>NC_064639.1:882192037-882504259 GCF_023864345.2 Schistocerca serialis cubense
AAACAATGCTGGTGTTGACAGGTCTTTATATTTACAAACTGACAGTTTAATAAGTCACGGTTGCAAGGAACTGATACGAAATATTTACAGAAGAAAGCAATAAACCAGCAGAAGCCGGCGTTGGAGAAGATCAGTTTGCATTCCTGATATATGTAGGACACGCGAGGTAACAGTGACCAGTGATCGTTCGAAGAAGCAGAGTTAATAGGTTAAAGAAAGGCAAAACTATGTTTAGAGCGTTGTAGAGATAAAGAAAGCTTTTACAATGTTGACTAGAATATTCTCTTTGATATTCTGATGGTAGCACGGGCGAAATACAAGGAACTAAAGGTCTTTATGACTTGCACAGAAACCAACTGGCAGTTATAAGAGTCGAACGGCATGAAAAGAAAGCAGTGGTTGAGAAGGGAGTGACACAGGGCTATAGCCATGTTATTCAACTGTACATTAAGCAAGCAGTAAAGGAAACCAAACAAAAATTTGGAGAAGGACTAGAAGTTCAAGGAGAAAAAACTATAAACACTGAAGTATCGCGAAACAGGGGACAGACTGACAAAGATGTAGGAAACGAGTTAGGTTAGCAGTCGTGAAAACAAAGCGTTTCAGTCACCAACATTTTTCTCAGAATCTCAAAGCATTTTGTTGACTCTCATCTATATAAGATTACATGACCATCGTAATAAAGTAAAAAATTCACAGCTCGCATAGAATGATTTAGATGCTCATTTTTCCCAGGCGCTGTTCGAGACTGGATCGGTCGCGAGGTAGCCCAGTCTACAAATGGTTCTATGAACCCACTTCCCGACACTTAATTGTGAATTACAGGGTAGTCATTTAATATAGATGCAGACAAAAACGAAGGCACCCGCGACAAAGGAACAGACATTATAGTTTAGGGCACTTATTCAACGTCACGCAACTCCACAACTTACTAATTCCGAAGCAGAACCTCAGAATGGTATCTCGGGCAAAAGATCGTAATTAGTATACACCTTTCCTTCATCGACCATTTTAACTCGCCACACTTTCTCAGAATTCCGTGAGTGTTCCACAGTCTTTTCACTTTTCTAGCAAATTCAGTTTGCCTGAGAATTCCCCATTTCCGAGGTTTTCCGGACAAGTCACCATTCAGAGCGTGTAAGAAGATATTCCTTCATATCTTGCTAATATAAACGTAAACGTCGTGAAAATGGTATGTGAATTAACCAACATTGACCACACTGCGCGCTTGTACCTCTGCTGCCAATGAATGATGATAGCGCTCCGGTTCTGATTCGCTATGAGTGCATGCCGCAAATCCGCAGAAAATACCGCTGCACTGGCGTGATCAGCACTGCCCCGGTAGTACGCATCCAAAGGCAGACACCGCGGATTACAGCTGCAGGGTTTCAGAGCTCCCGGCGTGCGCGGAACACAATGGGACCACTAATTTGGCTTGTCGGACCACCCCGGCATTGGCAGCCCACGTAGCAATTCGTTCTGCTAGGCAGCTCACTCCACACGACCTGTGCGTGTGCTCGTTGCACCCGCGACAATGCAATGCAATCATCGCCGTGAATTTCGGTGAGCTCTGATTGCACGCGGCACGTCGGAACACACTAGTTGCAACATTTAAAATGCTAATAGAGTAGGCCCCCTTGGGCAGCGACCCGGGTGAGGTACGAATGGCTCTCGTGGAAGCGTGGAATGCTTCATTGTGAGTGTGTTATTAACATCACTGTTACCAACTGGTGGAGAGTCCTCTCAGTGTCTTCTGTTTCTTTCCTAGAGTAGGCGATGCCATTTATTCTTCAATAAGCAGAATGTTGGACACGGCAGCACTATCTTCATTAGACATTCATGTATCTTTCTATCTACGAATGAAGTTCCATCGCATACCTTAATCAGACATAGTGTGACGACATGACTGAAAAAATGGATTCCAAGTTCTATTTTGGCCAATCCTCATACAACATTCTCAAATACAATTATACTTTTTTCGAGACATTCTAGTCTCACCTTTATCTACGATGATGATGGAAGTTGAAGAAAGAAATTAAAATTTGTGTTGTGGCTGGGTTGTGATCCCAGGCCTCCTGGATTGGCAGGTACGTGTGATAGCCATTACACCACCTCAAAACTGTATCTATCACAGCTAGACGGAAAACACTAATCCATTGCCCTCACTAATACAAACTTCAGTTCACGATCTAAGACGGAGAAAGTATGTTGAAGATGGGAATTGAAATTTATATCAAGGAAAGCGCTGGACTGAAGTAGTCTGCGCAGCTATGTTAGCTATAATATCGTGGCAGAGTAACGGTTAGCTTACCTGTGTAGTAGGCATGGAGACATGTGTTCATGTCCTGGCCTTGGAACAAATTTTCATTGAACTCTTCAGCCTCCATCATTATTTTCAGATACATTTACACACACTGAAAACGTAGGTTTTGCTGTCAATCGGCATCGACATCGACATGCACGTACATTATCCGATCAAAACTATCCAGCCATTACACTGTATGATCCATTGGTGGGTTTGATGTGGGGTGTGTCCATCTTTCATGTTTATGAAGGCTTGAACTTTTTCAATGAGGTGTCTAAAAGTCTGTGGAAGAAAGGTAGCCCATTCTTCCTGAAGAACCGAAGCCGAAGGACATTCTACGCTGCAGGCTGTGCTCTAGAGCAAAATCGATATTTTGACTCATCAAAAAAGATGTCCCATGGACTACAGTCGCGACTCTTGCCAGACCACTACAATTCACAATTAGTATCCACAAATCATTGCCTTATGCTGTTTTATCTAGGGTACACTGCCATGCTAATATGAACAGTTATCGCTGCCTAACAGTCCCTTTACGGTACGCAGTACAACAGAATGCTGTAAAATGTGTTCTTACGTTCCCACATTTATCACTTTCTTAAACACAATTAGGCGGCAACACCCTACCCAGGAAAGACAAACCCATATCATAGCACCAGATTCACTGTTGGCTCTAAACGTGACGCCAGCAGATATTCACCTCAATGGAACCGTTCCACATTTCAGAGGGGTGTCGGGATAGTTTGGATCATACAGCGCATTTATACCCAACAGTTGCTCTAAAGCGCGTAACAAGGGATACAGTCGTTTCGCGTGCTCCAGTTGAGCAAAGGAAAAATTACTGGTTCCGTTCACTTCCTAAACTCTGTGATTTTATTCTCATGGGCTACAGCGTGATTCAACACAACAAGTCACTCGTTTCCTGTCTTCTACAGACTTCCAGCAATTTTGGTTGACGAGTCGTGTACATTCAAATGATCAAGTATGTGTGAATTCCTAAGGGACGAAACTTTTGAGGTCATCGGTCCCTAAACTTACACACTACTTAAAGTAACATATGCTAAGAACAACATACACACCAATGCCCGAGGGAGGACTCGAACCTCCGGCGGGAGGGGCCAAGCAATTCGTGACATGGCGCCTCAAAACGCGAGGTCACTCCGCGCGGTACGTGTACATTCAGAGCTCCCTTAAAGATAAGTTTTTAATTGTATAATAACAATAAATTAAGAAAATATCATACCATAAATAAGTAAATGAATACCTACTGTAAGCTATCAACTGAAGGTTACACTTTTATTTGCGTATTTTTCGGAAATTTAAAATATTTCATCAGCACGAATTTTGGCCTAGTGTTTGTTTGCGTTATCGTATACTGCACGTTACGTGATTATTTCGGTAAAGTGCATATTATGTTGTTAATGCATTCTTACACGTTATCCATTTGGTTCTTTAACACGTTCCCAAAGTGAAAAGTTCAGAAATAAGCAAAAATTTCATATAGTGCAGGCTCACTTTTTTGTTTACTTTTTTTCGTCACGTAAACTATACAGATTTAATCGCTTCTATTTCTCCAGAAGTTCGGAATTAGGATCCACACTTTAGATCTAAACATTTTTAGGTATTTAATATATTAATTGAGTAGTCTAAGAAGTTGTTCTTGTTTGGTTTAAACTAAAGTTAAAATCTGTCTGCCATGAGTGAGAAGTGTATGACTTGCTACAGGATTGTTAGCGTGTGAGGGCTGTTGCGGTTTCTTTCATGTGGGTGACTGCAGCAGCATGAGAATTGGTTCAGTTACACACCTTGAGGCTGCAGTGGATGGGCACCACTGTTGTGGGGAGGCCGTGGTGATCCAACGGACGTCCAGCACGTCAGAGTCCTCCGATCGGTCATCACCGGTGGACAACCCATTTACTGCTCGCACTGAGGCTGATCCCTCACCTGTGGTCGAGTTGGAGTTCGCGCCAGGGCATAGCAGGTGGCGAAAGACTTCCCAGGCGGCTGCACGTAAGGCCTCCCCAGTTTGTCTGACAAACAGGTTCCAGGCGCTGTCTGTGGCTGACGCTGTCGCTGAGCCAGATGCTGTCGCCCGTCATGTTTCAGAGTAAACCCCTCAGCCTGCAAGATCCGGACAATCACAGAGGGTGGGATTATTGATAGTCGGGAGCTCCAACGTTAAGCGCGTTTTGGGGCCCCTTAGGGACATGGTTGCCAAGAAGGGAAACAAAACCAATGTGCACTCCGTCTGCATAGTGGATGGCGTCATTCCAGATGTGAAATGGGTCCTCCCTGATGCCATGAAGAGCAAAGGGTGCAGCCAACTGCAGGTGGTTGCTCACGTCAGTACCAATCATGTGCGTCACTTTGGATCAGAAGAGATTCTCTCTGGTTTCGAGCGGCGAACAGAAGTGGTAAAGGCTGCCTGTTTTGCTTGCAAGATGAAAACAGAGCTGGCCATTTGCAGTATAGTCGACAGGACCGATTGCAGATCTCTGATACAGAGCCGAGTGGAGGGTCTGAATCAGAGGCCCAGACGATTCAGCGAACGTGTAGGCTGCAAATTCCTCGACCTGCGTCAAAGGATGGTTGGGTTTCGGGTTCCGCTGAATAGGTCGGGTGTCCACTATACGTAGGAAGCGGCTACAAGACCAGCAGCGGCTGTGTGACGTTGACTAGGTGGTTTTTTAGGTTAGAGGGTCTCGAGAAAACACAAGAAGGGCTTCAGTCACAAAGGGTGAAGGCTACACAGGAAGAATGTAGGTACAGGAACCATTAGTATAACAGTTGTAGATTGTCATAGCTGTGTTGGGAAAGTACCAGAGCTCCAAGCGCTAACAGAAGGCACTGATGCTCAAATCGTTATAGGCACTGAAAACTGGCTAAGGCCGGATATAAGCTCATCCGAAATTTTTGGGAAGAACCGAATGGTGTTCCGAAAGGATTGGCTACACACGGTTGGCGGTGGCGTGTTTGTTGCTGTTAGAAGTATTTTATTATTGTCGCGGAATTGAAGTAGTTGGTTCCTGTGAGTTAGTATGGGCAGAGGTCATTGTTGGCATCCGGAATAAAATAATAATTGGATCCTTTTACCGATCTCCCAGTTCCGATGATACAATTGCGGAAAGGTTCAAAGATATCTTGAGCTTGATTTCAAACACGTACCCGGCTCATAAGATTATAATTGGTGGTGACTTTAATTTACCATCGATATGGTGGCGAAAACACATGTTTAATTCTGGAGGTATGCATAAAATATCATCTGAAATTGTGCTAAACGCATTCTCTGAAAATTATTTCGAGCAGTTAGTTCTTGAGCCCACGCGAATAGTATACGGATGTGAAAACACACTTGACCTCTTAGTCACAAATAATCCTGAATTAATGACCAGCACCACACACCGTCAGTTGGCTGTTGATTGGATGTAGATGTAGATTAGTGAAAACAGGGTTGTCGTAGCGAGATTGAATATTGTAACCCATATCTTCCAAAAATAAACGAAAAATGTAACCATTCAACAAAAAAAAAAACAGATAAATATTCACTTGACATGTTCCTGAGAGACAATCGCCACTCCTTCCAAATTAATGGTACAAGTATAGACCAGATGTGGCTTGAATTCAGAGAAATAGTGTCGGCAGAAATTGAGACATCTGTACCAAATAATTTAACAAATGAAGGAGCTGGTCCTCCTAGGTACACAAATCGGGTTAGAACACTGTTGCAGAAACAACGAAACAGACATGCCAAATTTAAACAGACGCACAATCCCCAAGATTGGCGATCTTCTACAGAAGCTCGAAATTTAGCGCGGACTTATATGCGAGATGCTTATAACAGTTTGCACAGTGAAACTTTGTCTCGAAACCTGGCAGAAAATCCAAAGAGATTCTGGTCGTACGTGAAGTATGTTAGTGGCAAGAAACAATCAGTGCCTTCTCTGTGCGATAGCGATGGAGGTACTATCGAAGACAGTGCCGCCAAAGCAGAGTTACTAAACACAGCCTTCCGAAATGCCTTCACATATGAAAAATGAAGTAAATATTCCAGAAAACGAATCAAGAACAGCTGCTAACAGGACTAACGTAGAATTAAATAGCCTCGAAGTAGTGAAGAAATTTGAATCACTTAATAAAAGCAGGTCTTTTGGTCCAGAGTGTTTACTACTTAGGTTCCTTTAAGAGTATGCTGATGCATTAGCTCCCTACTTGACAATCATATTCAGCCGTTCGCTCGACGAAAGATCCGTACCCAAAGACTGAAAAGTTGCGCAGATCACACTAATATTCAAGAAAGGTAGTAGGAGTAATCCACTTAAATACAGGACCGTATCGTTAATATCGATATCCAGCAGGATTCTGGAACATATATTGTGTTCGAACATTATGAATTACCTCGAAGAAAGCGGTCTATTGACACACAGTCAACATGGGTTTAGAAATTATCGTTCTTGTGAAGCAAAACTAGTTCTTTACTCGCTTGAAGGGTTGAGTGTTATTGACAAGGAGTTTAAGATCGATTCCGTATTTCTGGATTTCCAGAAGGATTTTGACGCTGTACCACACAAGCGGCTTATAGTGAAATTGAATGCTTATGGAACATCGTCTCATTTATTAGACTGGATTCGTGATATTCTGTCAGAGAGGTCACAGTTCGTAGTAACTGACGGAAACTCATAGATTAAAACAGAAGTGATTGCTGGTGTTCCCAAGCTAGTGTTACAGGCTCTTTGGTGTTCATTATCTATATAAACGATTTGGGAGACAATCTGAGCAGCCGTCTTAGGTTGTTTGTAAATGACGTTGTCGTTTATCGACTAATAAAGCCATCAGAAGATCTAAGCAAATTGCAAAACGATTTAGAAAAGATATTTGAATGGTGTGAAAATTGGCAGTTGACCCTAAATAACGAAAAGTGTGCGGTCATCTACATGAATCCGTTAAACTTCGGTTACACGAAAAATCAATCAGATATGAAGGCCGTAAATTCAACTAAATATCTAGGAATTACAATTACGAACAACTTAAATTGGAAGGAACATATAAAAATGTTGTTGGGAAGGCTAACCAAAGACTGCCTTTTATTGGCAGGACACTTCGAAAATGCAACAGATCTACTAAGGATATTTCCTACACTACCCTTGTTCGTTCTCTTTTAGAATAATGCTGCGTGGTGTGGGATCCTTACCAGATAGGACTGACGGAGTAAATCGAAAAAGTTTAAAGAAGGTCAGCACGTTTTGTATTATCGTGAAATATGGGAGAGAGTGTCACTGAAATGATACAATATTTGGGCTGGACATCATTAAAAGAAAGGCGCTTTTCGTTGCAACTGAATCTTCTCACGAAATTCCAATCACCAACTTTCTCCTCCGAATGCGAAAATGTTTTGTTGAATCCGACATACATAGGGATAAACGATCAGCACGATGAAATAAGGGAAATCAGAGCTCGTACGGGAAGATATAGGTGTTCGCTCTTTCCGCGCGCTATACGAGATTGGAACAGTAGAGAGTTTTGAGGGTGGTTCGATGAACCCTCTACCAGGCACTTAAATGTGATTTGCAGAGTATCCATGTAGATGTAGATGTAGATGTAGATTGGTACCCTTCAGGTAGAGCAAGATTAGGCTAAACAAGATTTGGAAAGGTTAAGGGAGAGAAGGGAAAACAGTGGTGGTAAGTGACAACAGATTGTAGAAGAAATAGCAACATAATTTTCTCAGACAGTTTTGTTGTCCCTGCAGAAAATAGGTTTGACTTGTTGTCACAGTTGAAAACCGATAAGACACAAAGAGGTGTAGGAGTAGACAGGATACAACAAACCTTCAAATACTGTTTGAGAAGAAGAGTTCAGAAAAACTTGTGAAGAAGAAAAAAGTTTTGTTGTTAGATAGTTCACAAGGTGGAGCTGTTGGCCAACTGTTGCAGGATGAACGAAGATCAGATTACCTGATCAAAATTTTTTAAACCTAGTGCAAATCTTGGTCAAGTGATAGAGGACGTAGATTCACATCGCTATGACTTTACGTAGGCAGACAAAGTGGTAATCATGGGTGGAGCAGGCGACAGCTTTGAGAGGGACCCTAATTATTCAATTTGGGGTGATCTGGTAAAGATAGTTTCAGCAATCAGACATACTGGCGTTAGACTTGTATCTGTTCTGAGGCATCATGACCGGCGTCATTCAAACTCTTCTGTTAGGTGGGTTAACTTATAGGTGGAACTGTTGCTTGTATCAGGTACGGGGACTTGTATTGATGTGGTTCCTGTTGACTCTTATAAGTAGTTGTGACTATACTTACTATGGCCTTCACCTCGACAGGAAAGGGAAGGGAGAACTGACGGGGCTAATAGCAAGTAACTAATGGGGAGCACTGCCACAAGTGGTAAAGTGTCAGTGGGTACAAGTGACAAAATTGCAATTTTTTTAGGGTAGGGAGGGCAGAAACCAAAGTATTCAGAGACAGGTTGAAAATTGCATTCACAGGGATAAAAGAGGCAGCTCAAATCTAATTTTAATGTACACAATTCATTATTTGAACCTGGAGATAATCCAAAATTGGCAGAACAAATAGGTTTATCAAGTTGTAATTCAATCAGTGCAAAAAATCAGCTATCCTTATTGCATTAGAATATCCTGGACTAAGGGATAAAGTCAATAAGTTCCTTATTTGTGTTCAAGAATTGGAGTTGAGCAAACGAGTTGATATAATCTGCCTCTCTGTACATCAAGTGAGCACTCACACAGATACCTTAAATGTTACTGGGTCCAAGTTAGCTTCTTACATCCGTAGAGAAAATATGGAGAAAGGAGGAGTTTCCACAATTGTCAAAAACTCTTTTAATTTTAAAAATATTGGTATTAATACATTCTGTTCAGTGCAGTACTTAAAAACTTGTGCAACAGAAGTAGTATTTCAGAATAAGGCCTTTACAATAGTAAGTGTATACAGAGCACCTGCAAGAAACTTTATGCTCTTATAAAGAAAAAATCTGGAAGCTCTGTTGTCCCAATTCGTAGTATTTTAAAAAAAAACTGGAAATAGTGGGTGCTGATAATTATAATGTGGATTTATTGAAAATGTCTGTTATTGAACAATTATTGCAGTCAGAGTCAGTAACACTGTTATTCAATTTAATTCCTACTGTATACTTTGCAACTAGGCTATCTAAATACTCTGAGACTGCTATTGATAATATGTTTGTGGACAAAAAAAGGCTCTGAGCACTATGGGACTTAACTTCTGAGGTCATCAGTCCCCTAGAACTTAGAACTACGTAAACCTAACTAACCTATGGACATCACACACATCCATGACATCACACACATCCAGGCAGGATTCGAACCTGCGACCGTAGCGGTCGCGCGGTTCCAGACTGTAGCGCCTAGAACCGCTCGGCCACTCTGGCCTGTGTTTGAGGACAAATCGAAGGAAAAAGTCACATCACAAAATCAGTAGTAAATGGGCTATCTGTTATTGACATGCAGCATCTGGTGTTAAATGTTGAAAGTTGTTAGAATAAAATAAACTCTAGTAAATCTGAGTACAAGAGGATAATAACCAGTCAAAAATTGAGATTTTTAGGAGACTGTTCGAAGACAGGAACTGGTTAGATGTTTGCAGTACTTCAGACTCAAATGGAAAATACAAAGCATTCAGTAATAAAGTTCCTTCCTATTTTGAAAATTGTTTTCCCCTAAAGGTAGCTCAAATCAAGCAGAAGTCTAAAAATAAACCATGGCTTACAAAGGAATGAAGACATCATGTAAGAAAAAAAAATGAGACTGCATCTACTATTTAGGAACAGCTGTAATGTCAGCAGTGTAATGCATTACAAACAATATTACAAAATACTGAAGCAAGTAATCCAGAAATCTAACCACGTTTATTATGAGAAAAAGATAATTGCACCAGGCAACAAAATAAGAACTATATGGCATATAATGAAGACAGGGACAGGTGGGGCCCAAAGGAAGAGAAATCGACTACTCTCAAAATAAATAAGTTATCAGTAACAAGCGCATGTAGTGTTACAAAACCTCTTAAACAAGTGGTTGTTCCTGTTCCTGACGACTTAGCGTTATCAGGTTCAGTAAATAGGGCAATGGAACATCTGAGACCAGTCTTTACAAATAACTGCAATAACATGGAAATGACTCTCACATCTCCCAAATTAGTAGTTTCCGTTATAATATTCCTTGAAATAAGTATTGTAGTGCTTATAACAACGTATCAACGAAGTTAAAGACTGCTCATGTGAGTTGAGTTCTATCTTAAGTAACTTGTGTAATCGATCTCCCAAAATTACGTCCTTTTAAGACATTGTTCAATTTCTGGAAAAGAAGTAAGTCATAGTGACTCAGATCAGGTGAACAGTGGGGGGGGGGGGGGGGGGGGGCAGTATGAAAACAGGAATCCTTTCTTGAAGTCAAAACTTCTGTGATGGAAGTGGTCATATGACATGAAGCGTTGTCATCTTGCAGCGTCCACTTGTCTGCAATGTACGGTCTCACTCGATTCACCCTTACCCAGGGCCTTTCGAGGACATCTTTATGAAAAGGTCTACAGTTTGCCTGGAGGGACAAATTCTTTATGCCAGACATCCCTATCGTCAAAAAAAAAAAAAGCAAATCAGCATTATTTTGATCCTTCGAGCTTTTCTTCGGCCGAGCAGACGTGTGCCTCTTCTCACTTCGCCACTTTGTCTCAGGGCCTTATTCAGAGATCTAGGATTCGCACAACTGAACCATTCGTTGTCATTGGCAATCGTGTCAAGAGGATCAACACACAAGTTTCGTCGGCTGTCCTTCTGCTGAGTTGTGAGGTTTTTCGGCTCCATTTTAGCACAAACCTTTCCCATGTGCAAAACGACCGTCAAAATTTAATGTAGGGCGAAAGTTTTGAAGTTTTACGGGTCACACATCATCCTTATTTTTAAACATCGGCCTGATCTCACAGGAAATCGTACACGTTCGACGTTTTAGTCGGTTTCTGAAGCTGAAGATCTTCCTGAGCGAAATTCATCTTCAACGTGTTCTCGATCTTCCAAAAATGATTTGTGCAAGCGAAAATCTTATGCTGTTGACACGGAATATTCCCCATAGTCCTGTTTCGACTTTTAAAAGGTAACACTCGTGGACTCTCAAGTTTGACACAAAACTTGACGGCATTAAGGTTGCTCTAAAATCCGCTGTTGTATTTTCGTAACCCACAACAATAACACAACTTCACTGATGGCGCTCTCAAAAATCACATGGTATCTGTACAGAGATGAATCCCGAACTGAATCTCTGTAAGGGATAAACACAACAGTCTACACACGTAGAACAACGCAGCGTTGCCAGCTCGCTCGCTTTGTTAAAAGTCTCATTACTTTTCCACACACCTCGGATAAAAAACTTCATCTGTTTTTAAAATTGTATTGAAATGTCAAATTTATATGTGTAGAAGTAGTAAAGAACATTTTTCCTGTTTAATAGAAAGGAAATAAAAGCTCGCTGATGATGCTGAAACTTCAGTGAAACCTGTCTCAAAAATAGAAGAAAAGATGAAATCATGTTTTTCTCAAAACGGACCTCCAAAAACAAATCACTTACTAAGGAAACACGGACAAAAGAGCTTCGACCTCAGCATGTTATCAGTTGCCCTAAGGCGCATGTCACGTGGTACATTCGACCCGTATTACCTATTCTCCTTTCGCATCCTCGAACTGAGCAAAGGAAAAATGACTACCTCTGTTCGCTTCCTAAGCACTTTGATTTTTTCATCACGGCCTCTATACGATGTATGTGTTAAGGATAGGAGGACTCTTGTACAGTCTACCTCGAATACCACAACCCAAAATTCACTTACGTAATATAATCCCCTTCCTGAACTCGGAATTAAATTATCTGACATCTAAAGTTTAACGTCCAAAGTAGCGACAATACTTTCTCCAGGCAGGCTCTCTGCAGATGTGCAACATCGGTTTAAAGTCGTTACCTGTTGGATAAATAAAGCAAAACGTCAGAAACTTAAGCATCATATTGAGATTTTTAACGTCTCTAAGCACGTCACAGATCTCGTCCTTAATCTAAATGAGAACAAGAGTGCGTTAATTTTCTTCCAAACAGGTGAAACCCACTCGTCTCGTAAACACCCTCACAGTAATCACGTCATATTGACACTTTGAAGATGGTGTAATTAATGAATGACGATCACAAACTTCACTTAACGAAGGTTTATTCAGCACTTGCACATACAAGAGCGCAGAGCAAACTGCCTCCTGCCAGAACACATACTGTCTATATACAGTTACAGAACATTCCAGTAAAATGATTCTTGACATTTGTGGATACTTCTAGAATGTACTCGAACCGAATACAGAAATTAAAATTTAAGGTGAATTTCGTACTCTCGAGCCCCGATGCAACAGTCTAGTAGCATAACCACTACACCACGGTGACAGTGCTACCCAGAGTCTTCTGCGACATTGCTCCCTTCTTAGGAGAACAGCGTCTCGGTGTTACGTCCTCCTAGTCCGGGAACGAGTCATCAGTCCTGCATACTCCGACTCCCGATGACTGATGTTATCCCTGGCGTTCATCTTCTTAGAACTTCCTTTGCCGCTACGCTCTTCGTCACCTGTCCGCTTGTTGCCTGTTGCTGGAGCTTCGAATTTACCCTGGGTTGCAGGACCCTTAAAACACGGCGCCCCAAGGTCGTTAATTACGGATCGAGGGAAAGTTTTCAATCGTATCTTGTGACAGAGAGAAACCGTCGGTGCAACATTACTCATCACATGACGACTGCCTACCATCCGCAAACTAACAGGCTTACTGAACGAATTAATAAGACCTTGGCCGACATGCTATCAGTGTTCGTCAGTGTTCTTTCGAAGGACGTGGACCGTATCTCTGATCTTTCGTCGTCTTGTGTCGGGGTCGAAATCTTCAGCTTCATAAGTAACATCGGAGAGCTGTTTTACAACCTTGTAAGGTCTACAGTAACGCCTGAGGAGCTTCTCAGAGAGACTAACCTCCCGAACAGGACTGAAGATCCAGACGAGGTCACCAGGCTGGTAGACAACAGGACGGTAGCTCGCGTCATTGCTTCGGCGATCGTTTTCTTGAGCCTGCAGCGTGCGAAGTCGAAAAAACTGTCGGGCTTCCTCAGCTCTGTCATCAGGATGTAACGGAAACACAGTGTCCTTCGTTGTAGTCGCCTCACGCACAATGGTGTCTTGTTTGGCGGTGTTGTAGTCAAACGTTACGAAAAGTAGCGCCTCATCCCAGTTGATATGCTCAACACTGACCAACACTGATAGCATGTCGGCCAAGGCCTTATTAATGAGTTCAGTAAGCCTGTTAGTTTGCGGATGGTAGGCAGTCGTCATGTGATGAGTAATGTTGCACCGACGGTTTCTCTCTGTCACAAGATACGATTGAAAACTTTCCCTCGATCCGTAATTAACGACCTTGGGGCACCGTGTTTTAATACAATGTCTTCCACGATGAATTTCGCTACCTCGAAGGCTTCGGCTGTTTTGACGACTTTTGTAATGGTATAGCGCGTCAGATAATGAGTGCAAACAATAATCCATCCACTGCCACTTACACACGTTGGAAATAGTCCGAGGAGGTCAATCCCAACACGCTGGAAAGGCGTTTTGACTGGTTTCTGAGGAACTTCCTTTCTCCTCTTGTGCTCTTGACAGTGCGACACATAGTGACGGATACTCCTAAATAAACCTGGCCAAGAGTGCGTATCCTAACGTATGTCTTAATAAGTACTAAATATCCGGCTTCAGGTGTGTCATGGAATTTCTGTAGAACATCTAAGCGCGTGTGTTTAGGAATCACTGGTAGCCACCTCTGTCCAAACGGATCTGTGAACTTTCTGAATGTTAATCCTGTCTGGTAAGGATCCCACACCGGGCTGCAGTACTCCAAAAGTGGACAGAGAAGCGTAGTGGAGGCAGTCTCTTTGTTTCGCATTCCCCACAACACTTTCTATGTCTTCTTTCCGATTTAGGTTCTTCGTAATTGTAATACCTAGGTATTTAATTCTATTTGCGGTCTTACATTTGATTGATTTATCGTGTAAATGATGTTTAACGGATTCCTTTTAGCACTCATGTGGATGACCTTCCACTTTTCATTATTTAAGGTCAATTTCCAACTTTCGCACCTTACAAACATACTTCCTAAATCGTTTACCAATTTTTTTGATTTTCTGATAACTTTACCAGACGATAAACGATAGCATCATCTGCAAATAATCCAAGACGGCTGCTCAGATTGTCTCCTAAATCGTTTATATAGATGGGGACCAGCAAAGGGCCTATAACACTACTCTGGGGAACGCTAGAAATCACTTCTGTTTTACTCCATGACTTTCCATCAATTACTACGAACTGTGACCTTCTGATAGGAAATCACGAATCCAATCACATAGATGAGACGATGTTCCATAAGCATTTGATTACGAGCCACTTGTGAGGTGCGGTGGCAAAAGCCTTCTGGAAATCTAAAAATACGGAACCAGTTTGAAATTCTCTGTCAGTAGCACTCAGCGATTCGTGTGAGTAAAGAGCTAGCTGTGTTTCACAAGAACGATGTTTCCTAAATACATGTTGAGTGTGTGTGAATGGACCATTCTCTGGAAGGTAATTCATAATGTTCGAACAGAATAAATGTTCCAAAATTCTGCTGCATATCCACTTTAATGGTATGGGTCTGTAATTTAGTAAATTACTTCTATTGCGTATATTGAATATTGGTGTGACCTGTGCTACTTTCCAGATTTTGGTTAAGGATCTTTCGTTGAACAGTTGTGTTTGATTGTTAAGTATGGAGCTATTGCATCGGCATATTCTGAAAGGAAGCTTACTGGTATACAGTTTGGACCGAAATCTTGGAGATTTTGCGTTCGTTTAAGTTTGGAAAGAATGACCTCTGCCAGTACTAACTCACAGGAAATATCTACTTCAGTTCCGATACAACATAAATTACTTCTAATAGCAACAAACACGCCAACGTCAGCCTAGCTTAGCCTATCCCTTCCGAACACCGTTAGGTCCTGCGCAAAAGTTTCGGCTGAACTTATCTCCATCTTTAGCCAGTTTTCAGTGCCTATAACGATTTGAGCATCAGTGCTTTCTATTAGCGCTTGGAGCTCTGTTACTTACCGAATACAGCTACGACAATTTACAACTGTTATACCAATGCTTCCTAGAGTTAGTTCTTCTTGTGTTCGACCAGCACCCTTTGAGACCGATGCCCTTTCTACGTTCTCCCGCGACCCTCTAACCTAAAAAATCATCCATTTCACGCCTCACACCCGCCGCTACCTGTGTAGCCGTCTCCTGCGTGTAATGACTCCTGCCCTATGCCCTATTTAGCGGATCCCGAAACCCCACCACCCTAACGCACAAGTCGAGGAATCCGCAGCCTACGCGGTCGCAGAACCGCCTGAGCCTCTGATTCAGACTCTTCACTCGACTCTATACCAAGCAAGACTGGCAGCCGTTATCACTTTTTATTTTCAAAGAACAGTTCGTATATCTTGTAAGTAGGCTGTTTAGGTTTTTTATTGGTAACGCCACCTCTGTATGAAAATCACTGGCTGTGCTGTGTGCAGTCTGTGGCTGCTTTGCATTGTTGTAATACTCGCCATTGTAGTGTGAGGCAGCTGGCTGTGAACAGCGCGTAGCGTTGCGCAGTTGGAGGTGAGCCGCCAGCGGTGGTGGATGTGGGGAGAGAGATGGCGGAGTTTTGAAATTTGTCATGAACTGCTATATTTATATATGATGATATCAAGGTAAAT
Organism: Schistocerca serialis cubense; assembly: GCF_023864345.2. Lineage (NCBI taxonomy): Eukaryota > Metazoa > Arthropoda > Insecta > Orthoptera > Acrididae > Schistocerca > Schistocerca serialis. The sequence goes on from NC_064639.1 coordinate 882,208,150, forward strand.
ACATTGTTTGTTCTCTATTAATATCTTTCATTTGCTAACTATCCCTATCAGTAGTTAATGCCTTCCATAGTTTGAATCTTTTATTTAGCTGGCAGTAGTGGCGCTCGCTGTATTGCAGTAGCTTGAGCAGCGAAGATTTTTGTGAGGTAAGTGATTTGTGAAAGGTATAGTTTAATGTTAGTCATGGCCATTCTTTTGTAGGGAATTTTGAAAGTCAGATTGCGTTGCGCTAACAAAATATTGTGTTTCAGTTTAAGCACAGTCTTGTAGAATTGTTCAAAGGGGACGTTTCATATGTCGACCCTTAGCCGAGGATACCTCACTGGAATCTTCTGATTTTTTCTTGTAGTTTGTGTAATTAGTGTAGCTATTGTTTATTGCTAGCGCGTAATTGTAGAGAAAATCTCCTTTGTAGTTGCAGTCTTTCATTGTTGTACAGTAAAACAGTTGTGGCATGCATGTAGATTTGCACCAAGTATTTCGCAGCAGCAATTAACTAGATATTATTTTCAGTGCTATGTTAATGTGTTCTCTTATTTTTGATCTTCGAATTGTGTTTTTCTGTGTTGTCGTGTGAAATACTGTGACAATAATGGCGTGTGAAAAACGTAATACTAGGCTCCAAAGTAAACTGAGAAATGACAGTGAAAATGAAAGCAGTGTGTTAGCGCCACCGAGTAATGAATTAACTGATGTTCAAAGCAGTAATTTGGTAACTGTGCATAGGGAAATGGAGCGGGCTGCAAACAATGGTGTAGACAGTGAAACAATTACTGAACAGGGAAGCATTATCGATCGATCGGTCGGCAACAGCTCGCCTCAGGAATCCGAAATGACAGGACACAATTTCGCAAATACTGTAGATTCAGGTTTTGGGTCATCACCGTTTTCTCAAATAAGTCAAGACACATTTTCTGCTTGTCAAAATGTGAATGTTGCCGGTGCAAATGCACTGCCGAAAAGCGTAGAGAAACAGATTCCAGACACTAATACATTATTATTGCAATTAATGCAACAAATGGAACAAAATCAGAGACAAATGGGACAAAATCTTAAAAAGTTAGACACAGTGGAACAAAATCTTAAAAAGTTAGACACAATGGAACAACATCAGAGACAAACACAGCAACAGTTAGACACAATGGAACAAAATCAGAGACAAACACAGCAAAAGCTTCAAAAGTTAGACACAATGGAACAAAATCAGAGACAAACACAGCAAAAGCTTCAAAAGTTAGACACAGTGGAACAAAATCTTAAAAAGTTAGACTCATTGGAACAAACACTTGAACAAACACGTGAAGATTTAACTACTGAGTTACATAACATTGAATCGAAATGTCAAAAAGTCTGTAATGACGTAAAAACACAAATTTGTGAGCATTTTCAACCTATTTTTTCGCGGCATGAAAATGCATTACAGAATCACGAAGCAGCCTTTCGCGTTTTTGTCGTAGTAAATATATATATATATATATATATATATATATATATATATATATGTTCTTTTCTATTTATTTTGGTTTTGTTTTTGTTATTGCTCGCGTAATAACGCATATACGAAAAGAGCCGCGAAATACCTTTTAGTAATGCTGTGCCCAGAATTTCTTTATAATCATTAATTTTCAACAAAACAGAATATATTGGGTTCTTATTGTTCTGTATCTGGCTTTCTATTAAAGGAACATTTTTGGTTACTGTAACTCACTATAAAAAATCAACATATCTTCCCTACTTTATAGTTATTGAAAATGAAAATTACTTTGTTATGAAATACTGATGTTACAGTTCGCAAAGATTGTTCAACATTTTGCAGTGGATTTTTGTTAAGCGTAAAATACCAATAATTACCACGACTAGCACAAGAACATGAGACTATTGTCGGAGAAAAATACGTTTTCACTATAAGGTTTGCCAGACCAGAACTAAGCACAACAAAATTCCTATTATGTTACGAAGGTAAATTATCTCTTTTGTACTGTTAGCAATATATTATCAGCAGCCCGCGTCAACCTGCAAAACACATCATAAAATCTGCTGCTCTGCTCTGCAAGTCCGGAAGCTGAAAGAGATGATTTTATTTCACTATTACCTTCCCGCTTCTTTGCGGTATGATCGATTTCTTTTAATGCAGTTTGAAAGCGCCGCAGCAGCGGCTTGTTCGTTCGTAGCGCAGCTCTGCACCACGGATAATATTTAAATAACTGAAAACGTCTTAAAAGGATGGGATAATAATTTAAGCAAGCTACTACAAATAATAATGCAAGGTTTCATTAAATAACTCTATTCAAAACATTCAAATATGTTAACTTATCTACAATACACACCTTTTTTAAAAATGTGTACGTAATGGCGTACATCGATTAACCATGACAAAAGAAGACTACATTAGCATGTACAACTGCGACACAGGCTATCTTACTCCCGTAACTCCAAGAAGAAGACAAAGAAATTAATGTTCATGCTGTATTATTTATACTAGTGATGTTTTTCATCTGTGTATGATATTTATCGTCTGTGCGGTTTCAGTACTCGCCGATACAGATATTATCTAAAATAAATAATAATAAAAAAATACATAATTCCATACAATAACAGAATACAATGCACAATATTTTCTCTTTACTACAAAATATGTCTTTTGCTAAGGGACGTTACAATGCCCCCTGGCAGCAATTGACTAACGTTAAGAATGTTCGGCAATATGCTGCCACTAACGTCCGTTTTGTCATTGTCTATCACCTTGTTTGGAATATTCACTGTTCACTTCTTTGCTCTTTTACATTATAGTTTTAATTACACTTTTTATAGTTTTTTCACACTTTGTGAGGTGACCGTAAACCTAGTCCCAGGGTCATTACAGTTTTCTGGCTCCCCCATTTGGGCTACGTGCGATCAGAAAACCTGGGAAAACTGCGCCGGAACCATGGTCATCTCGCCTGGTTTGTCTTAACACACGGTTTTGTTCATTAAACAAGGGTGGACTTTATCCAATGTTCACAGATAACAATGATTATTTATGTCAAAATGTTAAACCCTTTAGTCTCTCTATTAAAAATGTACCTTCTACACTTTTTCACATTTGTGTTCTGTGTCACAATTAAGGTCAATCATTAACCAGTTCGATAGCAATGTAATGGATTGTCTCTACACTTACTCACGACAAATGTTCTACCGTTGTATGGCATTCGTGTCAGTTTGTTTCACTAATATGACGAAAACATATGACATACATCATCGAACAAGTGAATGTTTTGAGTTATACTCAGCAAAAAAAATGTTTGTCACGTAATTTCGTGTTCAATAAATCATTTTCATATTAGTACATGAACAACGTAGTTGGTAATGTTCGGTTGAACGTCAACAATGTCGTACGGAGCGGGCGGCGCGAAGCAATTGTTGCGAAGCGTCGTCTGGAGCGCGGCGTACCAACGACCGCTGAGGTCGACGATCTGCTAGCAGCAACATCGACGGCGTGCTGCAGTGGCGCCCGAGCAGTCGCGAACCGCGCCGAACCATTCACCAATGTCGGCGTGTTGTAGTGGTTTCCTGCGACCGGCTGGCTGGCGGCACGGCACCCGTCTCTGCTTCTCCGCATGGCTCCCCGTCGTAACGCATGAAACAAATATTCCACAACGGTGTACTGTCTTTAAGGATACAACTTATTAGCTGTGGAAGAAAATGCACTCTGGTTAAAAGCGTTTATTGTTCATTACGCCGTCGCTCCACTGGTATGCACAGGATGTTTTGGCATGATAACAGGTTTCTTGTGGCATTGTGACACTGGTATTCAGGGTTCGTCACACGCACATTGTACTACACACTTTCACTTGTTCTCACGGTTGATACACTGCCAGAGCGTCTTTCAACACGCGAAAATATTTCTGTACACACATACTAAATGTCTCCGTCGAGCGATGTTTGTTTGAATCGACTCCGAACGGATCACTAACTACCGTTTTTACTCACAGTGTACTGTTCGTTGAGCACTGCACTATGACAGTTAGTCACTCAACACTTAACTTATACCGACGTCTATATTGGTGCAGATACAACAGTCATTTTCTGTCCCTACTACACACAATATTCCGTCCTTTCCTAGGTTGTTTATGCACACAGTTTATTTTTAATGCATAACAACTGTTCTTAGCATAATCACTCTCATCTACATTGAGTCCATTGTGTTACCTTCTCATTCCACACTTTTAATACTATTACTAGGCATATATTGCTTTTTTGTAATTATTTAAAGGTGTGTGATTTTTTTTTTTTATACATAGCTTTCATTTCCTCTTTTAGTGTAGCTTGCCAGGTTATCACCCATCTAGCAAACAGATTTTACCATGTGCATGACAGCTTGACTTGGGCATATTGTTCAATAAATACTTCATTTAGTACTAATATTATTTTTAACGGTCCGTCCTACAGGACTACAGTGTAGTTTCCGCGTAACTTGATTCGCGTACCGCGTAATTAATATTCAAGAACGTGTACCAAGTACACAGGCTTTAATTGAAGCATTAATACATACAAAGCATAGGTTACACGGAACGGTTTTGTTTTTTATTGGATTCTGCTCCAGTGTCGTTCTCAGATCACTATTGGCAGTAAACATTACATCACATAATTATTTCGTACTACAAAGTCAATTTTTTGCCAGTATAGTCTCTCTCTCAGGGTTCCTTAATTCTAACACAATTACATCTGCTACATATTTATATGAGATTTCATCATTAATTGTACTTACTTACTACAAAATGATTCAAGAAATTAATCATTATTTTATCAACAAAAGATTATTCATTGCTTGAAGAGCATGTAGTATTTTAATGACACTAACTGTCTGTAAACAAAGTCTTCCATTTGCATATTATTGCTCAGTTTACTGATTCTACTTCCTCAGAATTGTAACTATACATAAATTCTTTCTTAAAACTAACATACTTTAAAACACAATTGAAATCTTCTTACCACAACTATTTACATCAGACATGTCACTGAATAAATAACTTTACATCTTTATGTGGATACAGTCCTTTTATTTTCCCCGTCTAGGGATGTGCTAACAAATAGCTACATTCGTGTGGCACCTTTATTACTTCAAAGGGCCCTGAATATACCATTTGCCACTTACTATTTCGCTTTAGGGTGGCTGAGGATTTGGGGTGGTTACGAATAAGCACCATGTCCCCTACACTGTATTTCTGTTCGTTAGTTACACCTCGGTCGTACTTCTTTTTTCTCTTGGCAGCACAGCTGGTTAGTTTGTCCCATTTTTCTCTTTTCCTCTCTTGTTTCTACCCTGGCTGGTAGTCTCGGTAAAGGCGTGAGCCATTCATTCTGTGTCTCATTAACCCCTTTCAATATCTCTACTGGTGGGTATCCTGTACTTGAGTGGGGTGTTGAATTGAGGATTTCTACAAATTTAGGTACCAACTCAGGCCATCTGGTGTGTCGGTTCCCTATGTAAATTCTAAGGAACTTATTCAATTCTCTGAACGTTCTTTCGACTAAACTTGCTTCTGGATGGAACCGGGATACTAGAATATGCTGTATACCTTGTTCCATTAGGTAATTTTTCCAAGTGTGACCCGTGAAATAAGTGGCATTGTCAGTCGTTATGGCTTCAGGTTTCCCCACTTGAGGCAAGTATTCTTGATTGATCCGTCTGACTATGGTTTTGGCAGTAGCTGATTTTATACAATAAATTGCCAAGTATTTGGAAAAAATATCGTACATGGCCAGTATATATTTCATACCTCCTCTGGCCATGGGGTAGGGACCTGCTACATCCACAGATACTAATTGAAGCGGCCGGAGTGGAACTATGGGATGAAGTTCAAATTTGGTGGACCTATTATAATGTTTTGCTTTCTGGCATACAGTACAAGTCCTAACTGTTACCTGAATTTGGTGTTTCATTCAGGGAAAGTGGCAGTATCTCGCCATGATTTCTGCACACTTTCCGATTCCTGCATGGCCCCATGCCAAGTGCGTGTGCCATATTATGACTTTGACAGACTGGTTAGGTATGCATACTGCCAAGCCGTCTTCTTTCGTGCTAAGTTTGTAATACAAAATATTGTCCACAATTTTAAAACCTTGGTCGTCTCTATTGTTGACACCATTTTCAATATTGTTAATGATTTTTGCCCACATCGGATCTGTCCTCTGTAGTTCAGACATATTTTGACATATATATAGAAAATTCTTCCTGTAAGCATTGTCTCGTACTAAAAGCACTTTATATTCGGCGGATTGTTCTAGCATCTCGGCTAACTCCGGTAATCCTACCGGCAGTCGCGACAAAGCATCCGCTACTATGTTATCTTGTCCTTTTATGTACATAATCTTTATTCGGTATTCTTGTAATGTAAGCATCCATCTCCTTAGTCGGGTATGGAATAGCTTGCATGACATCAAAAAACTTAACGCCTGGTGGTCACTATACACTTTAATCTCCTTCCCATATAGGTAGTAATTAAACTTTTTTACAGCCCAGACTACGGCGAGCGCTTCCAGTTCTGTTGCTGAGTAGGCTCTCTCGCAGCTAGTTAAAGTCCTACTGGCAAAGCCGATAATCTTTATTGTTGCTGGGTCGTTGCCTTCCTCCCACTGGAACAGGCACGCTCCCAAGCCATATGAACACGAGTCTGTCGCAAGGCAAAAATTTTTTGATAGGTCCGGGTGCTGCAAAATATTTGCATTCAGCAGGGCGGTTTTAATTGCTTCGAAAGCTTGCTGGCATTTGTCAGTCCAAACCCACTGCACATTTTTTCGAGTAGATTTAACAATGACGCGTCATGTAACAACTGATTAGGTACGAACCTTCTGAAAAAAGACGTAAGTCCAATGAATGCTTTCAATTGCCTCTTAGTTCGGGGGCTCGGAAATTCTCGGATCGCCTCTAGTTTTTTGTTGTCTGGGCTGATACCAAGCGGCGTGATAAGGTGTCCTAGGAATTTAATTTTATTGCGTCCGAATTTTGACTTTTCTAAACTTGTTGTCACACCTGCGTGCTTAAATTTCTCTAATACTCTATGCAGCAATTCCATATGTTCGTCCCAAGTAGCAGTAGCGATTACAAGGTCATCAACATACACTGTGATTTTTTCTAACAAGTCTGGACCCAGTACCGTGTCTAGAGCAGTAATAAATACTCCAGCACTTACATTCAATCCGAAGGGAAGTACGTTGAATTGGTAACTTCGCCCTCCGAATATAAAGGCTGTGTACTTCCTTGATTCTGGTGTAAGTGGGATTTGCCAGTACGAACTTTTAAGATCAACCGAGGTCAAGTACTGCACTCCGTGGAATTTTTGTATCTGCTCATCTAAATTTTCTGGGCGAGTTCTGACGGGTATAATGATTTTATTGATATCCCGTGCATCTAACACTAGCCGGATTTTTCCGTTGGCTTTCGCCACTGCTACAAGAGGACTACTATATGGAGAGAGAGAGGGCTCAATGATATCCCATTCTAACATCTTCCTAATCTCATTAGCCACTACCTCCCTCCTTGACCAAGGGATGGAGTAAGATGCGCGACAGTATGTTTTGTGAGGCATCACCTCTATGTGATAGTGGTACCCTTTGACTATTCCTGGTCGGTCGGTAAATACCATGTTATATTCTGATAACAGCTGCGTCAACTGTTGCTTTTGTATGTTGCTCAAACTTTCAGATTCCTGTACTTTGGTTCGAAATTCATAAACATTTGGTTCAAAATTTCTATCTCCTACATTCGGATAATAGAGATCCGTCACAGGTGAATAATCATTAAAGTGTAGTACCCAGGCGTTCCTACCTTTGATATTAATTCGATTGCAACATGGCACAAGTACCGCCTTCGATTTCATCATAGACAACTCAATCCTCCTACCTTTATTAACTATACTTAGTTTTCCCGAGGAGAGGTCGATCACTGCGTCCCTCTCACGGAGAAAATCTACTCCCAGAATGCAGGCCACCTTTAACCCTTTAACAATGAGGAACGAGCTCACTATGGCTTCGCCCTCCTTACAAATCTCCACCTGCACCTGGTACTTAACTAACTGGCTGTGTGCACTTATAGCTCCAGACACCTTGCAATTATTAACCGGAAAGTCGGTATACTACGTCCCTTCCCTAGCGCTTTAAACAACTCTGTACTCATTACACTCACTGAGGCACCTGTGTCAATGACTATATTCACTGCAACATCATTGATTTTCGCTTCTATTATGGCTTGCACATTTTCGTTGCTATCTTTCTTACATTCATGCGGTTTGGTCAGTAGATCTTTATCCATACTGATACCGTCGTTGTATCGCAGCATATGTATTCCAGGGATACTATTGTTATTCGTGTTGCTCTCACTCCACCCCTCGGCCAGCGATGGAGAGCATATCGAGGTCGATTCTAGTTTGTCGGATGGCTTGCTTGCGAGGTACTTGGACGGCTATTATCCGCGACCTCTACTATGTTTACGCTTTGGTTTGTGGGCCGCCACGACTGCGCAATAGGCGCGTTCTGCAGTTGTGGTCTGTTGTTATCGTACCGGTCATTACCCTGCCGCTCTGGGCTTGGTCGCTGATTCTGATTCCAATTACGATTACCGTCATTGTAATTGCTATGCCACTGACATCGCGCAGTTTTTCAGCGGTTGGTCCCTGGCAATCCGGAATCGTACCGGTCGTCAAATCGACGCTTTTTATTGTGGGACGGCTGCCCATACCCGTTCTGACTTCTACCATTATTACAATTTTGCGAATGCTCTTGCCGCTTGTTACCACCCTCACCATTTCCATGGTTGTGGTTTTGTGCACTATTATTTCTGTCATGTTTACATCCTGATCCATTAATACGCGAGTGATCACACGCTGCTTTTGCGTCTTTCTGGATTAAGTCTATTGAATCCAGAACAGACAGGAAATGTTCCATGTCGCTTTCTGGTATGTGTATTAATTTCTCTTTGATATGAAGGGGTAAATGTGATTTTAGGAGTCTTATTATGTCTCTTGGTGAGATAGGCTAGTCCCAGTAACGCGTTTTGTTTATGTACTTCTCGAAATACCGTCTCAGATTCCCAAGACGGGGTGAGTACGGTTCGGGATTGTATACTTCTTTTCTTAGCCGCTCTTGTATACAAGGCGACCAGTATTTCGACAAAAACGCTCTTTCGAACTGTTCATATGTCATGCAGCTGTCTGCTACTTCCGTAGCCCACAATGCTGCATCACCCTGAATGTATGACATTACATATTGAATTTTCTGTGCTTCGTTCCACACACTAGGCAAGATATTTTTAAAGCTTTTTATGAATACTACTGGGTGTACTGACTTCCGTTCAGTAGTAAACGTTTGAAACTGCCTATTTTTTATCAAACTTTCTTCAACTAATATTTTTGGGCTATATTGGTTTGCTCCTGGGACATAGGCTGTGTGCTCCGAAACGAAGCTACAGCTCTTCGCATTATCGCCTAAAGATTCACCATTGTTGCATAGCGTATAAGTTTGTGCGTTGCCAGAAACATTGGCTGTTGGCGACATAGTTTCATGTTCAAGATGTTTGCTACTTTGTGCTAAACCCTTTTCCAAGTCGGATATCCGTTTGTTAATATTCACTTGCCACTGCGGAATATCCTCACTGAGTATTTGTTTGATGGTTTGCACGTCGTTCTGTACCTGACTATTTATTGCGGTACTGAACGAGTCGGAATCTCTATCTGCCATAGCTGCTTGTACCTTAGAATTAATATTTTTGTCGATCTCACTCTCCTTCACTTCTAGCCATGAGTTGAATTCAGTTTCAATTTTAGTTGCTTGTTCGTTCCACTTCTGCTCTACAAGCTGTGTGGAATCTACTTCTAGCTTTTCTAATCGGTTGGCTAAGACACCTATTTCATCTACCATGTTAGTGTTTGCTACTTGCAGGTTGTTGACCTGTTCAGTCAACTCCTGCACGGCCTTAGGTATCGACTCATAATTCTGTTTCATACAGGCAATCTCTTTTTTCATATTTTCTAACGATTGCACAAGTTGCTGGTCCCGCTCAGCTTGCTGGCGATCTCTCTCAGCTTGCTGGCGATCTCGCTCAGCTTGCTGGGCAAGTAAATTGTCTGCTAACTGGCGATCTCGCTCAGCTTGCTGGCGATCTCGCTCGGCTTGCTGTTGCGCAAATTTTGCCTGGTAATCCAACACGCGCTCTAATATCGCCTGAAGTGAATTCCCACCAGGCAGATTACCACTCTCTGGTTCCTGCTTTTCTGGAGGTGGTGCAATTTCTTTATCTACCTCTCCTTGAGCACTGGTGGGCGGTGGCATCACTTCCTGTGCCCCTGCCCCCACATTTTCGCATGGTATCTCCTCAAAGAGAGTACTTGTACTGCTTAATGCACCCGCTTCTACATTTCCTGCACTAACTAATGGCTGTTCCTCAGTATCCATATTGCTCGGACGTTGACTACGCAATTTAACCATATTCATAAATTACCTACTCGAACACAAGACCTGACAGTTTTTTCACTTGCACACAAAATATGTTAGTTTATCTACAATACACTGCACACTAAAAATTGCTATCTACAATCAACTTTGTCCTGTCATAAACACTAACATCAAACTACACACCACTAGCGATATGAGATCACTTCACTGGAGTTAAGCTTCTACAAACAGGACAACTACACTGTAGTCTTACCTTTTATTTATCTGATCTCGGGGTTCGGCTGCCCCCGGATTATGTAGTCGTTACAGTTTCTCAGTACTATCAGAATCGTTTCCTCTAACTTGCTTGAAGTGGTGCGGTTTTTCATGAAAAATTTTTGTACATTCATTAATACATACCATTAATCATGATACACATACATACATTTATCACTAAATACATACATATATATAACAATAAACACTGAAAGAAAGTACATAAAATATTCTTCTTTTCGTGGCCACTGCAAATTCGGGCCCCGCGTTTTTGGGCGACAATTTCGCGTTTTTGTCATAGTAAATATATATATATGTTCTTTTCTATTTATTTTGGTTTTGTTTTTGTTATTGCTCGCGTAATAACGCTGGAAGAACGTAAAGTACCTAGCGACTGGAAGAAAGCGCAGGTCGTTCCCATTTTCAAGAAGGGTCATAAATCAGATGCGAATAATTATAGGCCTATTTCGCTTACGTCAATCTGTTGTAGAATAATGGAACATGTTTTGTGTTCTCGTATTATGACGTTCTTAGATAATACAAATCTCCTTCATCATAACCAACATGGATTCCGCAAACAGAGATCATGTGAAACTCAGCTCGCCCTATTTGCCCAAGAAATTCACAGTGCCGTAGACACTGGCGAGCAGATTGATGCCCTATTCCTGGACTTCAGGAAGGCATTTGATACGGTTCCGCACTTACGTTTAGTGAAAAAAATACGAGCTTACGGAATATCGGACCAGGTTTGTGATTGGATTCAGGATTTCCTAGAAGAAAGAACACAACATGTCATTCTTAACGGTTCAAAATCTGCAGATGTAGAGGTAATTTCGGGAGTACCGCAGGGAAGCGTGATAGGACCTTTATTGTTTACAATATACATAAATGACTTAGTTGACAATATCGGTAGCTCCGTGAGGCTATTTGCAGATGACACGGTTGTCTACAAGAAAGTAGCAACATCAGAAGACTCGTACGTACTCCAGGAGGACCTGCAGAGGATTAATGCATGGTGCGACAGCTGGCAGCTTTCCCTAAACGTAGATAAATGTAATATAATGCGCATACATAGGGGCAGAAATCCATTCCAGTACGATTATGCCATAGGTGGCAAATCATTGGAAGCGGTAACGACCGTAAAATACTTAGGAGTTACTATCCGGAGCGATCTGAAGTGGAATGATCACATAAAACAAATAGTGGGAAAAGCAGGCGCCAGGTTGAGATTCATAGGAAGAATTCTAAGAAAATGTGACTCATCGACGAAAGAAGTAGCTTACAAAACGCTTGTTCGTCCGATTCTTGAGTATTGCTCATCAGTATGGGACCCTTACAAGGTTGGATTAATAGAAGAGATAGACATGATCCAGCGAAAAGCAGCGCGATTCGTCATGGGGACATTTAGTCAGCGCGAGAGCGTTACGGAGATGCTGAACAAGCTCCAGTGGCGGACACTTCAAGAAAGGCGTTACGCAATACGGAGAGGTTTATTATCGAAATTACGAGAGAGCACATTCCGGGAAGAGATGGGCAACATATTACTACCGCCCACATATTTCTCGCGTAATGATCACAACGAAAAGATCCGAGAAATTAGAGCAAATACGGAGACTTACAAGCAGTCGTTCTTTCCACGCACAATTCGTGAATGGAACAGGGAAGGGGGGATCAGATAGTGGTACAATAAGTACCCTCCGCCACACACCGTAAGGTGGCTCGCGGAGTAGAGATGTAGATGTAGATGTACGAAAAGAGCCGCGAAATACCTTTTAGTAATGCTGTGCCCAGAATTTCTTTATAATCATTAATTTTCAACAAAACAGAATATATTGGGTTCTTATTGTTCTGTATCTGGCTTTCTATTAAAGGAACATTTTTGGTTACTGTAACTCACTATAAAAAATCAACATATCTTCCCTACTTTATAGTTATTGAAAATGAAAATTACTTTGTTATGAAATACTGATGTTACAGTTCGCAAAGATTGTTCAACATTTTGCAGTGGATTTTTGTTAAGCATAAAACACCAATAATTACCACGACTAGCACAAGAACATGAGACTATTGTTGGAGAAAAATACGTTTTCACTATAAGGTTTGCCAGAACAGAACTAAGCACAACAAAATTCCTATTATGTTACGAAGGTAAATTATCTCTTTTGTACTGTTAGCAATATATTATCAGCAGCCCGCGTCAACCTGCAAAACACATCATAAAATCTGCTGCTCTGCTCTGCAAGTCCAGAAGCTGAAAGAGATGATTTTATTTCACTATTACCTTCCCGCTTCTTGGCGGTATGATCGATTTCTTTTAATGCAGTTTGAAAGCGCCGCGGCAGCGGCTTGTTCGTTCGTAGCGCAGCTCTGCACCACGGATAATATTTAAATAACTGAAAATGTCTTAAAAGGATGGGATAATAATTTAAGCAAGCTACTACAAATAATAATGCAAGGTTTCATTAAATAACTCTATTCAAAACATTCAAATATGTTAACTTATCTACAATACACACCTTTTTTAAAAATGCGTACGTAATGGCGTACATCGATTAACCATGACAAAAGAAGACTACGTTAGCATGTACAACTGCGACACAGGCTATCTTACTCCCATAACTCCAAGAAGAAGACAAAGAAATTAATGTTCATGCTGTATTATTTATACTAGTGATGTTTTTCATTTGTGTATGATATTTATCATCTGTGCGGTTTCAGTACTCGCCGACACAGATATTATCTAAAATAAATAATAATAAAAAAAATACATAATTCCATACAATAACAGAATACGATGCACAGTATTTTCTCTTTACTACAAAATATGTCTTTTGCTAAGGGACGTTACAAGCCCTAAAAGAACTGCAAACCATTGTTCATGAAAATCATGAGACCTTGTGGGCTAAAATTGACTCAGTTGCATCTACCGATTCGGTTACGCAACTTGCAAAAACTCAGGAAAACTTAAAGGACACAGTAGATTCGATTTCAACACAAATGGACACTCTGAAACTTGGTTCAGAAAAATACACTGAGGAAATGTGTTCACTATCGGAGAAAGTAGCCAAACTTTCGGATCAGGTCACTAACTTATCTACAAAGGTAGATGATGATCTGAATGACACAAGACCTGTAGCCTTCACTGACACAGAAGAGTATGAACAAATTAGAAAATTCAAACAGAATCAAAATCAAATCAATACACAGTACAAAAGAGAAATCTGGGAAGTACAAGATCAGCTGACACAGGTAATACAAGAATTACGTATTTCAGAGGATACTCGCGCCCCAATATGGGAAGAGGGACACAGAAATACGGAACAGCCACAAAATAATAACACAGGGCATTTCGGAAGTTATGAAAGAAATTGGCAATGTGCACAGAATTTTGAGATGGAACGGCAGACACGACCTAACAATGACCGATATGCGACTCGGCGACGTGATGATTTTGACTATAAGCTGATCATTACTACACGTAAATTCAAAACATTTAAGAATTCTGGCAACGACATTCATCCACAAGCATGGCTCCATCAATTCTCGCATTGTTTTCCTCCCAACTGGTCGTTAGAACACAGATTAGAATTTATGTGTGGCTACTTGGAGAATGAACCAGCTGTAAGAATGTGATCGGTAATTCACGATTGCCACAGTGAAGGAGAGTTTTACCATGCCTTCCTCTCAGCATATTGGTCTCAAGCCACACAAGACCGAGTAAAACATAGCATCATAATGATGAAACATTTCGAACAATCTGAATTTTCCAGTCTTATGAAATATTTTGAAGACATGTTGCATAAGAATCAGTATCTTTCAAACCCATACAGCCCCTCAGAACTCATCCGCATTTGCTTAATCAAACTGCCTGAACATTTACGACATATTATTTTGGCAGGACGTTGCAAAGACGACAATGAAGCATTTCAGGGACTCTTACAAGAATTAGAAATTGACACTGACAATCGCGGAACGCGAAACCAGGAACACAACAATTACAGGTCACATCCGTCGCAATTCCGCGATGAAAGAAGTAATAACTTGACACGACAAGGCTATTCTCACAACACAAATCGTGACCAAAACAGACACCACTCGTATGACAACCGTTGGCAGAGTAGTAATAATTACAGGGAAAGATCACCTCTCTGTGGTAATGACTATCACAGAGACAATCAGAGAAACAGACAATTTGAGAACCAAAATAATTATTATCAAGGGAGACAGAATAACTTAAGACGCAACGGACCAGCGCGCAGTTACGATTCAGGGAGAAATTCTCCACCATGTGACCGACAAGAAAGAAACTATGGAATCTACCGACATGACGACAGACGATATGATCGTAACGACAGACCTGAATTGCATCAGAACTGGCGGGATTCAAACAGAGCAGGGCCCTCTCGTCACAGTGAATTTGTAGAAGTTAGGTCTCCAAATCTCAATAACGACGAGCGCCAACAAAGAGACAATAGGCAATGACTCACACCGCTGGCAGCAACAAAACGTACTTATGAAACTGATGACGCATCTGCCATAGCTAGTAATTACGTAAAAATGGAAGACATTAGGGACATCTTACTCCAGGAACACGACGTAAAACTTAACAACATTGCATATCCTGTGATTCAGATTACTGTAAATGATGTAAAATTTACGGCAGTACTTGACTCTGGCAGTCCCATCTCAGTAATTAGTGAAACAGCCTTTAGCAAATGCAACAAATCGAACGATTGCCCCACACTTCCGTTACGTAAGATTAAATTACAAGGTGCAATCTTTGGAAAAAGTGTAGATGTACGCCAACAAACCAACTTAGAATTCTTTTGTCAAAGCCACAGCTTCTCTACGAACTTTCTTATTGTTCCATTATTGTCGACGGAAATTATATTGAGAGTAGACTTTTTGAATGAATTCAAAGCAATCTTAAACTTTCACGATGCTGAAATAAGTTTAGAGAAAGAAGGTAAGTCAATAGCTTTGAAATTTGAAGACTGGCTCTCAAACCATGATGAGGAAATTAATCGGCTTTACTTTCTGTTAGACAACAGTTCGGAATTTTCTACGGAACTAGACACTAACAATCACTCTGCAAGTACTGACAGGGATGACATCGACGGCATATTTGAAATTAATGAGTTAATTCAGAATAAAATTCAAACAATTGAGAATTGTAATGACACTGATAGGCAGGACCTTTTTGAGATTTTACAAGCACATTCCACAGTTTTTACTCACAAAACAGGAACAATCAAGGGATTTCAATACCAATTTCGTGTTCGTGAGCATACTAAATTTTGTGTTAGACAATACGTAATTCCGGCGCATTATAGGGACCGTGTTAGAACAGAAATACAATCTATGCTTAATGAGGGCATTATTGAGCCTGCAGTAAAATCACACAACAACCCATTACATGTTGTTGAGAAGAAAAATGGATCGATCAGGCTTGTTTTAGATTCGAGACAAATCAATACTATCATCCTTCCTGAAACAGACAGGCCGCAGACGATGGAAGAACTTCTTCAAAATTTTAATGGTGTAAAAGTGTTGTCTTCCATTGATCTCAGATCCAGCTTTTATCAGATCGAACTTCATCCAGAATGTAGAAAATACACAGCTTTCATTTGTTTCGGCGTTTGTTATCAGTTTCGGAAACTTCCTTTTGGTTTGAACATTTCTTCGGCAGCATTCATTCGTGGGTTAATTTCCATATTACCTGAGTTCTTAAAACGTCACATCACCTTATATGTGGACGATATTCTGATAGCAGAAGCTTCATGGGAACAACATAATCGCATCCTCAACAGTTTGTTACGTATTTTTGCAGAATCTGGAATTACAGTTAACTTGGAAAAGTCTGAATTCGGTAGGACAAAGGTGAAGTTTTTGGGACATATTATTTCTTCTGAAGGGATTCAGCTGGATCCTGAAAAGTTAGAAGCAATCAGAGCCATTCCAGTTCCATCCACAAAAAGACAATTCCGCAGTTTTCTAGGTCTCGTAAATTTTTACCGTCGTTTTCTGAATATGCAAATTCTTGTTACACCAAAACTTTGTTCTCTAACTGGAAAAAATACTATTTGGAACTGGGACGAACAAGCACAATTGGAATTCAATTCTTTGAAAGAAGCGTTACTTAGCTCATCCAGATCTGTCACAAGATTTCTGCCTTAGCACGGATCCTTCTAAAGTCGGTCTTGGTGCCCATTTATTTCAAGAAGCCATAGAAAATGACACTACCATTCAGAAAACCATTGCTTTTGCTAGCCGAGTGCTAACAAAATCTGAAAAAAAGTATTCCGTTACTGAATTAGAAGCTTTAGCTATCGTTTGGTCATTTAACAAATTCCGTTTCTTTCTTTCTGGTAAGCACGTAAAAGTATACAGTGATCATCGTGCATTACAATTTCTTATGTCTTCAAAATTAAATCATAACAGGTTAAAACGTTGGGCATTGTTTCTGCAAGAATTCCACTTTACAATAGTCTACATTCCCGGCAAGGAGAACATTGTTGCGGACGCGCTGTCACGCGCACCGGCTGGGCTTGAGAAAAGTAACACAGAAGGCAACCTCGAGAAAAATTTCAGTACTCTTTACATTCAGAAAGTCGCCTTTGAAAACTTCATCACCACATCTTTTAAGGACATTGCTCATGAACAAGATAAAGATCCGATTTGGAAAGACATCAAACGCAAATGGCATGAAAAGACATACACTCAGATTCGGCATTATTACCTGGTTAGAAACAACATACTCTTCAAACGCTGCACTGTTGATGACGAGCTATGGGTACTTTGCATTCCAGACGATTTTGTTAATAAGCTCATTTGGTACATTCATTTCAGCTACGCACATTTTGGTCCACGAAAATGTTATCATATTCTTCGAACGACTTGTTATTTTAACAATATGGAAAAGCAAATTCGAAGAGTCTTGTCTATTTGTAAACTTTTTCAAAAGGCGAAACCATCTACTATCTCACATCGTGCTCCGTTGTTTCCTATTATTCCTTCTAAATTAAAAGAATTTGCTGCTGTTGATCTCTTGGGACCCCTTGTCAGAACATCCTATGGATTTTCGTACGTTCTAGTCGCTGTTGAACTTACTTCAAAATTTGTTTCTTTCACTCCGTTACGTAAAGCCACTGGACGATCTGTATCCAACGCCTTTGTCAAAAATTTCTTACGTGAAGTTGGCCACGTTGCTAAAGTCATTTCAGATAACGGACCGCAATTTTGATCTGCTGTTGGTCACACACGCTTCGGAATCATAAAATCAAACCTGTTTTTATTTCATTGTACTCACCACATTGCAACCCATCTGAAAGGATTATGAAAGAAATCAATAAGCTTTGCAGACTTTATTGTCACAGAAAGCATCAGCATTGGGACAGATATTTACACTTATTTCAAAATGTGCTGAATGAAATGCCTCATGATTCCACTGTTTTACCACCTATTCTTGTACTGAAGAATGAAGAACCACCGAACAGAATCAGAGAGCTTGTATCTTTCCCGAATACACGTAAACTTGGACACAAAGACATAATTGATTTGGCTCTTAAAAATATAAAATCTGCAGCAGACAAAAGGAGAAAACTACACGGTAAAGCAAATGCAAAGAAACTGTATATTGGTCAGAAAGTTCTCATTAAAGCTCATTGATTGTCACATAAGAAGAAACACTTGAGTCACAAATTCTTTCTAGTTTACAATGGAGCTTACAGAATCCGACGTATACCACATGATAATTGCGTTGAAGTTGAAACTCTGCGTACTAGGAAGAGTAAAGGTTTACACCACATTTCACATGTAAAACCGTTTATTGAAAGATAATCTGCTTTTTAAGTTTGTCTTTGCCATAAAACTTTTCACTTCACATTTCTAGTATGCTTTGTCAGACTTGAGAAACCGTTAACATGCAACAATGTTTGAAGTTAAATATCCAGTCTAGAACCTAGGGAACATTTTTAAACAGAAATTACGAATGCATTGTTATAGTGAACGGACGACACAGTGTTGTATTTGTACATTCTTGCTTGTTAGTTGCACGATTACGTAACGACTATAAGGCTCACATACTTAGAACATTTGCCAGTACTGCTAATGAGATTTTAATGCAACATTTTGGTTTACTTGAAAATATATTCTGGATTTAAAGTACTTTCTGTGAGATACCAGATGACACAGTGGTTAGTTTATGCGACAGCTACACGATTTTATCACGACGCTACTAATGAGTGACAATATACAATGTTGCTTTTGCGGTGTTTCTGTTTTATATCTGCACAGTTTTTCTGTTTTATTCTGGAAAGTAAAACATGTTTTAGTAGTAACTTTTGTGGTATAGCTACAATGAGACTGCCTTTTCCGTAGCACAACAATACGTTACAGCACAGTACTTTCTTCATCATGGCAATAAGCGCAATAACTACGATATCTATACATAAAGCATTTCACTTTTGTTTATCATGAGGTAAGTACATTGGCTTCTGCAGAACTTAGCTTTCAGAGGACAATAACTACGACACTTCCACAGAGATTATCTTACAGCAAGACGCACATTAGCACTACAGGACACGTATTTTAGTGATTAATTTTGCACTTAAATCATTTATTTTTAAAGATATTTGAAGTACAATGATACAAAGGTTTTCCGTGATACATTTCATTCCATTGCTGTAATCTGTAACACTTGAGGGTATAATTACATTAATCCTCAGGGGGGTACACGCTTACTTTGTGTACCATGTGTGTGGCAACCACAAGGAACCCTAGCTAATATGGTATTTGCTTATACAACTTTACACATCGGTACCATATTTCTCCAACACATAATTACACAGCTATCTGATCATTTAACTGAGACAGACAAACGTTTTTACTACATCAGTGACAGATGTTTACGTAATTACACAGTTGGATAACTTCACACTTACGAAATTGTATTTTGTCTGTACTTTGAGAAATGCTCACATTTTTTGGAACCATCGTGATACTATGAGAGCTTTGAATGATGTATTTGGTAAGGGAGCATGATTTTAAAGTACGTTTGAGGTAGATGACACTATTGAAATGAGCAGAGAATATTTTTTATGGTTTGAAATTATTGCAGAAAGCTACGACCTTTTTGAGATTTGACTGAGGTGTTATGATGTTATTTTTACGACGACGATGTGTATTATGCTGTTGAGGTGTGTTTATATCAATAAGATGATGCTACCACATATGAGGAATGTGATTACGTGTTTATATGTATATGAATAATGAATAGAAGTTAGGGACTCTTGACTTGTGAAACAGGGTGTTGGAAACCAAGAACCGTACTTTAAGAGTTATGAAATGTGTGTAAATGCGTGAATGTATCACAATGCCGGCGAAAATTTTTTTTGGACACATATTCATAGGATTTTGTTTCTACACATTTGCAACGTAAATTCTCGACCTGTGAAATTTTTATATGAGACTGTCACTGTAGCGGAAACTGCTGTCGTAAATATTTCCGTAAGAAAGTTAAGTGACCACCTGCACATAATGCGTCGTGGGCACCCAGCTGTGTCAGACGCTGGGAGAACAAGTCATTAGTGAGTGCCTCATCAGAAGCACAGGTAGAATAAAAGAAAGGGGAGGCCATTGTCCTCGCTATTGACATTTCCTTGTTGAAAGCATACTGTGGAGCTCGTAATTTATGATATTTACTAAAATGCCTAATGAAATGATTAGAAACATTTTACTTCTATTGTCTTTGTAGTTAAGAGATTGCTCATTTTGTTTAATATCTGGTTTCCAGCTGTGTTGCAGCATTGGTTTCATAAAATAAAATTAAATGCATTTGCTAATGTGAACACTTTCTGTCAACAGATCTATTAAATAATAATTTTTTGATCCACATTCTTCAAAAAAGGAGCACTTGGAAAGGAAAGAACAATAAGAAGGGACTAGTAACAGTAACTGCATACATAATATTCTTTTCAAGTACATGGCAATCTTTCTTTTACAATAAGTTGTTGTGGTGCACCACTTTAATTACTTAGACATTAAGATGTGATTATACATTTCCCTTATCTGCATTGTTATCTTTAGTGTACAATTTTTTCTGCTTGAGCTATGTCATGTTTCGATATAAGCTGCTGTTTGCCAGGCATAGTGCTACTGAACTTTAATTTGTGTTACTCTGCTAAGCCAGATTTATTTTTTTGTTTGCTGCGCACTGCCTCATATTAGTTGTAATGTTGAATTGCTTGGTAATTTAGATTTACTGTAGCTTGCTTTGCGATTTTCCATTTTTTTTCATTGCTGTTTATATTAATTGTTTTATGTGCTGCTGCATTGCCTCGTCCCTTAGTTTAGCATCTGAGCTCAGTACATTTAAGTTAGCTTAAGAGGGGGTAGCCTCTAAGAGAATGAGTTGCGATGAATTGGAAGAAATGCATTCAGAAGTTATACGAAAAAAAGTACAGAAAACAGGTTTAAGTAGGATTTTCTTGGAAATAAATGTTGAGGTAAGAAATGTGTGAACATATAAATACAGAAAGCATGCTTAGATAGAATTTTTTTGGTGGAAACAAAGGATGAAATAAGAGGAAAGATTATGAAGTTTTGGGTTGGACTGCAGTACCACATGTTACACTGAAAACGAATCCTGTCCTTTCCTATTGGTGTTATCCCACTATGTGTTTGTGTACCATTGTGTATTTGTTTTCTTCCTGTCTCTGTGTAGTTTCATAGAATTTTTTCTTCTTTTAATATTAAGCTACATTCACTATGATGAGGAATACTGTTATCCTCAAAAATAATTGGCAATAATAATATGTTATTTACCTTATAAATATGCTTACACATTATTTATTCTGTTTTGTTTTAATGCTCATGTGTGAAGTTGATGTTTCGAAAGTGATTCTGATCTTTTATTTTTGTACTCATGTCATAATTCCTGTAACACTGATGTAGTTGTTTATTTCTATTCTTTTGTAAAGCCTGTACTACAAATGTTATCTGTATTGTTATGTACTTTAATGATGTATTTTGTACCTTTGTAATTGTATTCTCATGTTATAAAATTGTAATTGACACCAGTTCATCTTATTATTAACTTGTAAGTTACATTTCACTGCAGACGTTTCTGTTGGTCATAGTATATGGACAATATGTGAGAAGTAGGGACTGTTAGTGTTTGCACGTATGTTACTAATTCAGCAAGGGACTGGATAACAGCATTGCTGGTTCTAAGGACAATTCCAAAAACTTTGTGAGTGCACAAGTGGTGGTTTATGGACTTGCTATATTCTCCGCAATGGTGAATGTGCACCTGCACAATCGCAACAGATGGCTGCTGGTCATCTCTACCAGGACTACAGTGGGCCTGTCCACACTTTCTACAAGGACTGCAGTGGGTCTGCACCTCTGGTGGCCCACCAATACCATACTCTCTACCAGGACTACAGTGGGTCTGCTCTGTGATGACCTACCTACCAATATTCTTCCAAACTATGACTGACTCTGCTGTGGGTTTGCTCTGTTGTGGCCCATTATCTGTCAGCATGTCAAGAGTCAGCACTGTCTTTCCGTTGGAAGGACAACGCTACTTCTTCAAGACTGCATGGAAATCCACTACTTCCATGTGCATTTTCTTCTACTGCTCAGACTTTGAGGAAAACACTACTATTTTACCTTGATGAACGATCAGGACTGTCTTTATGGACTGTGAGAAAATTTTAGCTTTTGACCAACATTGTATCAATAAGTGTGTGCATTTGATTTCTTTGTTATTGTAATTATGAAAAATTTTTTTCAAATCTATATTGGCCACTGCCCAATCCAATTTGTAAAATTTTTTGTGGGGAGCATGGGGGCTATGTAAGTAGGCTGTTTAGGTTTTTTATTGGTACCGCCACCTCTGTATGAAAATCACTGGCTGTGCTGTGTGCAGTCTGTGGCTGCTTTGCATTGTTGTAATACTCGCCATTGTAGTGTGAGGCAGCTGGCTGTGAACAGCGCATAGCGTTGCGCAGTTGGAGGTGAGCCGCCAGCAGTGGTGGATGTGGGGAGAGAGATGGCGGAGTTTTGAAATTTGTCATGAACTGCTATATTTATATATGATGATATCAAGGTAAATACATTGTTTGTTCTCTATTAATATCTTTCATTTGCTAACTATCCCTATCAGTAGTTAGTGCCTTCCATAGTTTGAATTTTTTATTTAGCTGGCAGTAGTGGCGCTCGCTGTATTGCAGTAGCTTGAGCAGCGAAGATTTTTGTGAGGTAAGTGATTTGTGAAAGGTATAGTTTAATGTTAGTCATGGCCATTCTTTTGTAGGGAATTTTGAAAGTCAGATTGCGTTGCGCTAACAAAATATTGTGTTTCAGTTTAAGCACAGTCTTGTAGAATTGTTCAAAGGGGGCGTTTCAATCTGTATGAAAGAGAGGAGCGTTTCAGGCCCTTAGTCCGGAACCGCGCAACTGCTACGGTCGCAGGTTCGAATCCTGCCTCGGGCATGGATGTGTGTGATGTCCTTAGGTTAGTTAGGTTTAAGTAGTTCTAAGTTCTAGGGGACTGATGACCACAGATGTTAAGTCCCATAGTGCTCAGAACCATTTGAACCATTTTGAAAGAGAGGATCCATTTTCTTACAATCATTCAGAGGCAGTATTGCCTTGCAGGCAACAATACGCTCAGCGAACAATCTGAGTCATCTTGTAGCCTACCTGACAAACTACTTCATCGAGGAAACTGGAGGTCGTGTTACGATATCTTGGATAACGGCAGTTGTTATTTTAGTTTCTATTGAAGATTATGTTGCAATTATAGCGTACAGCATCCTATTAGCAAAAAATTCTTCGCCCCAATTGCAAAACTGTAAAGATAATATGTGTGGTGGTATCCCTGTACCTAATGCACGAAGTGGTTCATTCTCGAATACCAGTAGCAGAGCTAGGACAGACTTACCATATCACGTGCATCTATTATTTGCGATAATTCGCCTCTGAAAAAAAGGTAGCTGCATTTAACAGACTACTGGCTATTTTGAATCCGGGCTCATTCATAACTACTATTAGCTTTCGCTTTGGGTGTTACAAAATTTGGACATAGACTATTGTCTAGAATTCCGCCACCGATGTCATAATTATTGATCTGTAGAATTCCGCCACCGATGTCATAATTAGTGATCTGTAATTCTTTTAATTCGTTATTTTGCCACTTTATAAAAAAACATAAGTCAGCTGTGCTGTTTTCCAGTCACACAAGACCGTTTGTTGTACAAGAGAATCCCTATATATGCGAGCTATGAAAAATAGCTAATTTAAACTGTAATTTATTGGTAAGTCGATCAAGGCCTGATGACCCGTTCGATTTTACTATATACAGTTGGTTTTATTTCTCAGAATTCTAATTTCAAAAAGGTCAAACTGTATTACAGTAATATGATGAACATACCTGAATGCATTTTAAAACGTAGAATTAAATCATCATCTTTGCCATTTCGATGTTTTAAAAGCCAACCGTATTTGTAAATTAAATTATGAGAATCTTGTTCCGCCTGTTATGTGGACCTTTTTACTGTTCGACATACTAATTACCCAACCTACGTCTCGTGAAATGCCCGCGGCGTGAAAATCAGTGAATGTAGATAACGTACGAAGGCAGTTGCTATATCCATGCACCTCTGGGGAATGTAATAGAAGGGTGGATTATAGTGGCACCTCAAGTTCCCTCTTCCTCATACCGTGCAAGATGTGTATATGATGAGAAATGGCGGTAAATTTCATACTCTTTGCGTTTCACTACCTGAACACGTGGATGATACACACCCCTTTTCTTATCAGAGGGAATTTCTAGGGACATATGACGTCACCGTGGTCTTGTCGAGCAGTCGTGACGTCTGCGGTGTCGTTGGCGGACTAGACGGTAGGTGACTATTGAAATGCTTCCCTACGTACCTGTACATTTGGAATGAAGTAATATGTATGAGTTTTTGTGTATTTATCACGGGCTCTAACTGTAACACTCGCGCAAGCTGTTTTGGTATCATCATTCATTTCACGAATTGTTATTAGGTGAAAGACAATTTCGTTAGAGAATCTCTGGAATGGTATCCGTTTCACTATTACCAGTCATGTGTTCAGGAATTGGTAAATGATTCTTCGTTCTTTGGCCCTTTTAATTGCAATTCAGAAAGGAATAAGTTGTAAATCTTGCTAAAATCGTGTACTAACTTCTCTTTAGTTCCAGCTTGTATCTGTCACACGGTTTGTGACAATGCTTAAAGAAGATCCGAAGTTCTCGTACTAATGTAATTGAAATTCTCTGTGAATTCGAGTCTCAAGACAGCTTCAGTTTGAAACGTGCTTTTGAGTTATTAAATCCAGGATTGTCACGTTTCACTTAAATGCATTTAAGTAAAGCTAATTTAATATTGCACTGTTGGGAGGTCAGCTAGCTGTATTCGTTACGAAAGTTTAGATTTTGGCGAGAAGGAGCATTGATTTTAAGTGCGCTTGCAGCGCAATGATTTCTTACAGGTACCAGCAGCTCAGTGATTCATTTCAGGTATTTGATCGGGGTACAACACAGCTGTTCCATTTATTCAGGTAAGAATCTACGTAAGGACCAAGCCAAGGAATTGTCCATTGTGATTAGGAAACAGTGATAATTCGTAATATTCCACATAATCCTGAAGTTTCATTAATAAACGCTTACAGACTTGACCCTCTGCAGTTAAATGTTTCAAGTTTTGTTTGTTGCTGGGGAAGCTGTCGAGTGTTTCACAGATAGTTACTTCTTGTGTTTAAGTATTAATCATAGCAGGTTACCAAGTTCAGTTTAACGAAATTAGATTTGATGTAATAGAGAAACAAACTGCAGTTCTGAAATTCTAGTATCGTACTAAGTCAATGAGATAATTATTGAGCTTTCGTGTAAGTTGTTTGCGGTTACATAGGTTAATTTCAAAATTGCAAGATTACATTTTCAGTGTGAAGTCTGGAACTTTCTGTACTATTTCATGTTTAGCCATTTACAAACATAATTTCTGCACTTATACTACATTTATATCTACAATAACTGGTATTAGAACATTTCTTCCTGCATTCTAAATATCACACTACGACTTTGCTCTATTCTAGAATGAGACAGCATTTAAGATTCTATTGAGATTCAATTCAGAGATGACTTTGAAAAACGGGGCAGAGCTGTTTGTCCAACGTCTTGGAAACATCATCAATAGACAGGAACATACTGAAACATTACACTAAGAGAAGCACAAAACTAAAGATTATACATCTGCTGTAGGATACAGGCTATCAGAAATTGTCATTAGAAGTACTCTAAATTAGTAAATAAACACTACTCACACCATTATAATTCAAACAAGAAGTTTTCTCAGGAGTTTCCAGAAGAAGTTTTCAACATTAATGTGACTTTAAACGTAAATGTAGACGCATACCTCTTTAAAAAATAGTTTGATTGCTTCAATGAAACATTTATATGTTCCAGACTGTTGTCTGTCTACCTATGATTAAGAAAATCCTGAACAATGCTAACAGAAGATCGCAGTTTAATGCACGTATCAAAACTGTTTCTAATGTCGGTTTTTTATGATCAGTGCGACTTCAAATACTATTGAAAATATAGAACCACCAGATTTTTTTCATGGAGAAGATATAAAAACTTTGAGGTTCGCTGATGACATTGTAATTCTGTCAGAGACAGCAAAGGACATGGAAGAGCACCTGAACGTAATGGATAGTGTCTTGAAAGGAGGATATAAGATGAACATCAACAAAAGCAAAACGAGGATGATGGAATGTAGTCGAACTAAGTCGGGTGATGCTGAGGGAATTAGATTAGGAAATGAGACACTTAAAGTAGTAAAGGAATTTTGCTATTTGGGCACCAAAATAACTGATAACGGTCGAAGTAGAGAGGATATAAAATGTAGACTGGCAATGGCAAGGAAAGCGTTTCTGAAGAAGAGAAATATGTTAACATCGAGTATAGATTTAAGTGTCAGGAAGTCGTTTCTGAAAGTATTTGTATGGAGTGTGGCCATGTATGGAAGTGAAACATGGACAATAAATAGTTTGGACAAGAAGAGAATAGAGGCTTTTGAAATGTGGCGCTACAGAAGAATGCTGAAGATTAGATGGGTAGATCACACAACTAATGAGGAAGCATAGAATAGGATTGGGGAGAACAGAAGTTTGTGTCGCAACTTGACTAGAACAAGGGATCGGTTGGTAGGACATGTTCTGAGGCATCAAGGGATCACCAATTTAGTATTGGAGGGCAGCGTGGAGGGTAAAAATCGAAGAGGGAGACCAAGAGAAGAATAAACTAAGCAGATTCAGAAGGATGTAGGTTGCGGTAGGTACTGGTAGATGAAGAAGCTTGCACAGGATAGAGTAGCATGGAGAGCTGCATCAAACCAGTCTCAGGACTGAAGACCACAACAACAACACAATTTTTTTCATTTAATAAAGCGCAAATAACGTGATATTAACCTCGCGTAAAATATGAAGAACTGTACCTATGTTGGGTCTCACGTACTAACTTATGTCCTTAATTAACACCGTGGCTGCTTAGTGAAGCTCGAAGTTACAAACAAGCATGACCCTGCAATGGAAGGCAAGCGAGGAGTGGTAGCGTGTTTAATAACATTGGAGCCTGCTGGGGCGGGGACTGTTAGCTGGCATACGACCGAGCCGCGGAGAATTGAAAACGTGGAGTACTGCCCGGGTCGTGTAATTGGGCCAAACAGCGGACACGATCAGAGAACGGAAACAGGACAACGGCACTCCACTCGGCGCGAATGATGCTGCACAGCCAGAGACGGCCTGATAAAACTGAGAGGGTGGAGGGTGAAGGGCGAGGGGAGGCCACAGCATTACACACACACACACACACACGAATTACCCTTTTCTTTCAAACTTGCAGAATTATTTGTCTCCGACAGTTATTTTTGGACTTAACACGCTTTATGGGGCAAACACAACATAAAGGACAGTTCCAAATAAATTTCTTCATAACAAATGAGTATTACTGTTTAATGCTTCGTGATAGATCGATAAGAATTACAGTGAGTCTAAAAGAAAGTTCAAAATATTTTTACAAGCTTTATAAGTGTTCCATGCGACTTCCCTTGGTCACACGGAGAGTATCTAGCAAATAGGTGGAGCTAACGACGCGAGCGCATTTTCAGATCTGGAATTGATTTTGGCAAGGGAAACACTTATACGAGGTGAAACTTCCTGGCAGATTAAAACTGTGTGCCGGACCGAGACTCGAACACGGGACCTTTGCCTTCCGCTGGCAAGTGCTCTACCAACTGAGCTTCTGTTAAGTTTGGAAGGTAGGACACGAGGTACTGGCAGAAGTAAAGCTGTGAGGACGGGGCGTGAGTCGTGCTTGGGTAGCTCAGTTGGTAGAGCACTTGCCCGCGAAAGGCAAAGGTCCCGTTTTCGAGTCTCGGTCCGGCACACAGTTTTAATCCACCAGGAAGTTTCATATCAGCGCACACTCCGCTGCAGAGTGAAAATCTCATTCCGGAGACATATACGAGGTCTTTCACATAATCCCATAAAACTCATCCACGAGTGTCAGACCCGTTGATGTGGGTGACCAAGAACAGAACACAGCGTGTTCATGTCCATTACGATCCATTCAACGGTTTTAAAATGTTGATCTGAAGGTGTTCGAACCTTCGAAAAATGGTTCAAATGGCTCTGTGGGACTTAATATCTATTGTCATCAGTCCCCTAGAACTTAGAACTACTTAAACGTAACTAACCTAAGGACATCACACAACACCCAGTCATCACGAGGCAAAGAAAATCCCCGACCCCGCCGGGAATCGAACCCGTGAACCCGGGCGCGGGAAGCGAGAACGCTACCGCACGACCACGAGCTACGGACTTTGATACTTCATTTTCCTCTGTTGCCATGCTCCGTCTTCTTAAAAAATTTTAATCCTTAGAACTGGTGTCAAGCTGAGGTACTCGGTATTGCTCAAGTATGGCCATGCAAATGTCTGTTACATCTTAAAACACGGAGATTTTTACTTGTACAACATCGCACACGTGCCGCCTTTTATTCACTGCGCTTGGCAATGACCGAAATTTTGAAGTTTCTTTTACGTTATCTGTAAATCGTATGGATGTGTCATTATGCATTAAATAGTTATCAAGTTATCGCCGCTTGTAGTTCATTCTGAATTCCCCTGCAAGTAAGTATATACGGGGTGTTCATAACTATAGTTCCAGATTCAAGACGTTACAGAAAGAGAACCACTGCTCAGAATTTCGTCTAATTTAAACATCATATTATTGACGAAGGAGGAAATATTATGGAACCAAAAAAACGAAAAAATTAATCAAAACTTTTATCAACATATGGCGCTGTAAGTGTCTTAACGTAAATGGGTTTGCCTACAAATGACAGATGAATCGCAATACTACAGATATTGTCTGAGTTGCACATCAAACTATCCGCACTGGCTGTTCAAAGTGGATGACTGCACAAGTTCGGTGGTCTACAGTTATGGCAGTGATAGGTGAGTCCATCCACTAACCGCGTAAAAGCCAAAATGGCATCGGTTTCTAATTGTTGTGAGACTGGTGCAAGACTTTCTCAGCATGCTGTCGGCCGTTTTCTACCGCAAAGTGAAATCGAGAAACAGCATGTTCCAAAACAGACTGGAGTGTCTCGGAGTTACCTTCAGAATGCGTCGCGCAATCCGTTCTTTGAGTTCAGCTACGTTAGTAATTGGGGCACTTAACTCAACATCTTTCAGATAACCCCACACCCAGAAGTCACAGGGGTTAAAATCAGGTAATATGGACGTCTAGGCTGTGGAGAAATGACGGCTTATAAATCTACCATTTCCGAAATCCCTCTGCAGCAGACAGTCCACTGCGTGGCTGTGCAGTGTGCATAGGAGCACCACCTTGCATTAAAATGTTGCTGTCTGCACAAAATACTCTCGTGGCGTTTACTAGTGATGGTATAGGATACCGGATCCGCAGGACTCATCTCCCCGAAAAAATACAGTCCTGCCATAATCGATGCCATCAATATGCACTACCCAGTCAATTGTGCAGAATGATGTGGAACCGGTCAATTCTGTGTATTATTATGTGTTCGAAGATGGAAATGGGCGTCGTCTGTAAACAGAATGTTCCACGGTCATTTGTTGTCCTCTTCCATGCGGGCAAGAAATTCCGTACTGAACGTTTGTCTTGCTGGCAGTTCAGCAGGATCAGCAGGAAGCTGCTCCTAAACATGAGTGATTTGGTACGGATAGCAGTGCATGCGTTGTTTAGTAGAATTTTATGCACCGTGCTCGCAGGCATGTTGAACGTTCGGGTAATTCCCCGTGCACAGCATGTTTGTGCACAACCGCTCGACCCCTGCAGCAGTAGTGTCGCCACATCTTCGACAGACGTTGGATCAACTGCTTTTCTTTCTCTGCCACACTGCACTTAAAGGGAATCTTGTAAAGCCGGAAATGCATATCCTCCTATTTCCATCTATTGCACTGCAAATTTTTTGCCTTGTTTTGTTGCCTGAAGACATAACATTTCTGTGTCTTTGTATATTGTAATTGTTCTACTATTTGTATATATATGCATTTATGTCGATGTATAATTGGTTTGTTTTGTGAATATTATTTGTATTTATACGCTGGGTCTGGCCTAGGGAAAACTATGCTATCGAACGAATACATCGATAAGTCGTGTGGAGAACCAAAGTGTTTAGGATCTTTGGTAGTGTTAACTCTGCCGCGTGGAACGCGGACAGAGCAGAGAGAAGACGGAGTCTGGCTGGGGTGGTGCAGTGGAACAGGTGTGTTGTGTGAAGCTCCCGCGAGTTGCCGCGCTTTCAGGGTTTGGCAGCATGTAAATGCGCTCGACTTGCGATGATAGTTTCTGACATGGTGTTGCGGACGGGAAGCATTAGCTGGCGCACATCAAGAGCCCGTTTCGTCCGGTGACCGTGTCGAGAAGAAGGCGCGCCAACATCCAGCTTCTGCAACAGCGACGGCCGACAATAAGTGACTGTCGCCACCTCCTCGATCGACGGCTTCAAACCTTCAATCAGCCAACAAGGAAGACTGGAAGCACGTAAAGTTTTAGAACTGTATGGCAGACCTCAGCTTTTCAAACTTTTAAAGTTGTTGCATCACAAAATTACAGCAACTCAGCATGAACCTTTGTTGCTCATTGTCCCAATTGCATTGCCAAGCAGGGTCCCTTCCTTTTCCGAAATGAGCCCGAGTGTCCTTGAAAGCATCATTCGATTTCACCGCTTTAATTTCAAAGTTCAGTTAAGGTATTCATAGCTGGCTACAATATTTAGACTGCACAAGCACAAATTAAGAGTGCGAGTTTTGTTACCGTATTTTAGTTACCTGTGACTGCAGCTCAGCTTGGTATGTACTAAATTTTACTATTGTTAGTTGATCAGAATCATTTAATTCAAGTTCAAAGTTAAATCTCTTATTTCTAAATTGTGTAGATTCAAGTAGCTTTTGAAATGATTGTTGAGGTAGTCCAAGACTAACCGTATTTTACTGAATTTCGATGTGCTTCAGAAAGAAAGCTCAGTATTAACTTCAGTCACTAAATCAACTTTCGATTTTCCGGTTTTATTAATTCTTTTGCTAAATTAAGTCAGAGTGTAGCGAAATTTATTACTTCTGACAAACTTACAGTTTTCACACTACACGTGTCAATCTTCAGTTGCAACGCTTCTAGTGCTAATTATATGTGTAATAACCTTCCTTTTTTCAGTTACTATAGTAATTGTCCTTAGGACTGGCGACCGTAATTTCCCCAAATCTCAAATATCTATATACCGCTGGTTAATTGTTAACCTAACGGCCGCACATTTACTTTCTTTATTAACTTTACCCCTTTTCAAAATTAATTGCCACCAGTTTCATTTGCATTTTTCCTTTCATTTAGATGTAACCCTTTCCTCCCTCTTTACCGACAAATTGACTTCGGTGACGATTGCTTTCTCCCAAATTTCCATTAGGTACACGCGGTTTAATTTTTCACTGTCAGTAAGGTCGATAAGTGAGGGGGAGGTTACACGTGGCGACCTGGTGACAGGACAATCTTCAGATTTGAGGTTGTTCTGGACACGAATTTTGCATTGTGCAAATCTCGTAACAAAGTACTGGTTACGAAATGGTCCATACATCAGCGAGAATATTAGTGTGAGGAATCCTAATTAGATTTGAGATTTGGCATTTATATTGAAAATTATTAAAATGAGTGAAGGCAACAATTGCCAAAATTTGGTAGACATGGATACGGAACAATCGGTCGAACAGTGGGAAACGCGCACCGCGGTACCCATTGTTCAGGGGCAGCGGCTAGCATGAAAGACGCGACCGCCGAAACGCAACAAAGAGCAGAAATGGAATTCCAAACTTTAGAAAATGTTTCGGAATCGGAAGTGAAAATCAAATCTGAATCCCTTGAAGACGAATACGAGGGGACAATTAAAGAGGAAGCCGCTACGGAAGTAAAACCGGTAGTTTCCGGGAATTTAACTGATTTATTGAATGTTTTGTATAACGAAATCAAGAGTCAATCGGCAGAAATTAAAGCTCTGTCTGCCAAGCAAGAAGATCAGGCTGCCAAGCAAGAAGCTCAGGCTGCCAAGCAAGAAGCTCAGGCTGCCAAGCAAGAAGCTCAGTCTGAAAAAATTGAACGAAAGCTAGACAATCAGAACAAAGCTATTAATGTTGTTAACAACAATGTTTGAGATGTTAACACAAAAGTTGATAAAATCAAAGAAGATATTGTTG
This sequence comes from Schistocerca serialis cubense, assembly GCF_023864345.2. Classification (NCBI taxonomy): domain Eukaryota; kingdom Metazoa; phylum Arthropoda; class Insecta; order Orthoptera; family Acrididae; genus Schistocerca; species Schistocerca serialis. The sequence continues at coordinate 882,240,651 of NC_064639.1, forward strand.
TGATTAATACCGAAAACAGTAATCTTAAACAGGAAATGATAGGCGTTCAGGCGGAAATTGCGAGCATAAATACTCGTATTTTTCCGAAATTAGCAGAATCGAGGAAAGTGTAGGAGAAGCAGTTGCTCCGATCATCGAGAATAAGGTGACGGAACAAGTTCAATTAGTGAAAAAAGAGGATCAAAAGAAGGTGGAAACTATAAAGGCTTTAGTATCCGAAGTAGATACCAAAGTGACGAAGCAGGCTAATACCTGCGAAGAGAAAAAAAGGGAAGTAGAAACGCTTGCGACAACCACTTGCCAAGTAATTACGAGAGTGTCGGAATTAGAAAAGAAACTTGACGAAAAACACAGCTATGTGCCAATCTGTGCACATAGTTCGGAATTGTTGACGAAAGAGGAGCGGTTCGACCCCTTGAAAAAAGGCAGTATACACGCGACGGATTTCATTAAAAATTGTGAAAGAGTTTTACCCACATCATGGACTAATGAGAGAAAAATTAATGCGGTTATTGATGTGTTGGCTGGTGATGCCAAGCGTTGGGGCTTAAACCTCAACAATACGAACCTGACTTTTGACGAGTTTAAAAATTTGTTTTTGGCTGAATACTGGTCAGAGTAAAAACAGCAAAGTGTCTGGCGCGAATTTGTCGTATCGAGGCTTTTCGATGCGAATTCGCGCGGCTCGATGAAGGAGTTTTATGAGGGCTGCATCCGCAAGTTGGAATATTTGCGTGATAGCCTCACGGAATCCGAAATAGTCGGGGAACTCTACAAGAAGTTACCAGATGATACAAAACGCTACGTAGGAAGCAATTACAAGACAATCAATGATTTCCTGGAAAGAGTTGAGGACGAGGACAATTGGCGCAATAATCGCGACAGTGGTAGAGGCCGTGGTAACAACAACGGGAACCACAACAACGATAACCATGGGAATAATGCATACCGCAACCATGGCAGCAATAACAATAGTGGTTCGGGCCGTAATGACAATCGGTACAATGCAAATAATAACAGGAATGACGGAAACCAGTATCATACTAGCGTGATACGGACTTCGCACAATAGTAATAACGCCAGAGGGTATGATCAGCCGCCTCAGCAGCATCCGGGGAGCGTATCTGCTGGGACGAGACAGGGAAACCATTAGCCGCGCCGGTGAGGGGCCGACCGGGCGTGGAGAAATTTTGGAGGCCCAATAACAAGAGAAAACCCAGGTGTCGTCGTTATGAAAATTCCGTATGGAATAATCAACGGCGGGAGAGTGTGCCAGTGTTAAGAGAAAGGAGAGCGCCCACAAGTAGTAGATCAGCTGTATACACGGCAGTAGAAAGTACATTCACTGTCAGTGAGAACAATTTAAGTAGTGTTTCGGAAATCGATTATAAAGTGGCAGCTGTAATACCCACAGCGGAACTGGAGACTGAGTTTAAGAATGATTCGCAAGTGTTGAGAGAAGATCAGATGTCGGATAAAACGTCCGTCATCGAGCGAGGGGATGCAGAGAGGGATGAGGTCTGGTTAAGGTAGTTCGGTCGCTTATACGACGAACTAAGAGATTATAGGGGCCTGTACGGGAGAAGTGTTTATGGGGAGCGCGGGCAAGATTTGCTGCGTCTCGTCCCGCAGGAAGATAGTGTTTGTGAAGGGATAGAAAGTTCTGGCCCTAACCGGCAGACTTTACCAGAAACTGTTGATGTTAATGGGGAGCACGAGCAAGATTCGTCGTGTTTCGTTCCGCAGGAGTTAGATGTTGAGGTAGTAACGGAAAGTTCTGGCCCTAACCGGCAGACCTTACCGAAAGTTGTAGTGGTAGAAGTAGCCGACCCATCCGACGCAAACCTCCAGTTTAAACATTGCGAGAGTATTAAGGAGAAAGATTACGAAAATTTTTGTGATAGCCGGACACGATTGGTAGAAAAGCACCTAGATTACAGCGTGTATGAGGTTAGAGCTGACGTTATACGGTCAGACGGTAGCAGTGTGGGTTGCGCAGATCCAGAGGAAGTAATTGCAGATACTACTGGGCACATTCCTCCAAGTAGATTGGCAGATGAGATCAATCTGACCAAAGTGAAATCAACGAAGGTGACAATTAGTGAACTGATAGCAAAGCAACACTCACTAGTTGACGAGTTACAGGAAAAGGTTTCGGTATTGGAGGCGAAGCTACAGACTAAGCCTCAGGACAAACGTGTTGAAATTAAAACTGTATTGAACAGAAGCTGAAAAGGCCGCCAGATAAGCCGGATTTAGGATCAAAGCCGGATGGTTTTTTCTGGAATGACCTGGATATAGACGAGGATTTACTGTGGGAAAATAAAGAAACAGTCGAGGACAAGTGTAGACAGGTAGTAGTGTCTGTTAATATGCACGACCTACAACTAAACGTGTTGATTGACACCAGTGCAGAATTGAGTGCTGTATCTGGGAAAATATTTGAGTTACTGAAAGACAGACCCGGCATCGTAGTTATGCCAGTAACAGGAGTGAAAATTATCGGTGCTACTGGGAAGGCCAGTAAACCGCTCACAAAACAGATTTTTGTCAACTTCGAGATATGTGGGGCACGATTTGAACAAGAGGTTGTCGTCGTGCCAGACTTAACTACGGAAGTAATTATCGGGTTAGATTGGCTATTAAAGTACCGTGCAGTGATTAATTGCGAAAGCAAAACTTTTACACGTACGTCACAAGATAAAACAATAGTAGTTATCTTTGACGAGGCAAGAGACGGTGTGCATAGACAATACCAGCCTATACACATTGTTAACTGGCCGGATGGTATTGATGTAGGTATGAATTTGAACTACTGTAATGTGAGGAATCTCGGCATTGACAATAGTGTAGAAACTGAATTGGAAAGTATTGTAGAAGGTGTGTCAAACGTAACACACGAACAAAGGCGAGGCCTGTATGAAGTGATAATGAGGAATAAGAGCGTGTTTTCAGACAAACATGGACTTGTGGAAGGATATAAATGCAAGTTGCATGTAATTCCGCACGAACCATTCTTCGTGAGACCGTATGTTATACCGCTGTCCAAAAGGGAAGCAGTGCAACGGGAGATAGATAAGATGATCGAATTGGGAGTGATTGAATGAAGTACAAGTCCATACAATAACGGTTTGGTCATTGTAGCAAAACGGGATGGTAGTGTGCGTATTGTGACTGACGCACGCACGTTTAATAGGGTCGTTCAACGCGAAACAGACAGACCAGAGACTATGGAGGAGATTTTGCAACGTTTTCACGACGTTAAGTTCATGACTAGCCTCGATCTGACGGCTAGTTACTGGCAAATAGAACACGAAGAAGAATGTAGGCCATATACCGCCTTCTTGTTCGCGGGCAGGTGTTATCAGCATAGAGTACTGCCGTTTGGACTTAATATATCTGTGTCCGTATTCATCAGGGCCCTAGATAAAGTGCTAGGACCGGCTTTGAGTTCAAGATTAACTGTATATGTTGATGACCTATTGTTGGCCAATGCCACTTGGCATGACCATTGTGACCTGTTAGATGAAGTTTTTAGAGCATTGCGCCATGGTGGAATCACTCTAAAGCTAAAGAAATGCGAATTTGTGAAGCAGGAACTGAAATTTTTAGGGCATGTAATTACCACTGCTGGTATTACGAAAGACCCAGAGAAACTAGAGGCAATAAGTAATTGTCCTCCACCCAAGTCTAGGAAACAGTTAAAAAGTTTTCTAGGGCTCACAGGATTTTACAGTAAATTTGTAAAAGGACAAGTGTTTAATGATGAAAATTTGAATAACCTCTTACACAAAAATGTTTCGTTTGTGTGGACTGACGGGTGTCAGGCCGCTTTCGAGAGATTAAAAGACGAGTTGTTAAGATCTAACATACTATTTCATCCTGATTTATCGCTACCCTTCCATCTGGGAACGGATTCGTCGAATTACGGGGTGGGAGTAGAACTGTTCCAAGAAGTTGGTAAAGGAGAGGATAAGGAACACCGGGCGATAGCGTTCGCGAGTCGAACTTTATCAAAAAGTGAGCGAAACTACACGATTTCTGAGAAAGAGTGTCTCACTATCGTGTGGGGATTCAAAAAGTTCTAGGGTTACCTATGGGACCGTCAGGTGATTATTCATATGGACCATAGGGCGCTCACTTATCTGAAGGATTGTAAACTACTTCACGAAAGACTGACTAGGTGGTCCTGTATTTACAGCAATTTAACTATGACATCTGTTACGTAAAAGGGACCGACAATTGCGTAGCGGATACGCTGTCGCGGTTGCCCGAGTCTAATCAAGATATATTGAAAGATGAGTCAGATGGAGTGGTCAAATTATACTATTTTAAAGAAGTTGAGGGACGTAAATTAATAGTGAACATCTTTAAGAATCCACGTCGTCATCAGAGCGAGGATGGTTGTTTAAATATGGTGAAATCCCGATATGACGAAAGGAGTCCAGAAGGAGAGAAATTAAGGAAGTATTACAAGATATACGATCATATCTTGTACATGCGTAAGGATGAAGATAGTAATATTTGGCGGGTATGCTGGCCCACCAAATACGTCATGGAAATAATAGACTACTACCATTTGGCGTATGGTCACTGTGGACCAAAGAAATGTACGGAAAAGCTGAGTGAAGTAGTGCATTTTAACAACATGTTAAAACGCGTTACTGATAGGGTGAAAACTTGCGATTTATGTCAGAAGGTGAAGGTTACCAACTGTACAAGTCGTGGTCTTATGCAAAGTATAAGGCCTAACGACGCCTTTGAATTACTGTGCGTGGACTTGTACGGACCTTTGCCCAAGTCATCAGGAAAATTTGCCTACATTTTAGTAGTGCTAGAAGCTTTTTCCACGTTCATCAAACTATACCCTATTAGGAAAGCTACAGCCAAAGCGGTCTATAGCAAGCTTGTGAACGATTATTTTGTTCATATTGGTAAGCCCAAGGCGATTCTATCAGACAATGGGGCACAATTTACTTCTAAGTTATGGAATGAAGGCATGGAAAATAATGGGGTCGAGGTGATCCATATTTCAGCTTATTGTCCGGCTGGGAATCCCGCTGAGAGGTATATGCGCGAGCTAGGCCGACTTTGCCGTACCTATTGCCATCACAACCATAGGGCATGGGGCAAATATGTAGCAGTATTTGAGAGAATTATGAACACCTTGAGACATGAATCTACGGGATTTTCTCCAGAGGAAAACCTGTTGGATGACAGAAGTAAAAGTTTAGTGGAAGAGATAATCAAATTCCCTCCACGGATTGACATTAGTATTGGGGTGAAAAAAGATCGTTTGCGAGAAGTAATGAAGCTAAAAGCCGATGCTCGCATACGTCGTCATGACGCTAAAGCGCTTTTTGCTAAGTTTGCAATCGGAGATTTAGTACTTGTAAAAGCTCATGAGAAATCGAGCGAGATAGACAATGAAATCTTGAAATTTTGTTTATAATGGACCGTATGAAGTCATTGGTATACCTCACACAAATGCTTATTGCTTAGAGTATCCAAGCTCTGGAAAACTATTAGGTATACGGAACATTGTAGACTTGAAATTGTACCAACCTAGGATTGATTAATACCACAGAATGGGTAATTTGTACAGTATGTAAATATAGAGTGTAAGATTGAAGGTTTGCTAGATTGCCATGCTTTTGCCTGACCAAGAGGACATTAAAAAAGTTGTAATTAACAAGTAATTAAATTTTTCTAAATGATTTAAGAGAGAGTGATTATTAATCAATCGAAAAATCCAAGCTGCTAGTTTGAGTTTTCAGCTGAGTCACAGTAGATTAAGGAATGTAAATATGATTTTGTAACTAGCTGTAAAATTTCTTGAATTGTGTGTTTTACTAGTCATTGCCGATGTATTTAGATGCTGTTTTAAGTTTCAGGCTAGTACATGCGTGTGATGATGGACAGTGTTGAGTTATCCACTGTGATAGTGTTAATGGACTCCTTGAGATTACTCGGGAGTGAGTTTTTCCGAAAGAATTGAGTGAAACGAACGTTCTGTAGATGCCGGTACACAGGGCGAGTGAGATCAAGCGTGCCGCACAGGCTGGCGCAACAATACTGGCGAGGCGGAGCCGCTGTCGGCTCTTGTGCCGCTGTCGGCTCTTGTGCCGCTGTTGGCATTCTTTGTACTTGCGGGTACGGAAGGCGGAGTTGTTTTTCATCCCGGACAGCTGATGTGAAAGAAGTCTGCTGTCAATATTTATGTTTTTTAGATCTGCTGTATATTATTTTCTTGTTTAGCGTTAAGTGGACTCTCATGACGAGAATATTACTTATGAAAAGGTTATATAAAAATGTGTATTCAATGTGATTAATTATTAATTTGCGTATTTTGATATACCTGTTTTTATGACCATGTACTCTGATTACTTTTGTAAATAGTATTTCATTTCTTGATACTGTTAGGAATTTTGATTTTTTGGATAGCTAAACCATTTTCTATGGTTTCTATGAATTTTAATATGTTGTCACCCTGTTTTCTTTTGTGTAAGATGACAGAGTGGAATAAGATTAGGAGTGTCTCCACTCAATTATTATGGTCTAAAAATTGGTTTATGGTTCATTAGCCTAATGCTAAATTTTCTTGATGTTTTGAGCGTATGCATTTCCGTTGTTTTTTTTTCCTTTTTGGGACATTTTGTGAGTCTGTTTAGGTTACACGAACATCCTCAGGCAATGTGGGGCATGCGTAACGACGGAAATGCATATCCTCCTATTTCCATCTATTGCCCTGCAAATTTTTTTCCTTATTTTGTTACCTGAAGACATAACATTTCTGTGTCTTTGTATACTGTAATTGTTTTACTATTTGTATATATATATGCATTTATGTCGATGTATAATTGGTTTGTTTTGTGAATGTTATTTGTATTTATACGCTGGGTCTGGCCTAGGGAAAACCATGCTATCGAACGAATACATCGATAGGTCGTGTGGAGAACCAAAGTGTTTAGGATCTTTGGTAGTGTTAACTCTGCCGCGTGGAGCGCGGACAGAGCAGAGAGAAGACGGAGTCGGGCTGGGGTGGTGCAGTGGAACAGGTGTGTTGTGTGAAGCTCCCGCGAGTTGCCGCGCTTTCGGGGTTTGGCAGCATGTAAATGCGCTCGACTTGCGATGATAGTTTCTGACATGGTGTTGCGGACGGGAAGCATAAGCTGGCGCACATCAAGAGCCCGTTTCGTCTGGTGACCGTGTCGAGAAGAAGGCGCGCCAACATCCAGCTTCTGCAACAGCGACGGCCGACAATGAGTGACTGTCGCCACCTCATCGATCGACGGCTTCAAACCTTCAATCAGCCAACAAGGAAGACTGGAAGCACGTAAAGTTTTAGAAGTGTATGGCAGACCTCAGCTTTTCAAACTTTTAAAATTGTTGCATCACAAAATTACAGCAACTTAGCATGAACCTTTGTTGCTCATTGTCCCAATTGCATTGCCAAGCAGGGTCCCTTCCTTTTCCGAAATGAGCCCGAGTGTCCTTGAAAGCATCATTCGATTTCACTGCTTTAATTTCAAAGTTCAGTTAAGGTATTCATAGCTGGCTACAATATTTAGACTGCACAAGCACAAATTAAGAGTGCGAGTTACCTGTGACTGCAGCTCAGCTTGGTACGTACTAAATTTTACTATTGTTAATTGTTCAGAATCATTTAATTCAAGTTCAAAGTTAAATCTCTTATTTCTAAACTGCGTAGATTCAAGTAGCTTTTGAAATGATTGTTGAGGTAGTCCAAGACTAACCGTATTTTACTGAATTTCGATGTGCTTCAGAAAGATAGCTCACTATTAACTTCAGTCACTAAATTAACTTTCGATTTTCCGGTTTTATTAATTCTTTTGCTAAATTAAGTCAGAGTGTAGCGAAATTTATTACTTCTGACAAACTTACAGTTTTCACACTACACGTGTCAACCTTCAGTTACCACGCTTCTAGTGCTAATTATATGTGTAATAACCTTTCTTTTTTCAGTTACTATAGTAATTGTCCTTAGGACTGGCGACCGTAATTTCCCCCAAATCTCAAATATCTATATACCGCTAGTTAATAGTTAACCTAACGGCCGCATATTTACTTTCTTATTTAACTTTACCCCTTTTCAAAATTAATTTCCACTAGTTTCATTTGCATTTTTCCTTTCATTTAGATGTAACCCTTTCCTTCCTCTATACCGACAAATTGACTTCGGTGACGATTGCTTTTTCCCAAATTTCCATTAGGTACACGCGGTTTAATTTTTCACTGTCATTAAGATCGATAAGTGAGGGGGAGGTTACAACCTGTCTTTTCTAATTTTGTAATCATTTTCTCCAGGCCCTTAACATCGTGGAGACAGTCATCTGGAGAGCCTCGAACGCAAACTAAGAAAAAGGCCTGTGCCGAGGGTCTATTGGTGTGCGTATTCCAACGCTTCCAGCCCTATATGTTGACCAAATTTTCGTTTTTTTTTCGTGATGTTTCTCCATGTGTCACTAAAATTTTACGTCATTTTGAGCAACGGTTCCCTTTCCACAGTGTTTCGAAACTGGAACTTTACTTATGGATATGCTGTTTCATGAGGAGGCCAGATATTTTGGAAATTTGTCGTAAGTTTCTGTGGGACAAAACTGCTGAGGCCATCGGTCCTAGGCTTACATACTACTTAATCTAACTTACGCTAAGGACAACACACACTCCCATGCCCGAGGTAGGATTCGAACCTGCGACGGGTGAGCCGCGCGAACCGTGGCAAGGCGTGGGTACCCTGCGGGGCGGCTAAATATTATGAAAGCCTGCGTAACACAGTGCAGAGTCTTCTCTGGAGCACATAGTAGCGGTTCAGCGTGGCATGTTCTTTGAATGTTTCCAAGGTATATAGCGCCGGATGTCTACACAGAAGTTGAGCAGTTTCCACACATTACCGTCTCACGAGCTATGGGAACGAAGATGGCGCCGAATAGCGCTCAAGGAGGATTCCGTCACGTTCAGATCAGGTGAATATGGTGGCCAAGTCAGCAATGTTAGTTCATTGTAGTGCTCCTCATAGCATGTAGCACGATTTTGGCCTTGTGTAGTGAACAGTAATCTTGCTGGAAGATGCCATCGCCTTCTAGCAAGACATCAGGCAAGAAAGGTTGCAGGTGACCGTAATAATGTACACGCCGACAACAGCCATCTTGGTGCAATGTCCCTCATAGCACAACACTTCTACCACCGGCCTCTATCTGTGGTGCTGCGTATATTTCGACCAGCCTTTCGCATTTATGACGGTGTATCCGGACACGACTGTCGACCAATTGAAACAATAAGCGCCTTTCATTCACCAACGCAACACTTTTCGTTGATATATGGTCCAATCGCGCCGTCCCTGGGAGCAGAGCACAGACAGTTGACGATGTCGTTGGGTCAACAAGGTTCAAATAATTCAAATGGCCTTGAGCACAATGGGACTTAACATCTGAGGTCATCAGTCCCCTAGAACTACTTAAACCTAACTATCCTAAGGACATCATGCACATCCATGCCCAAGGCAGGATTCGAACATGCGACCGTAGCCAGACTGAGGTCAACAACGGAACACGTGGGTTCGTCTGCTGCGGATGCCCACATTAAACAATGTGCGTTGAGCTGGACGGCATGATGAGAAAGACATATGCCTGCCCGAGCACTGAACTCTTTCGTTACATCGCCACCCAGCTGCTTTAAGAGCAGGCAAAGCCCCGAACTCAATGTCCTGTCACGAGACTTGGACGTCTCCCACCACTTCGTCGTCTACTCATGTTCCACCGTCCTTCAGTCACTTTCCATAGATTCTAACAACAGTAGCATGCTACGATCCAATTTGCTTCACTGTTTTCAGCCACTAATACGTTGTATTTGAAATTTTGATCAAACAGAGAAATAAATACAACAACAACTTCAAAAGTTAGACACAATGGGACAAAATCAGAAACAAACACAGCAATAGCTTCAAAAGTTAGACACAAATGAACAAACACTTGAACAAACACTTAAAGATTTAACAGCTTAAATGCACAAAAGTCGAATTTAAATATCTAAACATTTCTGAAGATGTAGGAATACAAATTTGTGAGCATTTTCAGCCTGTTTTTTCGCGACATCAAGACACGTTACAGAATCATGAAGCAGCCATAAAATAACTATAGATCATTGTACACGAAAATCATGACGCCTTGCAGGCTAAAATTGACTCTGTTGCACCAAACGATACGGTTGCGCAACTTACAAAAATCAGTAAACCTTAAAGAACACAGTAGATACGACTGCGGCACAAACTTGGCTTAGAAAAACACATGGAGGGAATCAGCAAATATCGGAAAAAGTAGCCATACTTTCGGATCAGTTAATAAATTTATCTACGAAGGTAGATGATGATTTGAATGATACAAGACCTTTACTGGCACAGAGGAGTACGAGTAAATTAGGAAATTTAGACAAACTCAGAAACAAATCAACACGCAACACAAAACAGAAAGGTGGGAAGTACAAGATCAGTTGGCACAGGTGATACAAGAACTACATATTTCAGAGGATACTCGCGCTCCGACACGGGGTGAGGAATTTAGAAACACGGAGAGGTCACAAAGTAATAATACGTGGTATTTCGGAGATCTTGAAAGGAATCGGCAGGGTGCACCGAGCCTTGAGATGGAACCGCCGACACGACGTAACAATGACTGATTTGTTACTCGGCGACACGATGGCTTTGACTATGATCTCTTCATCACAGTGCGTCAATTTAAAACATCTATAATTCATCAATTTTCTCATTGTTTTCCTCCTAATTGGTCATTAGAGCATAGATTATAATTTATGTGTGGCTATTTAGAAAATGAACCAGCTGTAAGAATGCGATCCGTTATTCACGACAGTCACAGTGTAGGAGATTTTTATCATGCCTTCCATTCTGCATATTGTTCTCAGGCTACTTAAGATCGAGTAAAATACAGTATTATAATGATCAAGCATTTCAAACAGTCTGTATTTCCCAGCCCGGCAAAATATTTAGAAGACATGTTACACAAGAATCAGTATTTGTCAAACCGTACAGCCCCTCGGAACTTATTCGCATTTGCGTAGTTAAATTGCCTGAACACTTAAGACATATTATTTTGGCTGTAAGTAGTAAAGATGATATCGAAGGTCTTCAGGGACTTTTGCAAGAATTGGAAATCGACACAGACAATCGCATGATGCGAAATCAAGAAAACGACAACAGTTACAGGACACAACCATCACAATTTCGTGACGATAGAAATAATAGACGTACACGACAATGCTACTGTTATAACGCAAATCGTGACCAAAACAGACACCACCGGTATGACAACCATTGGCAGAATAACAATAATTAAAGAGAAAGATCACATTTCATGGTAGTGACTGTGACGGAGATGAGCCGTGGTGCGCCTTTTCTGGCACACCAGATCCTAGGCACGACTGTCGATTACCCGACTGTACTACGATCTTTGCCCCTGTTGTGATCTGCCGGCGGGTATCTGCGGTAGGGGAGTTGTCGTCGGACTGGCTACGAGGTGCTAGGACGTGCTTGAGGGGACAACGGAGCAAACACGCGGGCTCGGCCAGCGGTGGCGCGGCCGGTCTACGTTGCAAGACGGTCGCGAGTTTGTGATGGGCCTGTCTGATGTGCACTTCGGGCGCTGCTCGTCTCATTGGTTTGAGGCCTGTTTTCTCGGAGAGACCCATCCCTCGAGACCATCTCGAACAACGCTCTCCGTCGTAGGTGTAAGTGGTTTTGGTGCCTTCGTTTCGTCAAACGATTTGCGTTGCTGCGAGTGTATTTGTTGGTCTTTTGGTTCTAACATACGTGTTGTCGAAGTAAGAGCAGCCGGCCGTTGTGGCCGAGAGGTTCTAGGCGCTTCAGTCTGGAACCGCGCGACCACTATGGTCGCAGGGTTGAACCCTGCCTCGAGCATGGATGTGTGTGATGTCCTTAGGTTAGGTTTAAGTAGTTCTCTAAGTTCTAGGGGACTGATGACCTCAGATGTGAAGTCCTATAGTGCTCAGAGCCATTTGAGCCATTTTTTGTGCAGCCGGCAGAGTCTGTGTGACTGTATGCAGACCAGCACTTACTATTTGCTTTAAAATCCACTGGTTGGATGACTATTAAAAGGCAGATTAGCACGAAGGCGTACGTGTGATTTAGGATTATTGCCATCATTATTGCCATCAGGCGACGTCGGTAAATTGCAACCAGTTATTCCGTTATTAACAAAACTTGTATTTGTAAATCTAGTCACTTATATGTACTTCCTTATATACGTGCACTTATTGAATGCACTCCCTCAACAGTAATTGGTTTGTGTACTTTATTGTTTATCAATTTCTTAACGTATATTGATTGGTATTTGGTTGGTATTTGCCGTGCCTTCTGTGGTCTGTTTGTGTTCCAGTTTCTGCGAGTTGGGGTGCATGGGTGCGGTGCCTCGTCTGGTCTGCTGCTTCCAGTATTTAAGTTAAGTCACCTTTGCCCAACGCTGCCTGGTGTCACTGGCCGTTTGATAAACGTAACCTATTCCATGTATTTCTTTTTTTTTAAAGTTTTACATTTATTGAGTATGAATTGTAATTATAGTCACTTGTGCTGGTTGATTTTTCGTGGTCCTAAACGAACTGATGCTTTTCGTAAATCAGCTTCAAACTGTAATTTTTTAAAAATTTTGATCTATTTTCTTAAATCAGCTTCATAGTGTAATTTATTTGAAATCTCTGGGTCATCTCTTTAAGTCTGCTGCTAATTGTTATCTGCTGTCTTGCTTGAGAAGCAAGATATCTGTAATATTTTATAAAAGATGCCCACATTGATTGTCTCTTACCTGTTTTGAATTTGGTAGTTGTTGTTTAAGGAATGACATTACAGAGGCCTTGACCTTCTATCCTAAGTATACCCCTCATCCCCACTTCCTAAATCACCAGAGACAACCGTAGAAATAGACAGTATGGGATATAGAAAAATTATTATCAAGAGAGACAAAATAACGTCACACGCACAATCCACCTCGTAATTATGATTCCGGGAGAAATTCTCCACCACTTAATCGACAAGAATGAAACTACAGAAATTACCGACAAGACGTCAGATGCTATAGTCATGACAATAGACCTGAATTTAATCAGAGCTGTCGTGATTCAAATAGGGCAGGGCCCTTTTGACAAGCTGATATTGTAGAAATTAGATCTCCAAATCCCAGTAACGACGCGTGACAACAAAGAGGTAATAGAAAGTGACTGACACCGCAAGCAGCCACAAAACGTACTTATGGAGCTGACGACGTGGCTACCGTGACTATAAATTATGTGAAAATGGAGGACATTAGGGACATTCTACTCCAGGAACATGACATGAAACAGAACAATACTGTGTATCCTATCATTCACATCACAACAAATGAGCCCCCAGGGACTCAGCATTCATTTGCTGAGTACGGGCTTGGCGACCCCGGGGTCCTGAGCTGGGGACTGGTCAGCGCCGCCAGTCTCCTGTCACCGTAACCCCCGGACATGCTTCAGCGACCACCGCATGGCGCGGCGGTGGAATGTTGTGTGCTGCGGGGAATGGTAATCTTGGCTTGACCGCCTGGATTGCGAGGAAGGTAAACCTCTATAAAAACCCCTCAATCTTACGGTGTGCTGCGCGCCTATAAGATGCATGGCTGTTCGGGTGGAACAGTCGCAAGCGGGCAACCTCTGGGGCACCTGCCGCGCCCCAGTTGTATAAGGCTTACCTAGGCACGCAGGGCTCTGTCTAGGTGGACTGCTAGTTCCCTAGCTGCTCGTGGGACCGAGATGGAACCCTCGAACTTTTATTCTTCTCCTGCCAGCGGAAAGGGTGGACCGCTGGTGGGTTCTAACACCCAGTCCAAAAAGAGGGCTCGTGTAGCCAGTCCTCCTGATTCAGGTAGTAGTAACAGAACGCATGCTGCTTCGCAGAATGTGTTTTTCATAATTAAAAGAAAAGATGGGAGTTTTGAAAAAGTTTCGCCATTTTATATACAGAAGGGCTTAGAAGGTATTGCTGGCACATTAAAATCTGTAAAGCGCTTGCGAAATGGCACCTTGTTGGTTGAAACATCTAGCTTCCAGCAGGTCCAGAACCTTCAGAAGGCACAATTTCTTGGGGAGTTTGCGATAGAGACTGAATTTCACAACACCTTGAACTACAGCAAGGGTGTTGTGACTTGCAGAGATCTCGTTGACATTCCCCAAGACGATCTGAAGGCTGAATGGTCCCGGGAAGGAATTGTCGACGTGCAACACATTATGAAACGGGTGGACGGTGCTCTCATAAAGACTGACTCATTTATCCTTACATTTAACACCACCAAATTGCCAGAGCATGTGAAGGCAGGTTTCCTACGTCTCAGTGTACGGCCTTATTACCCCAACCCCATGCGGTGTTTGAAATGCCAACACTTTGGACACACTACTCTCGGCTGTAGAGGGGAAGCCACTTGCGGGAATTGTGGTAAAGCCGCCCAGGAGGGAGTTGGTGGCTCCTCTCCTCCCAAGTGTGTCAACTGCTCTGGGGATCACCCTGTGTGGAGTAGGGAATGCAGAGCTTTCCTTGAGGAACGGAAGATCCAGGAACTAAAAACTACAAAACGCATCCCTTATGGTGAGGCGAAGAAAATCTACAAGTCCATGCAGCCGCCCACGTTCGCTGCTTCCTTTTCTTCCGTTCTCAAACAACCAGTCTTGAAAACCGATGCCGCTACACAAACGGAGGTTGCTACTGTCAGCACTAGCACCTGTGCTTGTCAATGTACGTGTGCTGCTGCCGTTCCTGTGAAGCCTGCTGCTCCCCCCGCCCCCCCCCCCCCCGGCCTTCTGACCAGGCCGTGGTAGCTGACATCATGGGACTTCCTGCCCCTTCCCGGGTACAGTCTTGTGCACTGCCCAGCACTGCTACACCCCCTACTGCTTCTGAAGTTTTGGCTCCAATGCCACCTCAGGCCAGAACATCGAAGCCAAAGACAAAGGTGAAGACTCGCCCACTAAAGGAGACTGCAGTTATACTGTCTCCTGATGTGGATGTCATTCCCTCTGACGTCTCGACTCCTCTTCTGCGGCGATGGAGGTTGATGTCAGACTGGGGCAATCATCTCGCCCCAAAACTGAGCCTCCACCTGTTGTGGGCTCTCCTCCCCAACAGAAAGTGAGAATGAAGTTACTCCCACCCTGATAGATTGCTCCCATTATACAGTGGAACATGAATGGATTCCGGGTACATGTGGAGGAACTGAACCTCCTAGCACGGCAACGCCCCCTGTGCTTGTGTTTACAGGAAACGCATTTAAAACCATCTGATGCTCCTGTACTAAGGGGCTATACGTCATATCGCAAAGATGACCTGACTGGAGAAAGGGCCAAAGGCGGAGTCGCTGTGTTTGTCAATAATGACCACCACTCCTCTGCCCTCCCCCTGGATACTGACCTGCAAGCAGTTGCAGTTGAAATTCATTCACCTCGGAGGCTTACCATTTGCTCCCTTTATTTACCCCCTCTGGATGCAATGACCTTAGACGCTCTCACAGATCTTATCGACCAACTCCCCCGCCCATTTCTTCTCCTGGCAGACTTCAATGCCCATCATGTCCTGTGGGGCTCCACTTCTCTTTGCGCTCGAGGTCGAATTTTGGAGAGCCTCCTAACATCTCAAGTGTTGTGCATCCTCAACACAGGTACTCCGACTCATTTCTCTACTGCTACAGGGTCATTCTCAGCCATTTACCTATCTTTCTGCTCTCCAACCCTCACCGACTCTGTTCACTGGGAGGTCATTGACGACCTTCATTCCAGCGATCACTTCCCTATCCGCATTCATCTCCTGGATGGTGTATTGCTGGAGCCGCGGCCACCATCGTGGATGATTGGCAGGGCTAACTGGCCACTGTTCACTCGGTTGGCTGTCTTTGACCGCCACAATAACGTACAGGAATGGGTGGATCACATCACGCTTGTGGTCCATCATGCTGCTGACCTGTCCATACCACAGTCTTCTGGCCCTCCTAAGCGGCGCCTTGTGCCTTGGTGGACGGAAGAGTGCCGTTCCGCCATACGGGACAGGCGTGCGGCTCTTCGCCGATTTAAATGCCGCCCAACAGCGGTCAATCTTACCGCCTTTCGAATCGCGAGAGCCAGGGCACGCCATGTCAATAAAGAGATCAAGAAAAGGTCATGGCAGGAGTTCCTGGACCCCATCAACCGTTCCACTTGTTCCACAAGAGTATGGGAAGCCATCCGGAGGATTTCCGGTAAACATAGCCGTTTACCAATAGCTGCTGTCCTGAACCAGGGATGCCTCCAAACGACACCCAGAGCCATTGCTCAGACGCTGGCAGAGCATTTTGCACAAAGTACTGCCACTGCAAATCAGGATCCAGCGTTTCGTCGCTACCGTGCGACTGTCGAACGAGCGACCTTGGACTTTCGTTCGAACAGTTCTGAGGCCAACAATTCCCCTTTCTCCATGTGGGAACTTGAATCGGCACTTACTGAGACTTCTGACACTGCACCAGGTGACGACCGCATCCGGTACTCCATGCTTCGACATCTGCCAGCGGCGTCAAAGGAAATCCTCCTCGAATGTTTTAATCTCATATGGCAGACATGAGTGTTCCCCACCTCGTGGAGGGAGGCAATTCTCATCCCTCTCCTCAAACCAGGAAAAGATCGCACGTGTCCCGGTAGTTATCGTAGTATCGCCTTGACAAGCTGTGTCGGAAAGACCCTGGAACGGATGGTTAACCGGCGTCTGGTCTGGCTGTTAGAGACCAGACAGCTCCTAAGCCGCTTTCAGTGTGGATTCCGAAAATTTCGGTCCAGAGTCGACAACCTGACCCTCCTAGAGGCGGCTATTCAGCAGGCTTTTCTCCGTCAGCATCACTGTATCGGTATCTTCTTTGATATCAGTAAGGCATACTACTTGGAGACACTGTATTCTTGCACAAATGCATCAATGGGGCTTTCGTGGCCGCCTCCCGATTTTCATTCGGTCTTTCCTGTCTCAGCGGTTTTTTCGGACCCGCGTTGGTAACACACTGTCTGATCGCTTTGAACAAGAGAACGGTGTCCCCCAGGGCAGTGTTTTAAGCGTTACCCTCTTTGCCATAGCCATCAACAGTATAACGTCTACAGTGAGGAGTCCAGTACAGTGCTCCTTATTTGTGGACGACTTTGCTGTTTTCTGTTCCTCCTCCAGTGTTGCAACCGTGAGCCGTCAGTTGCAGCTAACAGTGCGGCGGTTGGAGGAGTGGGCTGCAAAGACGGGTTTTCGGTTTTCTGCCGAAAAGTGTGCTTGTGTTCATTTTAATCGTTCTCGTCATCTTTTTACTTTGCCTGCCTTGCATATGGGGATACTGTCCTACGTTTTAGAGACACAGTGCGGTTTCTGGGCCTTTTTTTGGCTGCCACACCTACGTGACTTGAAAGCCAGAACGCTGAAGGCACTGAACATCCTCAAGTGCCTCAGCCACAGGTCTTGGGGCGCGGACAGGGCGCGTCTCCTACAGTTTTATGGAGCTTCTGTGCGTTCACGGCTGGACTATGGGTGCACAGTATATGGGTCAGCGAGGCCATCTTATTTGCGGATCCTTGACGCTGTTCACCATGCTGGGATCCGACTGGCCACGGGTGCGTATCAGACCAGTCCCGTACCCAGCCTCTGTGCTGAGTCTGGCGAACCGCCACTTACCATCCAGAGGCAGCTCCTGCTGGTTCGCCAGGCTTGTAAGTTTCTTGCAGCTCCCAGGTCGCCTGCTCACCATCTTGTTGCCCATCCACCTCTGGACCGCCTTTTTTCCCGCCGTTCCCGGGCTACGTTGCCGTTTGGGATCCGTGTGCAACGTGTACTAGAGTCTCTTGGTGTGGAGTCTGTACAACCCCAAATCCAAGGTTTTAGCCGCCTGCCACCCTGGTTACTGAAGAAGCCCGGAGTGATTTTAGATTTATTGCAGTACAGGAGAGATTGCACTCCTGCCACCGTTTTTAATGCAGCATTTTCTGCCATTTCATATGAGCACCACGACTATGTAGCTGTTTTTACGGATGGGTCGAAACAAGGGGATTCTGTTGGTTGCTCAGTTGTTTTTCCATATCGTGTCCTCAAGGACTGACTTCCTCAGACTTTTACTGTCTTTGATGCAGAATTGTTTGCGATCTTGCGGGCACTGGAGCACATGAGACATTCTTCCTCTCCTAAATTTCTTGTCTGTTCCGATTCACTCAGTGCCCTTCACTCATTGCAATGTTTGTATGCGGCAGACAAAATTGTCCAGACCATCCAGGATGCCCTCCTCCAACTACAGCGACTGGGGAAAGTTGTAGCTTTCTGCTGGGTTCCGGGGCATGTTGACATTGCTGGGAATGAAAGGGCAGATCTCGCAGCCAAGGAGGCGTGTCTCGCCCCACAAGTATCTCAGTGTGCTATCCCCTTGCACGCACTCACCTCGCTGTTGAGCTCACGGGTCATGCGTCGGTGGGAGGATGAGTGGCTGGAAGTGACTGCCAATAAGCTCCGTATAGTCAAGCCCACAACGCGTGTGTGGTGTACTTCCTTTCAGCCCCATCGACGGGACGAGGTTCTCCTCACTCGGCTTCGAATAGGCCACAGCCCTATGACGCATGGCTTCCTGCTCCGGCGAGAGGACCCTCCAATGTGTGGTGCTTGCGGCGTCCAGGTCACTGTGCGCCACGTTCTCTTGGATTGCGTTTTATTTTCTGACCAGCGGGTCGCGGCTGACTTGCCAGCGGACCTGTCATCTATTTTAGGCAACACTCGGACGAATGTGGCTAAAGTTTTAAAGTTCTGTGCCCTGTCAAATGTTTTTACAAAGATTTTAGGGAGAGGATTTTAATTTGCTCACTGTGTGACAAGCTCGCCCATATTTTATGTAAGTGGCCAGCCAATAACAATTTCCTGTGACATTCTTGTTGCTATGTTTCCCCTTTCCTTAGGTTTTACTTTCTTAGGTAGCATTTTCCTTCTTTTCTGCTTTGTTTGAGTGTGTGCATTAGTTTTCTTAGGTCTGTCCACATTCGTTCCTTTTAATGTGTGTCAGGGTGCTGATGACCTCGATGTTGAGCGCCCATAAGCCCCAACACACCACCACCACCACCACAACAAATGACATAGAATTTGTGGAAGTACTTGTCTCCGGCAGTCCTACTTCGTTAATTAGTGGAACAGCTTTCAGTTAATGCAAGAAATCGAACGATTGCCCCTCTCTTCCTTTATGTAAGATAAAATTACAAGGTACAATTTCTGGAAAAAGTGTGGATGTACGCCAACAAACTAACTTAGAAATCTTTTGTCAAAGCCACAGATTTATCATGAATTTTCTTATTGTTCCGTTATTGTCGATTGAGGTTATATTAGGTGTAGAATTTTTGAATGCGTATTAAGCAATTTTAAACTTTCACGACGCTGAAATAAGTTTAGAGAAAGAAGATAAGTCAATAGCTATGAAATTTGATGACTGGCTTTCAAACCATGATGAGGAAACCAGTCGGCTTTACCTTTTGTCAAATCACAGTTTGGAACTTTCGGCGGAACTTAATATTGATAATCACTTTTCAAGTACTGATATAAATGATATTGATGACGTACTAGACAGTAACATTTAAATTCAGAAAAAATTCAAACATTTGAGAACTATAATGACACTGATAGGCAGGACCTTATTAACACCTTACAAGCACATTCCACAGTTTTTTCTCACAAAACAGGAACAATTAATGGATTTCAATACAAATTTCATGTTCGTGAGCATACTAAATTTTGTGTAAGACCATACGTAATTATGGCACATTGTAGGGAGCGTGTTAGAACGTAAATACAGTCTATGCATGAACAGGGCATTATGAACCAGCGGTAAGCGCATACAATAATACATTACATGTTGTTGAGAAGAAAAACGGATCGATTAGGCTTGTCTTAGATTCCAGACAAATAAATACCATAACAATTCCTGAAACAGAAAGGTTGCAAACGTTGGAAGAACTTCTTCAAAATTTCAATGGCGTAAAAGTATTATCTTCTTTGTATCTCAGATCCAGCTTTTATCAAATTGAACTTCATCCAGAATGTAGATAATATACGGCCTTTCTTTGTTTTGACATTTGTTATCAAATTCGGAAACTTCCTTTTGGTTTGAACATTTCTTCGGCAGCATTCATTCGTGGGCTAAATTCCATATTACCCGAGTTCTTAAAGCTACACCTCACCTCATACGTGGACAATATTTTAATAGCAGAAGCCTCTTGGGAACAACATAATTGAATTCTCAACAGTTTGATACATATTTTTGCTGAACCAGGATTTACAGTTAACATGTAAAAATCTAAATTCAGTAGGAGAAATGTGATGTTTCTGAGTCACATTACTTCTTCGGAGGGCACACAGCCAGATCCTGAAAAGTTGGAAGCAATCAGAACCATTCATGTTCCATCCACAAAAAGACAAGTTCGCAAGTTTTTCAGGTCTCATGAATTTCTACCGTCGTTTCGTGAATGTGCAAATTCTAATAACTCTACAACTTTGTTCTCACACCGGCAAAAACATTATCTGGAACACTTGGAATTAGATTCTTTGAAACAAGCGCTGCTTAACGCGCCAATCTTAGCTCACCCAGATCTGTCACAAGATTTCTGCTTAGCACGGATTCTTCTAAAGTTGGTCTTGGTGCCCATTTACTTCAAGAAGCTATAGAAAATGACATTATTGTTCAGAAAACCATTGCTTTTGCTAGCCGCATGCTAACAAAATCTGAGAAAATTTTTTCCGTCACTGAATTAGAAGCTTTAGGTATCGTTTGGGCATTTAACAAATTTCATTTATTTCTTCCTGGCAAACATGTAAAAGGTTTTGGTGATCATGGAGCATTACATTTTTCTTATGTCTTCAAATTAAATCATGACTGGTTGAAAAGTTGGGCGTTGTTTCTGCAAGAATTCCGCTTCACAGTAATCTATATTCCTGGCACGGAAAACATAGCTGCGGACGCACAGTCACGTGCAGCGGCTGCTGTTCACAAAGTTTACAAATAGACAAGACTTTCCTAATTCTATTTTCCATGTTTTTAAAATAACAAGTCGTCCGAAGAATATGATAACATTTTCGTGAACCAAAAGTGCATTAGCTGAAATAAATGGTTACATAGCCCTTGTAAAAACGAACCTACTAAAACATAAAAAAACTAAGTGAAATTCAGATTGCGGAACTGATTAGTTTGCTTAAAGTCGTTTTGAAATACAATTATTTCACGTTCAATGGGAAACTGTATGTGCTACCAGATGGTTTAGCATTGGGTACTCCCCTCCCTGGTATTTTGGCAGATGTTTTCATCAATGTTCTGGAAATAACGTTCTTCAGTTCAAGCTCAGAATTACGCCACAAACTCCGTTATTATGCACGTTGTGTTGACGACATTATCATTGCTTTTGACGGTACTGATCATGAGCTAGAGCTTCTCTTCAATACTTTCAATGGTTTACATGAAAAAATTTCCTTCACAAAAGAACTTGAGAATGAAAAAGGTGAACTTAACTTTCTTGATTTAACAATTTCTATACTGAATAGTTCCTTCTATTTCAACATCTTCCGTAAGGAAACGTATTCAGATAATGTTATCCCTGCTGACTCAACTCATCCAAAAGCTCATAAACTGGTGTTTTTTCATTCTGTCAATCACAGTATGGTGACTACTCCTTTATCACCTGCCGATCAACAAAAAGAGTTGAATGTCATCAAAGTAGTTGCGGTTAGTAATGGGTACAATCAGAATGTGATTGATTACATGTCCAGTAAGAAAACTTCCCTAAACAGTTCGACTTTGAGCAACAACCTCCCCACTGACGGCAAAGAAGCTAAAAAATTTATTTCTATTCCTTTCTTGGGTAATATATCGTATAGGATAAAACGTCTTCTAATGAAAAAATATAACTGTAACGTCTCCTTCTCTACAGATAACAGTTTAAAGAGAAATCTTGTACATTCAGTAGAGATTGCCGGCGATTGGTTTTCTAATTCAGGGGTTTACAAACTAACCAGTAACAACTGTCCTTCATATTATATTGGCCAAACAGGCAGAGCTGTAAAAACAAGACATAAAGAACACCTATTAGGTAAAAAAGGAGCGAATATACACAGTTCTACTTTTGCTGAACGCCTCCTGATAGCCTGTCATACGCATAAACATTTAGAAGACGCTGTTATCCTACACAGAGAAGTCATAGGGCGTAGATTAGATCTGTGGGAATAGTTGCAAAATTTCAAACATCTTGAGCTCACGGACGGTAATATACTGAACGACCAGTTGAACCTAGCGTGAAGACAATTTTTCGAAGGCTTTAAACCTGTGCTGTTTATGGCATAACATTAATGCTGGTAACCTTTGTGGTTTATTTCCTCAGGAAACTATGATGCACCTTCAATGTTTTAAGCTCACTACCCCTCATGTAATGGTGGTTTTCTCACGATGTATGTTTGCTACTACATCGGCCCTTATGTGATTTTGTCTGACTCTAAAATTTTGGTTCTCCCTGTGAATGTGTATCAACAGTATCGTGTAACAGTGTTCGTAATTCTTTCTTGACAAGAGCCATTATTGTCCATTTTAAAGTTCTGACATATATACCGTTTGTGGGCTTCACTATTATAGCAATGTAATTTTTTATATTTTGGCTGTATATGCCACTAGGCGTAAGTTTCTTGGCGTAAGCGCCACCTGCTTTTTTGCTGTATAACTACATTATTTGTACCAATGCTCCCATACTGTTATAACGGGAGTGTTAATTTCCTTCCTTTTTTATTGTTACTTTACCTAAAGACGTTATTAATACTGATAATTTTCACGTTGCCTTTGTACGCCAATTGGCACATATTTCTCGCCACGAGCGCCACCTGCCCTGGTTCCAGAGTAGCTACGTTCGCCGATTACACTCAGTCGGTTGTGAGCTCTGCAAGACCCATGTACTATTTTATATTTACGTGACAAACCCTAATTCTAGGGCTATATTACGTTTTTGACAAATGGATCTATGCCGACAATTGTAAAAACGGCGATGGTACATTAGTCTTTACTAATGTAAAATTGTAAGTACCAGTCGTCGTTATCATATTTCTGTAATGCAAGAGTTCTCTAATATGTGTTTAAATTTATTCTTGCCTTAAGTTTCATACTTTTCTAATGTAAGCTATGATGTTCATTGTCCTTAGGCTACCTTCTCAAGAAGACAAATTTATATTTGTCGAAACCTAGGTAAAGAATTTCTTTATCCATTGCAACTGGTCGGCTGTGTATAATTTTATTACGGGGAACCGTTGCTGTTGTGCAGCTATGTTTAAAATATTAAAGCTACATCTACACTCCTGGAAATGGAAAAAAGAACACATTGACACCGGTGTGTCAGACCCACCATACTTGCTCCGGACACTGCGAGAGGGCTGTACAAGCAATGATCACACGCACGGCACAGCGGACACACCAGGAACCGCGGTGTTGGCCGTCGAATGGCGCTAGCTGCGCAGCATTTGTGCACCGCCGCCGTCTGTGTCAGCCAGTTTGCCGTGGCATACGGAGCTCCATCGCAGTCTTTAACACTGATAGCATGCCGCGACAGCGTGGACGTGAACCGTATGTGCAGTTGACGGACTTTGAGCGAGGGCGTATAGTGGGCATGCGGGAGGCCGGGTGGACGTACGGCCGAATTGCTCAACACGTGGGGCGTGAGGTCTCCACAGTACATCGATGTTGTCGCCAGTGGTCGGCGGAAGGTGCACGTGCCCGTCGACCTGGGACCGGACCGCGGCGACGCACGGATGCACGCCAAGACCGTAGGATCCTACGCAGTGCCGTAGGGGACCGCACCGCCACTTCCCAGCAAATTAGGGACACTGTTGCTCCTGGGGTATCGGCGAGGACCATTCGCAACCGTCTCCATGAAGCTGGGCTACGGTCCCGCACACCGTTAGGCCGTCTTCCGCTCACGCCCCAACATCGTGCAGCCCGCCTCCAGTGGTGTCGCGACAGGCGTGAATGGAGGGACGTATGGAGACGTGTCGTCTTCAGCGATGAGAGTCGCTTCTGCCTTGGTGCCAATGATGGTCGTATGCGTGTTTGGAGGCGCCAGGTGGAAATGGCATGGCAAGCCGTTCCACAGGACTACATCCAGCATCTCTACGATCGTCTCCATGGGAGAATAGCAGCCTGCATTGCTGCGAAAGGTGGATATACACTGTACTAGTGCCGACATTGTGCATGCTCTGTTGCCTGTGTCTTTGTGCCTGTGGTTCTGTCAGTGTGATCATGTGATGTATCTGACCCCAGGAATGTGTCAATAAAGTTTCCCCTTCCTGGGACAATGAATTCACGGTGTTCTTATTTCAATTTCCAGGAGTGTATTTGAGGAAATGGCATTGACCCGCTATTGCAAGGAGTAGTGTTATCCGAATTGAAGCATGGTTTATTTGTCTTTTGTCGAGATTCTGCTGAAGCTAGTTGAAGCTATCAAAACGCAGCTCCGTAAAGTTGTACAAGAATACGGCTTATCCTGTGCATCACTATCTTCACTATCTACGGATAATGCTTCAATCAATTATGGGATTCAGAACTCAGTTTTTCAAAAGGTACTGCAATAGTTAAAGCAGTATTAGGAGAAGTATTTAAAACTGGAGTTTTGTATTACTTCTAGGAATAATCACCGTTCTAACTCATACATTTAACTTTTAACAAGATGACAAGTTCCCTCGTCATAAAATTCAGCCACCTCAGACCAGTCAGACACTGATAGCATCTGGAAGCTTTTGTCCAAGCATTTGGAGCTGAGTCGTTTTTAATGTGCATAAAGCAGACTTTGCCCGACAAACACGAGAAATGTTGCGTCGATTCAGCTCCACAGCCCTGACTTCGATCCAAGTGATTAACACCGCTTTGTGCAAATTACAAGTGGTTCAGTTCCAAATACTTGGACAAGAACGTCTAGATGTTATCCAAGTCTGACTACAATCTGCGGCAGCTGAATACCTTGAATTAAGTTGCTTTCCAGGTAGCCCATGTGTTGTTGCAAGTACCTAAGGTCTTTGGATATAGATTAGTGGCAAACGAAGCAAAGAACAGCCGACTCCACTGCTAACATTACAGTATCATATAATTTTTTGATTAACACCTTTTTTGTTGCTACCGTTTGGGGCACCAGCTATACAGAGTCTTTGTTTCAACTTGAGACTCTTAAATATCTCGAAAACGAAGCATCGTGCGAAAGAATGTTGTAGGTGAAAAATTAATATTAGCAAAGGGGACATCTGTCTGTACTACAACTGGCCATCTCCTGAGGGATCCTGTTTTCTGCTTGGGCGGCATTCACTTTGTATTTTCAAATGGGAAGCACCTATTTTTATTGCATATTCGCATTCTACGCAAAAATACATGCTGTTTACTAAAACCATTGTTTCCCTTTCATGGTAGATTGCGTTGTAATCGACAGACGTCAAGTGTGTATAGTTTTGCAATTAAGAACCGACGCATTTCGTTCTACGTTTCAGTTACGATGTAAATGTAAGCCTTCGTCTTCCAACGGTTGACGCTGATGTTCAAACACAATATGAGTGTTGCAAGTGGACGATTTTAAATTTAAAATCTATTTCCGGAGTAAAATGTTCTTAGGCGAACAGGACAAATAATGCGCCTTGACATTGACATTTTTGGCAAATAAGTTGCTTTTAAAGTAATGTAGTTAATTGTACTCTACGGGGTTGGTTGTGGCTAGCCCCCAACCAATAACAATGCTCAATTTCGGTGGCAGCCTGCGGCGGCGCGGTTCTTTCCGTACCTTTACGACGGACCTGCACCTACCTGTGAACATTGTCTCAGCAGACGTGAACCAGGCTGCAATTTAAGTCAATAATCTACGTTTCGGGAGAAAGTTTTCACACCAATGAAAGCTTGGAAAATTAATATATTTTGAAACTTAGGTGAACAAGTATCACTGCCAAGCCCGTGATAGTCTTAACATAGTCACTCACAATCCCTTTCACTCATGTTAGCAAGTTTATGGTGTTGCATTTCCCGAAAAGGTAATAGCTTCAAGAATACTGACTGTTTTTGATTGATAATCCTCGCCAAAATTTAAGTCTGTCGGTACCAAATGCAGCCACAGTTTTTAGCCACCGACCCGCTCAATACGCCACGCGGAATGTATGTCTTTTCTCGTCATAAAATTCACTTAAATATTCCGAAATTTCTACACGCCCATCGGAATAATTATGCCGTCACTCTACCACACTTTTGATGCATGAAACACTGCTAGATCGGGCACCTTATCGTTTCCATCGGAACTACTACTACACACTTCCGACCTGTTTCATGGCTAGACTTCCACTCTTCTCTAAAATACTCCCAGTCTTCTCTACCAGCAGAGAAAGGCGCGTGAATAATATTGCTTTACCATTGGTCAGTTTACTCAACAGCCAATAGCAAAACAACATTCTCCCGCCTCAGTCAGCGCTTTTCATCCATAACCAATCGCAAAATAGTAAACCTCACGACTGCACTTTTTACCGACGTAATTATCTAAGTTTTGTTTATGCATAAAGTTATTTACTATTGTTATTTATACCTGAATTAACTTTCCCTGTACCATAAACTTACTTTACAAATCTATTCTACAAAAATCCCCCTTTGTCCATATCCATACTTTTTCGAAATGTTCCCACACTAAATCCCACTACATAACTCGTTAAACAATTTATCTTCACATTAACCTTAAACCACACTCACGCATCATTCATACTGCTAAAACACATTTCTAACATTTTACCTACACAAAAAGACATAATAACACTTCATGAAGTCCGCCCCAGTAGCTGAGTGGTCAGCGTGACGGATTGCCGTCCTCTGGGCCCGGGTTCGATTCCCGGCTGGGTCGGAGATTTTCTCCGCTCAGGGACTGGGTGTTGTGTTGTGTTCATCAGCATTTCATCCCCATCCGGCGTGCAGGTCGCCCAATGTGGCGCCGAATGTAATAAGACCTGCGATATGGCGGCCGGACCTGCCCCGCGAGGGGCCTCCCGGCCAATGACGCCAAACGCTCATTTCCATTTCCATTTCCACTTCATGAAAATACTAGAATAGTTTATGAAAAACATTCTATTACTTTAGTGTAATCTAGTGGGCACAATCGAAACTAAAATCACAGTCCCCCTATCCAATATTGTCTTCTATCGGCTGCTACATAAACTACGTGAGCGTCCAGTCTCGCGTCACCATCTGTCACTATCCAGCTCTGAGACACATCTCCCACTTAACCGCCTCCCAGGCAGGATCGTTATACGGCGCTACGCCTCAAGCCCACGAATCCCGTCGTTAGGGTGACTGATTTCGGTGTTTCTTCCCATCCAACCACTTAACTTACGCGTTGGCTGCTACGCGACTACCGGCGGAATACAAACCACAATCATTGTATTAAGGTAAAATGTCTATAAATTTACGCGACTACCGGCGGAATACAAACCACAATCATTGTATTAAGGTAAAATGTCTATAAATTGATAGTGACAGGCGCGCCTGCCATGTATACCTACCGAAATCAACCACCACAAGGAGAATGGTGAGAAACAAGGGGGCACACCGATGTCAAGCGTTCCCATGGGAACAGAAAACTGTTACATCCACGTCATTCTTCCTGGATAACGTTACACGTAGTTTCTAACCATGCTTTTAAAGGGCAAACTATACTGTACACTACAATCAAATTAGAGAGACTAAAGTGATTTTCTAACACAAATATCAACAGTTATAGCTCGAACGTTTACATTTACATCGTAAATGAAATGAAGAAGGAAATGCGTCGTTACATAATTGCAAAAACAGGCCCGCTTGACGTTTGTCGATTCTACCATGAATCGGAAACAATGTTTTAATAACCAGTACATTTTTTGGAATACAATTCCAGTATGCAGTAAGAGTGGGAGTTCTCATTTGAATATACAAATTTGACCGTTACTGCGCAGGACGGTGGAAAAAAGGGGATGGCCAGATGTAGCACTGACAGATGTAACCTTTACTGATAATAACGTTTCACAAAATTCGTTTGTGCGATGCGTCGTTTTCGAGACATTTACTTGACTCAAAACAAACATCCTGTATATAAACAAACAGGCACCCCTTTACTAGTACTAACTTTTCACCGAGAAAAGTTTTTTGCTGCGTTGCGTCGTTTTCGCTATATTTACTTGTGCAGTGTTAAAACAAACACACTATTTACAAACTGCGGTAGTTAGCAGGAAAACTCTGTTTTGCATACTGCACATGAGCTTTTATTCATACAACAAGGTGGGTTTTGCATTTTTAACAAGGCATCTACAACATGTGTCAGTATAACGTCTAATTCATTACTTGAAGAGCATGCCGTTTTTCTCTCTTGTAGAAAACATCTACATCTGCACTTGTACTCTGAAAACCACTGTGAAGTGCATAGCAGAGCGTATGTCCCACTGTACCAGTTATTAGGGTCCCTTCCCGTTTCTTTCACATATGCAGCGCGGCGAGAACAATTTTTTTAGTGCCTCTGTGTCCTCTGTTATTAATCTAATCTTGTCCTTACGATCCCTATAGGGACGATACCTATAGGGTTGTATTATATTACTAGAGTCCTCATTTAAAGCTGGTTCTTGGTACTTTGTAAATAGGCTTTCTCGGGATAATTTACGTCTACCTTCGAGAGTCTGCCAGTTCAATATCTTCAGCATCTCTGTGATACCGTCCAGCAAACCAAACAAACATGTTAGACCGGCTAAAGTCGCACTATTTCGTGAAGTCACTGTAATGGCAATGAATTAATGTATGTTACGAAATTACAGTGACTCACCACGAAAAGATGTGACCTTCAGACTGGCCTTCTACAAATTGGTAAACTGCACGATCTTCATTCAAATAATGAATTAGACTTTTTACTGGCACCCACTGTAGATGTCTTGTTAAAACGGCGAAATGCGAACGGGTTTAACAATAAAATTTATGTATACTTTATTCCTTGATAATATTTTACTACAATATATTTTTAATTCTATAAATTTGTTCAAGCTTACAGCATTAGTAGTGACATTTAGTTAAGTAATCTTACAAATTTTCATTTAAGAAATTTTACAAATTTTCAGTTAAGTAATTTTACAAATCTCTTCATTCTTTCTAAATACAATATAGTACATATCTTATTAGAAAGCCCATCACTGTTAGAAAATGTTGAAAAACTGAGGGACAGAGTACTGACTTAAAGAACGGTAGAGGAGGAATATTAATTCTCGAATTTGTATGGTGTTTAATTGCGTATCGGAATGGAGCGCTACAGTCCATCAGTCACGTTTCTGTAATTCTGTAGCCTATCTATCAAACGAGAGAGACAATTAAGTTGGTCTACACCATGACGGCGACATTTCTTGCAGTCACATTTCTGCTCCATGATTCAGAAAGATAAACATGGAAATGTTCCTCAGAAACGTTATGTCAAAGATCAGTTTTGTGGCAGATTATTGCCTAGAAATACTGTAGTCTCCTATAATAATTCAAAGTGCGAGGGCGAATTGAAAGTTATCGTCCATCGCACGAAATATGTAATTCGGTCGTGGATTCCTAAAATCTAGTAAATGTAACAATACTTCTCTCAGAAGAGACACGAGTCTTGTTCTTTGCACGTAACGTACTGTTAACCCAAGAAATATTCGAACGCTGTGTGACAGTTACTGCGTCATCCACACTGAAACCTGGAATAAGTTTGTAATTTTCACACAGCTACGCTTATGATCATTACATTTTTAGTGATTTCCACATGGAATTAAAATAAATTAATTACTTACTCACACTAGGTTTTTTCCTGTAGAGGAAAACTGTGGCCATATTGTAAATTACGTTTTAGATTGTGTGTTCCAGCAGCAAGTCACACAAATAGTATCATTACCGGTTTGGACTTTTTAGCAAGCCGTCATTGGATGACATGTTTTTGGAAAAAGGCTTCAGAGATAGTAACACACTAGAAAATTAAGTCACGAATTCGGACAAACATATTTAACCACCTGTCCTTTACCTGAGTGTTCTTACAAGATTATGGTCACAGTTTATACACTCGAATATACCTCCAAGTTAAACCATGCTCCCTAGTTATCTGTTACTACCTGTAACGCCTGGGCAGAAATTCCATGAAAATGAATTATTTTTGAATACATTGTGGGAGCAATCAGTGATCAATGTTATTACTAATATTTACGATCAAAAACAGTCTTGATCACAAATTATTTATTCCGGTGACCAGTTTCGACCACAACTGTAGTCATCTTCAGACCAATGAGCAAGAACCTCCTTCTGGTAGTAAATCAACATGTGATTTACTACCAGAAGGAGGTTCTTGCTCATTGGTTTGAAGATGACCTCAGTTGTGGTCGAAACCAGTCACCGGAATAAATAATTCGTGATCAAGACTGTTTTTGATAGTCGGATGTAGCTGGTATGTCCCTGCAGACAGCGTCTTTCAGCTTTCCCCATAAAAAAAGGTCTACAAGCGTAAAATCCGAAGATTGTGCCCAGACCAACGACTTGGAAACTATTCGTGAAGACATGCTGCAGTGCTTCGTGCCTATGGCCTGGGCAGATATCATGTTGGTACCACACGTTCCTCCTAGTCTGCAGAGGAACGTCTTCTAGCAGCCATGGAAGTTGGTCTCTTAGGAGGCTTCGGAATTGTGCGCATTCGGTATTCCCTCTATGATAAACAGCCCACACCACACGTTTACATTCCACAGACATTGATGTTCCACCAGACGAGGCCAACGGGAATTCTCAACAGACCAATAGTGCCTGTTTTGACGGGTTTACATGGGCATGACTGGCAAACATAGCTTTATCATTAAACAAGATACATGATACGTCTTCAGTATCCTGTATTAAAGCCCATGTAGAGAAGTCAACTCGATTCTCATAATATTTTCCATGCAGCTCTTGATGGAGAGAGATGTGATAGGAATGGAACCTACGTCGATAGAGAATACGTAGGACATTTGTTTGACTCATGCCACTTTCTCGTGTGATGCGTGGGAGATAAAGTGCTTATCAACTGCTACAGCAGCCAGAACACTGATTTCCCCCTCTTCTGTTACGCTGTGCAGGTGTTGTTCTACCACTTTCTCGTAAGTGGTTGCAGAGACTAACGAACAATAGCCAAGGTGGTCGATGTCTGTTGTGATATCTTGCCCCATACACTGTCCGAGAACGAACTGCATTCTTCCTACACTCTATATACACCACGAGAATGTCGGCTTTCTCTGCATTGGTAGATCCCACCATCCACTCCTGTCACACACTAACTGACTAGCAAGTTGCATTCCACTCAAGGAACACACAAGCACACCATAAGTAAACAAAAACATCATCGTACCTAGTACCTATGCACGTTGAATGGCAAAAACAAGTATAGGTTTGGAAACTTTTCAGAATTCGATATTTCATAAACGACTTGCACTAGAATCCTGCAAAAAGCACCACTGACATCTAATTTACCGTACTTTAGTTTGTTAACATCAATAGGCATTGATTCATTCAAAGAAATGTATGTCTGCAGAAAAAATACGTTTGCTAAGGTTTATTACTCTGTTTATTGGCTAACAATACGATCCCCTGACTACCAGCCGATTCTGTGATAACCGCACATCAATTGCACTTTCCATTCCTACAATATTTGCAGTGCAAGTTTTACGTGGCTTACCCTTTATAGCTCAAGCAGAGTCAGTGATACGGAAACTCCCCACACGCTACCATAAAAACCAGTATCGGAATTTTAACTAAAGCTGTGTATCTGAAACACAGAAATCGATAAATCCCCGGCCCCCTCCACAGGTGAAACGAACCAAACACAAATCTAAAAACTATCATTGGACCCCTGCCCCTACACACACACACACACACACACACACACACACACACACACACACATGAAAACCCCGTACTGCAAATAATAAACATAAACATTCAATATAAGAACTCAACGAACTGCAAACGAAATTTAACTTCTAATAATCAAAGTTAAATGCTCGCCACAAAAGTGGAAATTAATGTCGCCACTTACCACGAGGTTTGGCTAACATTACAGGCGGCACACAAACAGTTACTTCCACGAAATCTAAGCGATTCAGGACGGTGAACGGTCATCGTGAATTCACTTTCTATTTGTACCGAAAACGTGAGTTTAGTTGCAGCCTTGCTGTGACGTCATCCGAGGCAGCGCGTAAGCCTGCATTTGACTTAACGCGGACAGAGTGACAGCTCGGTGCGAAGGTCTTTCACTGAGTCTCTGGCCGTATTTATAAATGCGTGCAGCGGACGGTCGAACGGAACACCCGCCGTCATCTGCTCTGAGCCCAGATAGCAGCATATAAATGTGCGTGTTCTAGGACACGTATTATTTAATAATTCGGTGATGAATCAATTTACAATCTTGGTAATTTTTACGTGAATAGAGTAAAGTTGGCTTTTAGTTACAGAAAAAGTTTTAGCCTGACTGCATTTAAACTTTGCCGGCTAGAATTTTTAGAATGGAACCGACAGTAAAACATGATCTCTGAATTACAACTTTATGAGACCTTGTACTGATTTTTACATCAAAGTCTTGAAACATGTTATAGCTTTATTATTTAATGGGTGTAATCAAGTGCAGTAATGAAAACTTTCTATCATTAATATGAATGATACTTAATCTATCAGAAATAAGGATTGTCCCAGATTTAGTTTTTAATAAATTACTTGAAAACTATTAGAGGTAGCTTAATGAAGTAACATAGTTAACGTTTTGATATCAAGCAGAAGCTTCATACGAATTTTCATCTTTCTGAGTCTAATGTTTAGGGCCCTCAATTTTTCGTAAAAACACCCATTTTGACCACAATATTTCTCCGATCAAGTTGAGACTTGTAACAGTTGATTGCGACATGCACATGCACATTCAGAACAATGGGCTTTCTAGCTCTATTACTTAGCTCCACTTACTTTTATCTTAAAACAATGCGTTTAAGGAAACGTATTCATCTGCTCACTCTGAGTTTTAACAATTGAAACATTAATATACTGCAACATACGTTGACAAAGGTTGGTAAAACTTCTCTAATTTTTAATTTCAGTCTTAGACTATGGTGCAATACTTGTATGCTAGGTAGAGGCGCGTTAGGATGACGTGGCGCTAGTAGCAGTGAATTGGGTTAAGTCCTGGCACTCTCGTTCGGCTCTGTATCTCTCAAATGACGCAGCGCTTGTTTCGCTTAGTACCTGGCCCAATCCCACAGGTCGTAGTGCATGGGAACTAGCATATTTCAGGTAAAGGTCTAAAAAATTTTCTCGCAGTGTGGAAAGATTTATTGCACCAGGTCTTGATAATAAACAGAGAGCACACTGCATATTTTACTCAAAGGATTTCAATGTAACTAATGCTGACAAAAACGCATAGTAAAAGCACAAAACAGCATTGACTATACGAAGAGAGAAAGAAGTACAAATACGACGAAATCCCTGAAAGCGGTCGTGAAAGCTGATTAAATAAGCACTCAAGAAGAAAAACTTAAAGTTGCCGAAGTAACTAAAACCTACATTGCGTTAAGCACACTCTGTCATATAGTTCTCTGGACAGTGAAGCTAAGCTTGATAGTGTCTTGTATAGTGCTTCAATAATTACAGATAAAATTAAGTTTAGAAGAAAAAAGGCCAGCGCAGTTTCACAAAATGTGGTAGGTCTGGCGCCTTTTCAAGAAGCGATAGAGGCCCTTCAAAGTGGCACATCTTTTAGTGTTATTAGAGATCCTCGTAACTGCTGTACAACAGAACTATTTCCATCACTGGTAAGATCTTATAGCCCAGAGACAAATTTAAAAACATGCTTTCTTGACTCTTACGAAGACGCAGATTATTTAAGTAAATCTGGTTTGGAGAATTTTATTCTTACGTTTCATAGTCATTTTTCATACTACGCAAACAGAGGAAAAGCCTTAAAACATTCCTAAGAAATACATGAATCTGAATTCGCTCTGGTTCAACGACATATAAAAACGCTATTCGTACCACTACTTCCCGCCGCTGAAATCTTACAAAACGTTGAAGAAATATTTCATCCCTCTCTGCGAAGACGAGTGTTCTTTGTATTCTAGACCTTCTGTACTAGTGAGCAAACAGAACCTTACCTCGCTTTCTTCCAAAACGCACTGAAAGTTCTACAACATGCTGTATTGAGCTTGAAAATCGAACACTGCTATGTTACGAAGGCTATCATCTAATGGTCAACGTTACTAACAAATTAAGGCAAAAGACTGACAACGATTTTTTGGATATTTTTGGGTTTCACTTGCAGCAATTTAATAAAAAAGCAGCTTGCTGTTTCTGATATAAAAATGTTTTATAACATATAGAAACAAGATGTGATTTTAATGACAACAAATTAAAGTTGATTAAGCCTCTTTCTCTTCATGATGAATCTTGGTATTACTTGTTAACATTATTGAAAAACTTACTACAGACACAAATTTTCAAAAGGGTGTTCATTATGTGGAAATTTCTCATGTCAAAGAAGTACTGAACGCAATAGTACCGAACAAAAACTTAACAACACTACAGACATGGCATGATTTACTTGAAAGCCATGATCATACTAATTTGCAAAATCGTTTTTAGTCGTTTTCTTCGCATCCAGGGCAGCGCTTTCGAACGCTGCATTAGAGAGAATTTTTTCTCTCAAATATGGTTTGTTCTGAGTAACGAAATTAATTATCTTTTGAACAAATAAAAAGCAGACATACAAATAAAGGCCAGTTTGAAAATGTCATGCATAGAACTTTATAATTATGCTATAAAAACGAAGAGATGATTAAAGCTGTAAAATCCAATTCAATTAATAAAAAATAATTATTTCATAACCAAGTATTGTAGATTTTAATAGGACGAATGTGCTAGTATATATTAATAGATTGTATGACAATCATTCGAATTACTTAATTTATGAATACATTTAGATATGTTGTGATTTGATGTGATATCCTGAAAAACGTGCTAGGAATGTAGAAAAATTACGATGAGTCCGATACGTTCGATAACTCATTTGTTACTTAAAAGTAAAGTATATTCGTAAACGTACTTAAATTTAGATATCATTTATTGTGCTGAAAAAAATAAGTCGAATTTCATTGTTAAGTAGGTACTACCAGTTTTACTACTGTAGCTTAATTGTCACTGGTTAATGACAAGAATAAATATTGATTTATAAAAACTATATTTACTTCAACTTTCCCGATTTGAGAAGCAAAGTCCCGCTTTTTGTAACCTACGATCCCGAAAATTAATATGCTCGACCAGGCAGCACTTCTCATAATGGCCTATGTTGTCGTTTGAGAACTTTCTTGAAATAAACACGATTTTTCCATTGGCTGTATTGTTATTTTTATGGTTAATTTCCCTCACCAAATTTTCATGAAAAATCACATGCCTGTGTGCCTAGCCATTCCCAAATAAATATCTTTTAGTTTGTTATTCATTTCGATAGTCACTGCATTCTATTAGGAATTAAATAATACCAGCAACAATCACGATTTCCATTTAATTTTTAAAAAGTTAAGCATTCCAAGGCCTGTAAGCTTCTCTTCAAGTCTGCACATTTTTACATCTCCGTTGAATTTTTGGTCAGCGCAGATCAAATGAGATGCCAAATGCAGTAAGTAATCGTATGTTCAACATCGTTTTGTTAATCCTTCATTAAAGTGCTGGGGTTTCACGCACACCAGTCTATATTCTCGTCAACGATGTCATGAGATTGCGTACAATTTGTTCCTGAATATTTCAATAACTTACTTTTACGACCTGTGGATAGCATTATTGTAGTTAACATCAGTTTAGCTTCGTTCTTGGAAGGAGACCCACGCGCTGTTCGTCTGTACGTTATCTACTGAATTTATATAGTAGTTTCAAGTTTTATTATGAAAAGTGGATAAAGTGTGTTTAAATACCATGCAAATAAAACATTCAGATAGACTGTAGGTTAACCTGTATTCACAACCTTTATATACACTCACGTTCGTTGGCTTCAACAACACTCAACCGAAATGTCACTTTTCAACTTAACACAGACGTTGGGCTATGCTACACAACCAAGGTTTTGGGGAAGAAGATGGGTGGGGAGGGGGGGGGTCTCCAGTATCACACACCACACTCTAGGCAAATATCAACGCTGCTGACAACTGAAACCCAAAAGTAAACTATTTCTCAGAACAAATAAGCTACGTGGTTTATGTATTCGACTGCTGGTACTTCTTAGAACAAAGTACGAACGTCGATTAACAGGTGGCACATGTTACTACTTTTAGTTGCTGCTTGTGATGTACTTGTGACTGATATCGCAGATAGATGCTGTAAAGCTGTCATCGTGAAAACTGCAACTTCTCAGTCACTGTGATTTATATGAGTTACGTTGTTTCTTCCCCACCCCTAGTGTGAAAGGCGTTTCTATAGTAAGACATTGAATGAACAATGTCTGCTCCAAATATTACATGTAAGCGAACCTTACATTAGAACTAAAATTAGGACAATATAAGTCTACGCATTAATACTCCTACCTTTTAGAATGTGGTCATCAAGAAAAATTAAACGTTCTTCTTCCTTAACTATTCGAGCTAGAGCATGAAATTTTTATTGATAACCTATAGTTTGAAAATATTGACTGAAATACAGTTTATAAACTAAAATGAACGCCACGAAATTTATTGATTACACCAACAATAACTTTCTGACAATTGCGTACACACTCATCTTGAACATGTGGGACATTTGAATGTAGAGCCTGTACGAACTTTGGAAAACAGTCATTCATAATTGGCAATAATTACTTTGTTTTCCCTTCTTAAGCTTATGCCAGTTTAAAAGAAGGTTTCACCAGACACGCTTAACTTATATTTACAGAGCTTGTTCTGTGTTCATTGCTGTTTCTTTCTCTTGTTCACATGTTCTGAGGTCCACTGGTTATTCGTGCATTGTTAGGGGAGGTTTGAGTCGAAAAAGAAAAACGTGGCTTCCCGGCTTTTACAAACTCGCTTCTTCTTCAGGGACATTCGCGATTTTTTTGCACTTCACTTTTGTAAACTTCCCAAGAGTTGATTTCATAGAAAGCAAATTGTAGTTATGTGCTGACCAGGAAGTGTCAAATATGTTTTACCTGACTAAACATCCGACAAGAATGAAGGAAAAAACAGTGGACTTCAGAACATGTAAACAACTGGAAGAGACACCAATGTCTACTAAAGATATTTCATAAATATGCGAAACGCTTCTGGGGAAAAACTTTTTTTGAACTGTGGTAAACTAAAGACAGAAAAAATCTATATTTTTAAATAAAAGGAAAGTGCTTCTGGTGAACGCCTATTCTCAAACTCCAGTACGATACATAACATGCGCTGCAGAAGATGGCCATGCAGGTAAACATACTACGTAATTTTTTTCGAAACTACTGAAAAATACCCAGCAACAAGTTACAAATAAAACAATTATCTATTTTCAGAGATAAAATGTTACCGTTCATCAGAGACCTCAAATCGATATGTCACAGACGAGTGTATAAGCTTTTTTTTTTCTTTTTAGGTTGTGCTAATTGTACCCAGTTTGTTGCATGTAAAACCAAAATTTTCTATGAATTTTTTCTGCCAAAAAGCTTGATATGAGGTTTCTGTAGTATGCAAAACCAGGAAAATTATTAACGACAGCAAAATATCATTTGTTATTACGCTTGTAGTACAGTAACCACACGTGATATTTTCACTTGCTTTGTAACCGCATAGTCAAAGTTACTGTTAAACAAATATTAAGGCCATTATTTAACAATTAAATACATTTAAACAGCACTGCGTACTGGATACCTGAAATGTGCTACCTGCTGCGGGCAGTTGAAACAGCACGTGATGAGCGTGCAGCAGCCAGCGCCATCTCGCGTCTGCTGTCGATGCGGCCGGCTTCGCCCGCTGCTGGTTGGTTTACAGCCCATCTGAGCCCCGGCCGCCATACTTTTTATCGGACTCCACTGCGGTGGTCACAAATCTCCACTAACAGGCTCCGCTGTCAGCGCTCGAAAATTATGCGCTACGTGCCGCCAGCGCCGAAGGCCTCTCCTCCCCTCTGGCCGTGGCCATCCCAATTATTGCACATTTTCTTTTTCCGCCATCTACCATCATTTGTTGGGGGCAGAACTGAGTTTTTTGCAGATGTAAGAGCAAATAAGCTGGTATTAATATGGAACATTTGCCGCTGTGCTGAAGGGAACCACTTCCAGAGCCCCTTTTTGATGTATGTATCTGGTTTGGAGCTCCACACATTCTGTGCACTAATGCTGCCCTTCTATGGCAGCTAACTTGGTAACATTGCAAGACTATTTTATTTCACGTTCAGCTGTTTCTCGATCACACACTGAAGTGCCAAGGAAACTGATACAGGCATCGGTATTCAAATACAGAGATATGTACACACACAGAATACGGTGTTGCGGTCGGCAACGCCTGTATAAGACAACAAGCGTCTGGCGCAGTTGTTAGATCGGTTAGTGTTGCTACAATGGCAGCTTATCAAGATTTAAATGAGTTTGAACGTGGTGTTATAGTTGGCGAGCGATAGGACACAGCATCTCCGAGGTAGCGATAAAGTGGGGATTTTCCCGAACGATCATTTCAAGAGTGTACCGCGAATATCAGGAATCTGGTAAAACATAAAATCTCCGAAATCGCGGCGGCCGAAAAAAGATCCTGCAAGAACCGGACCAACGACGACTGAAGAGAATCGATCAACGTGACAAGAGTGCAACCCTTCCGCAAACTGCTGCAGATTGCAATAAAGGGCCATCAAAAAGTGTCAGTGTGCGAATCATTCAACGAAACTTCATCGATATGGGCTTTCGCAGCCGAAGGCCCAACCGTGTACCCTTGATGGTTGCACGACACAAAGATTTACTCCTCGTCTGGGCCCGTCAACACCGACATTGCACAGTTGATGAGCGAATGGACGTGTATGGGTACGGAGACAACATCATGAATCCATGGACCCTATATGTCACCAGAAGGATTGTTGAAGCTGGTGGAGGCTCTGTAATAATGTAGGGCAAGTGCAGTTGGAGTGATATGGGATTCCTGATACGTCTAAATACGGCTCTGACAGGTGACACGGACGTCAGCATCCTGTCTGATCACCTGAATCCATTCACATTCATTGTGCATTCCGACGGACATGGGCACCTCACACGTCCATAATTGCTACAGAGTGGCTCCAGAAACACTCTTCTGAGTTTAAACACTTCCGCTGCCCACCAAACTCCCCAGACATGAACATTATTGGCGATATACGGAATGCTTTCCAGCGTGCTGTTCAGAAGACATCTCCACACCCTCGTACTCCTACGGATTTATGGACAGCCCTGCAGGATTCATGGTTTCAATTCACTCGAGAGTTACTTCAGGCGTTAGTCGAGTCCATGCCACGTCGTGTTGCGGCACTTCTGTGAGCTCGCTGGGGCCCTACACGATATTAGGCAGGTGTACCAATTTCTTTGGTTCTTTAGCGTATTATCTCCGAAAACAGTAATAAGAAATATTCATGTACTGTGAACAGTGTGCAAATCAGTTTGATGCACATGGTAGAGGATTGTGTGGTGTACTGAGATACGACACAAGAACAGGTTACGACAGTGGGTGCCAGAAACGTCGTGGACGTCCGTCTGCAGCAGGAACATCGCTCCGAGCAAAGCAGTCACGCTGCCTGCAAGAATCACATCCGCTGGAGTGGCAGTGCTACCAGGAAGAGACGCGCTTTTAGGTAACCATGCACGAGAAGAAGCTGTTGTTAAGTCAGTCCGAGTCTAGCAAGTGACTTCCTGCTGAACGTACGTCGTGTCTTCGAGTCGTCGAGTCAGATAGAAACAGTGGCCGATCGATATATAGTCTTCACTAGAAACAGAACAGCGAATAGAATTATCGAATGTGTTTAGACACTAGAAGAAGGGATCGGTTGGTAGGACATGTTCTGATGCATCAAGGGATCACCAATTTAGTACTGGAGGGCAGCGTGGAGGGTAAAAATCGTAGAGGGAGACCAAGAGATGAATACACCAAGCAGATTCAGAAGGATGTAGGTTGCAGTAGGTCCTGGGAGATGAAGAAGCTTGCACAGGATAGAGTAGCACGGAGAGCTGCATCAAACCAGTCTCAGGACTGGAGACCACAACACCAACAACAATAGACACTGCCTACCTAGAGATTTAACTGAGTACTGTTAGCTTGAAGCTGTTCATCGAATAGTATATCAAGACAGAGGATGAGTTTTCTTCCGCCTTTAGTTCAGAGGACATTATTTACTTTCTGTTCATGGAACTGTAGTCAACGCAGGACAGATAGGCGAAACCTGCGTTTTACAATTGTTGTAACGTCTGTACTATCGCGAAATAGGGGAGAGAGTGTCACGGACATGATGCATAATTTGGGATGGGTACTATTAAAATTAAGATGTTTTTTGCTGCGACGGAACCTTTTCATGAAATTTCCGTCACCAAATCTGTCGTCCGAACTCGAAAACATTTTGTTGACACTGACTTACGTACGGAGAAACGATCATCACAATAAAATAAGGCAAATCAGAGCTCGTACGAAAAGACGTAGGTGTTTGTTTTTTCTGCGCGCTGTTAGAGAGCGGAATAATAGAGAATTATTGTGAAGTTGGTTCGATGACTGTGCCAGGCACTTAAGTGCGATTTGGAGCGTATCCGTGTAGAAGTTGATGTAAAACTAGCGTCACACAACCTGAGTAATATATTTTACTGTTCACTATTCTGTGTTAGTTTCAGTGTGTGTGTGCTGTCCTAGAACCCACGCATCCGTCCTGCCAGTACAACTTTATTAGAGTTTTTCATCAAAATGGTCTTCCCCAGTCCACAACGTATTTAAGGCAGACGAGGCTGTAGGGGTAAAAGTACGCCAAGGGGAGGGGGGTAACATCAAGTTTTCAGGTCCCTAAAGCAGAAGTTCACCATTCTCACAACAGGCAGAGCATACAGCACCATCTTCTCAGGTCTCTTCTATAAGTTCGTGGGAGTTGGACTCTTACAGATGGTGAAAATTTGGCTGGCCACTTTTGTACGTTTTCGATGTAAAATTTGTATAGTTTTAATTGAGTTTCAAGTTGAACCTAAATCTGTTTAAAAAATAGTTAAACTCAGTAGGGGAACTGGTGGCTATCAACTTACAATATCTTCTTCAACCTTCAAGTCTTTAGTTATGTGTCTTACCTGCAGACTGCCCAAAACGAAAATAGCGGAATGATGTAGAGATACTCAGGTTTACTGCAGTAGCCGACCGTTGTGGCCGGGCGGTTCTAGGCGCTTCAGTCAGGAACCGCGCTGCTGCTACAGTCGCAGATTCGAATCGTGCGTCGCGCATGGATCTGTGTGATGTCCTTAGGTTAGTTAGGTTTAAGTAGTTCTAATTATGGAGGGCTGATGACCTCACGTGTTAAGTCCCATAGTGCTTTGAGCCATTTGAACAATTTTTACTGCAGTAGATGTTAACAGGGAGTACTTTTACCCTGTCAAGAAAGAATTGGCGAACCTTCATCCCATAACCCGTACTTTGACTTGCGTAGTCCCTTATAGCATATTCAAGCCTCTTTTGTTGGCGTTTATTTACCTTAGATACCTCATTATTCTCCTTAGAGAACTTAAATTAATTTTTCTCTTTTGTACTTTTCCTTCTGTTGTCTGGTGGTTTTCCTAACACACCTACCTTTCAATAACACTTGGAATATAATCGCATCTTCTATAGTGGTTTTTTCCTCAGAAATCGACCAAGAACATCAACTCCTCAGCCATTAATAGAGATGTTCTAACATCAAGCCTTTAGCCTTACTAAAAATTGGATCTCAGTATGGTGTGGACAAACAAGCGCTGTATCATAGTGAGAGATACATAGGTGAGCAAGTATGCCGGAACTTAACCCAGTTCACTCCTACCAGTTCCACGTTATCGTAACTCGCTGGTGCATAGCGTTCAAAGGATAGCACCATAATCTAAGAGTGAAACTAAAAATAAAAATAGCTTTTCCAAACTTTGTCAGTCTATGGTACAGTATATCAATGTTAACATTGTGAAATCTCAGAATGATCTGAATATATAATTTTAGGAAAAAATAAGTGGTGCTGAATAATGAAGCTGGACACCTAAAAACTGTTCAGAATGTGAAACTGTAGGTCACGATCAAAACTGACAAGTCCCAGTTTGATCGGCATTTTTACGAAGATTTGTAGGCGCTAAATATCAGATTCAGAAAAATGAAAATTCGTATATAGTCTCAATTTGATATAAAAACCTCTATTATGTGACTCCATTAATCTATCTGTATTAGTATTTAAGTTATTACCTAAAAACCAAATTTGGAACAAAAACACGCTTATTCACAATAGATTACGTATCATTTGTATTTGTGATAGAAAGTTCTAATCACAGAACTTGATTACATTAATTAAATAAGATAGCTGTAACACGTTTCAAGACTAGGGTAAATACCAGTCACAACAAGGAATCTCAGACAGGCAGTTCAGCGGTTATGTTCTACTGTCGGTGTCATTCTAAAAATTCTAGGTGGCAAAATTTAAACGGAGTTGAGTTAAAACTTCCGCAGTAGATAAAGAAAACGTGATTCTATTTATACAAAAATTTAGAAGATTGTGAATTGTTAAACAACAGAGATATTACTTAATACGTGTCCGAGAAAGGGGCCATTCAGATGCTGCTACCTTTGTGTACATCTACGTCTGCGTGATTACTCTGCTATTCACAATAAAGTGCCTAGCAGAGGGTTCAATGAACCACCTTCATGCTCTCTGCCGTTCCACTTCCAAACTGAGCGGTGGAAAAACGAGCACTTACATTTTTCTGTGCGAGCCCTGATTTCTCTTATTTTATCGTTATGATCATTTCTCCATATGTAGGTGGGTGCCAACAGAATGTTTTCACAATCAGAGGAGAAAACGGGTGACTGAAATTTCGTGAGAAGATCCCGTCCCCACGAAACACGCCTTTGTTTTAATGATTACCACTCCAATTCCCGTATCATGTCTGTGGCACTATCTCCCGTATTTCGCAATAATACAGAACGAGCTGCCATTCTTTGTACTTTTTTGATGTCGTGCGTCAGTCCCACCTGATGCGGATTCCACACCGCACAGCAGTACTCCAGAACAGGGAAGACAAGTGTAGTGTAAGCAGCCTCTTTAGTAGACCTGTTGCACCTTCTAAGTGTTCTGCCAATGAGTTGCAATCTTTGGTTTGCTCTACCCACAAAATTATCTATGTGATCGTTCCAATTTAGGTTATTTGTAATTGTAATCCCTAAGTATTTAGTTGAATTTACAGCCTTCAGATTTGTGTGACTTACTGCGTTATCGAAATTTAGCTGATTTCTTTTAGTACTCATGGGAATAACTTCACACTTTTCTTTATTCAGGGTCAGTTGCTACTTTTCACACGAAACAGATATCGTATTTAAATCATTCTGCAATTCGTTTTGGTCATCTGATGAGTTTACAAGACGGTAAATGACAGCATCATCTGCAAACAGTCTAATATTGCTACCCAGATTGCCTCCTATGTCGTTAATATAGATCAGGAACAATAGAGGGCATATAACACTTCCTTGGGGAACGCTGGGTATTACTTCTGTTTTACTCGATGACTTCTCGTCTATTACTACGAACTGTGACCATTTTGACAGCAAATCAATAATCCAGTCTCACAACTGTGGCGATATTCCACAGGCAAGTGGTTTGGTTAGAAGACGTTTGTGAGGAACGGTGTCGAAGGCCTTCTGGAAATCTAAAAATATGGAGTCAATTTGACATCCCCTGTCCGCAGCACTCATTACTTCATGAGTTTAAAGGGCTAGTTGTCTTTCACGGGAACCATACTTTCTGAATCCGTGCTGACTATGTGTCACTAAATCGTTTTCTTCGAGGTAATTCATAATATTCGAACACAGTACATGTTTCAAAACTATACCACACGTTAGTGATATGGGTCTTTAATTCAGCTGGTTACTCCTACTTCCCTTTTTGGATATTAATGTGACTTGAGCAATTGTCCAGTCATTAGGTACGGATCTTTCGGTGAGCGGGCGGTTGTGTGAAATTCCTAAACATGAAGCTACTGTATCAGCATACACTGAGAGGAACCTGACTGGTATACAATCTGGACCGGAATCCTTGGCTGTATTGATTTAAGCTGGTTTGCTACACCGTGGAAATCTCCTTCTATGTCTCTCATCTTGGTAGTTCTTCTTGACTGCAATGCAGGAATATTTACTTCGTCTTCTTTGGTGAAGGAGTTTCGGAAAACCGTGCTTAATAACTCTGCTTTAGCGGCACTGTCATCAGTGACTTCACCGCAGTTATCGCGCAGTTAAGGTATTGATTGAGTCTTCCCACTGGTGTGGTTTATGTATCACGACAATCTCTTTGGGTTATGCTTATCGATATTTTACTGAGTAAGTTATTAAACCCAACCCGTCATGCCTTTCTTGTAACGTGAGCATCACGTGGTATCATGAGGGACCCCAAAAGGATAAACAGCACCTTATTGCTGTTATTACATTTATATTGTGTATTAATTTATAAGATTTAGTTGTGTAATAGGACCATAATGAAATAAAGAAGTAATTGTAAGTTAATGATTTATTTACGGTGTGTAAACTTTTCGGACTTAGAAAATTTCTGCTGGCCGGAGTGGCCGTGCGGTTCTAGGCGCTACAGTCTGGAGCCGAGCGACCGGTACGGTCGCAGGTTCGAATCCTGCCTCAGGCATGGATGTGTGTGATGTCCTTAGGTTTGTTAGGTTTAATTAGTTGT
This sequence comes from Schistocerca serialis cubense, assembly GCF_023864345.2. Taxonomy (NCBI): domain Eukaryota; kingdom Metazoa; phylum Arthropoda; class Insecta; order Orthoptera; family Acrididae; genus Schistocerca; species Schistocerca serialis. Next base: position 882,285,614 of record NC_064639.1, read on the forward strand.
AAGTTCTAGGCGACTGATGACCTCAGAAGTTAAGTCGCATAGTGCTCAGAGCCATTTGAACCATTTAGAAAATTTCTGATCAGTTTCGTCAGCCGAGAACCGCTAAGTGTACATCTGCCAGATTTCGAGACAGAGTTTCATTGTGGAAATTATGAAAAGAATCGCGCATTGAAGTACGCGCTATATTTTGAACTTCTGCAAAATTTTGCCAGTCTTGGGGATTTTGCGTTCTTTTAAATTTGGCATGCTCTTTTCGCTGCTTCTGCAACAGCGATCTGGCCCGTTTTGTGTACCATGGGGGATCAGTACTACCACTTATTAATTTATGTGGTAGATAGCAAATGTTCCGTTCGGCGGTTAACTACGCCCGCATATAAATACCGCCAGAGAGGCAGAGCGAGAGGCAGTTCACACAGAGGTATCAACTCGCCTGCGTAAGTGAAACGCCTGTGTACGTGGAGCATCGGGTGACATCACGGCCGGATAGCTACCAAAAGCGTTCTAGTAAAAGTAAGAAGTGAACTCGCGAGGAGTGTAAACTGTCCTGGATTGCTTAAATTTCTCTGAGGTAGATCTTAGTGTGCTGTCCGTAATCTTGACGAAACTGCGTGGCGAGTAGGGAGATGATTCTCCGCTTTAAATGCAAGCAATTCACTTTGATGATTAGAAATTGGCTACCGGAATAAAATAATAGCTGGATCCTTTTACCGACCTCCCAATTTAGATGACGCACTTTCTGAAGTAAACATGACTGTGATTTCAAACACATAACCGACTCATACGATTATAGTTTGTGGTGACTTTAATTTACCCTCGATATGTTGGCGAAAACACATGTTTAAGTATGGAGGTACTCATAAAACATCGTCTGAAATTCTGCTAAACGCATTCTCTGAAAATTATTTCGAGCAGTTACTTCATGAGCCTAAGCGAATAGTAAACTGTTTTGAAAACACATTTGACCTCTTAGGAAGAAATAATCCTGAGTTAATAACGAGCATTAAAACAGATACGACGGCTGGTGTGGCTGAGCGGTTCTAGGCGCTTCAGTCTGGAAGCGTGGGGCTGCTACGGTCGCAGGTTCGATCTTGCCTCGGGCATGGATGTGTGTAACGTCCTTAGGTTACTTACGTTTAGGTAGCTCTAAGTTCTAGGGGAATGATGACCTCAGATGTTACATGCCATAGTGCTCAGAGCCATTTGAACCATTTTTGAAAACCGATACAGGGATTAATGAACACAGGGCTGTCGTAGCGAGATTGAATATTCTAACCCCTAAATCCTCCAAAAATAAAAGAAATATATACCTATTCAAAAAAGCAGATAAAGATTCACTTGCTGCCTTCCCGAGAGATAATCTCCACTACTTCCAAATTAATAAGTGTAGACTAGATGTTGCGTGAATTCAGAGAAATACTATCGGCAGCAATTAAGAGATGTATACCAAATAAATTAACAAATGACTTTGCTGATCCTCCTTGGTACACAAAACGTGTCAGAACACTGTTACAGAAACAACTAAACAAACATGCCAAATTTAACCAGAAGAAAATCCCCAAGGTTGGCGATCTTTTACAGAAGCTCGAAATTTAGCGCAGACTTCAATCCAAGATGCTTATAACAGTTACCACAACGAAACTTTGTCTCGAAACCTGGCAGAAATTCAAAAGAGGTTCTGATCGTATCTGAAGTATATTAGCGGCAAGAAACAATCGATGCCCTCTCTGCGCAATAGCAATGGAGATAAAATCGAAGACAGTGCAGCCAAAGCAGAGTTACTAAACCTAGCTTTCTGAAATGCCTTCACAAAAGAAGACGGAGTAAATTTTCCAGAATTCCAATCAAAAATAGCTGCTAACATGAGTAACGTGGAAGTAAATATCCATGGAGTAGTGAAGCAACATAATCTCTTAATAGAAGCAAGTCTTCCGGTCCAGACTGTATACCAATTAGGTTCCTTTTTGTGTATGTTGATGCATTAGGTCCATACTTAACAATCATATACAAACGTTCGCTCGACAAAAGATCCATACCCAAAGACTGGAAAGTTGCACAGTTAACACTATTATTCAAGACAGGTAGTAGGAGTAATCCACTAAATTACAGGCCCATATCGTTAACGTCGATATGCAGCAGGCTTTCGGAACATATATTGTGTTCGAACATTATGAATTACCGCGAAGAAAACGGTCTATTGACATACAGTCAACATGGGTTTAGAAAACATCGTTCTTGTGAAACACAGCTAGCTCCTTATTCGTATGAGGTGTTGAGTGCTATTGACAAAAGATTTCAGATCGATTCCGTATTTCTGGAATTCCGGAAGGCTTTTGACGCTGTCGCTTACCAACTAATAAAGTCATCCACATGAGTGCAAAAAGGAATTCGTTAAACTTCGGTTACACGATAAATCAGTCAAATCTATAGGCCGTAAATTCAACTAAATACTTAAGAATTACAATTACGAACAACTTAAATTGGAAGGAACACATAGAAAATTTTGTGGGAAATGCTAACCAAAGACTGCGTTTTATTGGCAGGACACTTAGAAAATGTAAAAGATCTACTAAGGAGACTTCCTACACTAAGCTTGTCCGTCCTCTTTTAGAATACTGCTGCCTGTGTGGGATACTTACCAAATAGGATTGACAGAGTACACCGAAAATGTTCAAAGAAAGGCAGCACGTTTTGTCTTATCGCGAAATATTGGAGACAATGTCACTGAAATGATACAGGTTTTGGGCAGGACGTCATAAAAGGAAAGGCGTTTTTCGATGCGATGGAATATTCTCACGAAATTCCAATTATCTAATTTCTCCTCCGAAAGCGAAAATATTTTGTTTACACCGACCTACATAGGAAGAAACGATCACCACTATAAAATAAGGGAAATCAGAGCTCGTCAAGAAAGATATAGGTGTTCATTCTTTCTAGGCCGTATACGAGACTGGAATACACTACTGGCCATTAAAATTGCTACACCACGAAGATGACGTCGCCAAATTTAGCCGACAGGAAGAAGATGCTGTAATATGCAAATGATTAGCTTTTCAGAGCATGCACACAAGGTTGGCGCCGGTGGAGACACCTACAAAGTGCTGACATGAGGAAAGTTTCCAACCGATTTCTCATACACAAACAGTAGTTGACCGGCGTTGCCCGGTGAAACGTTGTTGTGATGCCTCGTGTAAGGAGGAGAAATGCGTACGATCACGTTTCCGACTTTGATAAGGGTCGGATCATAGCCTACCGCGATTGCGGTTTACCGTATCGCGAAATTGCTGCTCGCATTGGTCGAGATCCAATGACTGTTAGCAGAATATGGAATAGGTGGGTTCAGGAGGGTAATACGGAACGCCGTGCTGGATCCCAACGGCCTCGTATCACTAGCAGTCGAGATAACAGGCATCTTATCCGCATGGCTGTAACGGATCGTCCAGCCACGTCTCGATCCCTGAGTCAACAGATGGGGACGTTTTCAAGACAACAACCATCTGCACGAACAGTTCGATGACGTTTACAGCAGCATGGACTATCAGCTCGGAGACCATGGTGGCAGTTACCCTTGACACTGCATCACAGACAGGAGCGCCTGCGATGGTGGACTCATCGGCGAACCTGAGTGCACGAATGGCAAAATGTCATTTTTTCGGATGAATGCAGATTCTGTTTACAGCATCATGATGGTCACATCCGTGTTTGGCGACATCGCGGTGAACGCACATTGGAAGCGTGTTTTCGTCATCGCCATATGGCATAACACCCAGCGTGATGGTACGGGTTGCCGTTGGTTACACGTCTCAGTCACCTCTTGTTCGCATTGACGGCACTTTGAACAGTGGACGTTACATTTCAGATGTGTTACGACACGTGGCTCTACCCTTCATTCGATACCTGTGAAACCCTACATTTCAGCAGGATAATGCACGACCGCATGTTGCAGGTCCGATACGGGCCTTTCTGTGTACAGAAAATGTTCGACTGCTGCCCTGGCCAGCACATTCTCCAGATCTCTCACCAACTGAAAACGTCTGGTCAATGGTGGCCGAGCAACTGGCTGGTCACATTACGCCAGTCACTACTCTTGGTGAACTGTGGTATCGTGTTGAAGCTGCACGGGCAGCTGTACCTGTACACGCCATCCAAGCTCTGTTTGACTCAATGCCCAGGCGTATCAAGTCCGTTATTACGGCTGGAGGTGGTTGTTCTGGGTACTGATTTCTTAGGATCTATGTACCCAAATTGCGTCAAAATGTAATCACATGTCAGTTCTAGTATAATATATTTGTCCATGAATACCTGTTTGTCATCTGCATTTCTTCTTGGTGTAGCAATTTTAATGGCCAGTAGTGTAATAGAGAGTTGTGAAGGTGGTTCGATGAACCCTCTGGTAGGCACTTAAATGTGATTTGCAGATTATTCATGTAGATGTATAAGTAGATGTAGAGGTCAGAGTGATCATTTTATTGCACGTCGCATAGAGTTCACCTCTGAACTGTTTATAGTGCCGTTTCCGATCTGGACATTATTATTATTATCAGGAATATTATTATACACTGAAGAGCCAATTAAACTGGTGAAAATGCGTAATATTGTGTAGGGTCCCCGCGAGTTCGGAGAATTACCGCAACACTGCGCAGCACGGACTCAACTAATATCTGAAGTAGTGCTGGAGGGAAATGACACCATGAATCCTACAGGGCTGTCTATAAATCCGTAAGAATACGTTAAAAGGAATCCTACATATGCTCATTAATGTTCTTGTCTGGGGAGTCTGGTGGCCAGCGGAAGAGTTTAAACTCAAAATTGTGTTCCTTGAGCCACTCTGTAGCAATTATGGACGTGTGGGGTGTCGCATTGCCCTGCTGGAATTGCCTAATTCCGTCGGAATGCGGAATGGACATGAATGGATGCTGATCATCAGGCACGATGCTTACATCACCTGTCAGAGTCGTATCTAGACGTATCAGGGGTCCCATATCACTCCAACTGCACACGCCCCACACCATTACGGAGCGTCCACCAGCGTGAACAGTCCCCTGCTGACATTTAGAGTCCATGGATTCATGAGGTTATCTCCATACCCGTACACGTCCATCCGCTCGATACAATTTGAAACGAGACTCGTCCGACCGGGCAATATATTTGCATTGATCAACAGTCCAATGTCGGCGCTTACGGGCCCAGGTGATTCATAAAGCTTTGTGCCGTGCAATCATCAAAGGTACACGAGTGAGCCTCCGGCTCCGAAGGCCGATATCAATAATGTTCCGTGGAATGGATCGCACGCTGACACTTAATGATGGCCCAGCATTGAAATCTGCAGCAATTTGTGGAAGTGTTGTACTTTCGTCACGATGAATGAGTCTCTCCTGTCGTCGTTGGTCCCGTTCTTTGAGGATCTTTTTCCGGCCCTAGTGAAGTCGGAGTTTTGATGTTTTGCCGGATTCTTGATATTTACGGTACACTCGTAAAATAGTGTTACGGGAAAATCCGCACTTCATTGGTATCTCGGAGATTGATGCGTTCTAGCGCTCGTGCGCCGATTATAACACCTCGTTCAAACTCACTTAAATCTTGATAACCCGCCATTGTAGCACCAATAACCGATCTAACATCTGCGCCATATTCTTGTTGTCTTATATAGGAGCTGCGGACCACAGCCCTCTGTTGTGCCTATTTACATATTTCTGTATTTGAATACACATGCTTCTACCAGTTTCTCTGGCGCTTCAGTGTATTTTGTGTGTTTGAACTTTTAATGAATAAATTAGTTTTGCTATAGCTTTTATTTATAGTCGTAGTAAATAGGAAATAGGACTAACGTCTTTCATTTAGTACAAAGATTAATGTAGGCTTGCAGAGTGGAAGTTAGGGTCGGTGTGTTCTCCAGTACATTCTGGCTGATCGGAAAAACAGTTTTCAGGCTCTTACAAACGGCGAAAGGCAGATAATTACCCGCCGCCCCACAACGGCAAGCATTCAGAGCTACTGGGTTTCAGAAGCTGCCTCAAGGAAAGTTTCAAAACGAGCAAAGGTATTGTACGATTCACGAAAACGTATTCATTGGAGAAGGAACTGCAGCACTGCGTTTCCCTCGATAAACGTTACCATTTTGGCGTTACTCCCAGATAAATACGACAATTACTTTCTGATTTAGCTGAAAAATAAAGAGTTCATATTTTGTTTTTCCATGTATTTATTTGTAATCCTTTCTAATTTCTTCATTTGGGGGTAAAGGTGTGCACTGCGTAATCTTCCCCAAGGCCCACGTACTCTCACCGAACATCAAGGGGTAAGAGTACTAAAAATTAAGTTTACAAAATCTTCCATTACTCTTAGATGACAATGGAACTTTTAGACATCGTTCCCAAGATGTTGAACTACATTTTTATTGCGTAATAGGTATATTATTGCTGAAAGTTTTGTAAGTTAGTAAATTAAAAGGTGCTTAAATTCACCCCCATCTGCAATAAAGAAAAACAAGCATGTTATGTTTTAGGAATCAAGTAGTTCAAAACCAGAAATAGAAATAGTATCTGGACAATAATTAACAAGTATCGCAGTTATTAGGTGTACGTGGAAATAACAAGTCAGACGGGAAATATAATACAATTGTTGAAGATTATCTAAAACAACACTGTTCATCAAGGCTCAGAGACAAATGTCTAAGGTAACAATAATTAATGAATAATTTAAATACAGTATGTGGTATCAAGGCTTTTCATTTTCGAAACAGCACACTTCTCGCTCAAAATTATCTTAAATACTGCTGCTTAATGAGAATCCAGTTACGAGATAAGCTGAAGTAGAAGCTGCAATTATGAGCTTATTAAAACTGAAATGGGGAATGTCAGAACGTGTAGCCAAGCGAATGGGGGGGTAGATGGACTAAGTGAGTTTTCTGCTCGATTCTCAGATGTAAGAAAACACCGAATCGATGACCTAATAAGAAGTGAGTACCATAGCATTAGTAGACACGATGTTACAACATGAATGCAAATGGATGATGTTGATGAAGATGACGAATAGGACAGCTGCAGCACCACATTACATTTGCACTCTAAATAGGCCCTCACACGCTTAGTGTTTATTGCACAATACTGTGTTTCGCACAATAATATTGACCGTTTAATAATGCTATTGATGGTTTGCGCAAAATATTGAAGGAGACTGCATAACTTTAAGAGAAATTCTATTTCCACCGAACTAATTTCCACAAAGAACTAAAAAAAACATGATACAGAATCAGGGACTGTGCTGGAGGATGTACGACGCTTGGCGTTGTAGAGTCCCTGGGACTCCATGGAAATCCGATGTTGTAGTAACTTCAGTGTTTGTTGATCAGGAAGCGTGCACTGTTCAGTACTTTCCTATGGTGAAGAGACACTTTGTGCGCTCAGACGACTGCCACTATCAAGACAAGTATCGTAAAAACCGAACTTACGGTTCCACGGACTCGACGGCGGTGCCAGCACAATATTCTCAGTTTAGTGAAATGTCCGCAAGTCCGAAAAACTTAACACTACCGATCCTAACATCGAGGAATGTGTACTATGACAAACCATTGAAAATGCTGCACGGAACATCGAGTCAGCTTTTTGGCAATAAATCTGAGGCTGAAAGTGAAATGCAAGTTACTGAAAGTGAAGACAACAGGGACGCAGGTGAGACAACTAACAAAACATTTTTATGGGAAAACGGATACAAACGGTCTGTCACCGATGCACCAACCAGTAATGGAAGAACGCCAGCTTACGATTTATTGAAGCTGTCTCAAAATAAGAAAACTTCAGCAAAAATTGTGCCCTTGATAGTATGGCAGAAAATTTTCTCCCAATATGTACAAGATAAAGTTGTGGGGTACACAAATTTGATAATTCAGGAATTCTGTAATAATCTAGGCAATCAGAAATGATTCAAATGGCTCTGAGCACTATGCTACTTAATTTCAGAGGTTGTAAGTAGGCTGTTTAGGTTTTTTTATTGGTAACGCCACCTCTGTATAAAAATCACTGGCTGTACTGTGTGCAGTCTGTGTCTAGTTTGCATTGTTGTCTGCCATTGTAGTGTTGGGCAGCGGCAGCTGGATGTGAACAGCGCGTAGCGTTGCGCAGTTGGAGGTGAGCCGCCAGCAGTGGTGGATGTGGGGAGAGAGATGGCGGAGATTTGTAATTTGTCATGAACTGCTATATATATTATGACTATTAAGGTAAATACATTGTTTGTTCTCTATTAAAATCTTTCATTTGCTAACTATGCCTATTAGTAGTTAGTGCCTTCAGTAGTTTGAATCTTTTATTTAGCTGGCAGTAGTGGCGCTCGCTGTATTGCAGTAGCTTGAGTAGCGAAGATTTTTGTGAGGTAAGTGATTTGTGAAACGTATAGGTTAATGTTAGTCAGGGCCATTCTTTTGTAGGGATTTTTGAAAGTCAGATTGCGTTGCGCTAAAAAATATTCTGTGTCAGGTTAAGCCCAGTCTGGTATAATTGTTCAAAGGGGACGTTTCAAGGTCATCAGTCGCCTAGAACTTACAACTAATTAAACCTAACTAATCTAAGGACATCACACACATCAATGCCCGAGGCAGGGTTCGAACTTGCGACCGTAGTGGTCGCTCGGCTCCAGACTGTAGCGCCAAGAACCGCACGGCCACTCTGGCCGGCCTAGGCAATCAGAATCACGCAGAGTACAGAGAAACAAATTATATTGAAACAAATGATTTACAGGGACTTTTGCTATTAAATGCTGCCCTCAGGTCTGACTATAATGCAACTTAATCAATCTTTTCAATACGCGGGACTGGTCATGAAATTATTCGCCTGGTAACATGAGCTAAAAGTTTTGCTGTTTTATTAGCTTGCCTGAGGTTCGAAACTCATCAAGAGAGAATGCAAAGAGTAAAATCTGACTCGGTTGCGGCAGTATCACATGTTTCTGAAAAAATTAAACAAATTCGCAGCTTTAGGAACCAGTTCAACTGTGGGCGAAATGCTGGTCGACTTTAGAGGTAGCCGGAACTAAAAGTTATTTACCCAGCCAACTGGTAAAACGTGGTTTGGAAACACAATGCCTTGTTGTTGCTCGAACCCACTATATATATATATAGGGTGTTACAAAAAGGTACGGCCAAACTTTCAGGAAACATTCCACACACACAAAGAAAGAAAATATGTTATGTGGACATGTGTCCGGAAACGCTTACTTTCCATGTTAGAGCTCATTTTATTACTTCTCTTCAAATCACATTAATCATCTACGGTCGCAGGTTCGAATCCTGCATCGGGCATGGATGTGTGTGATGTCCTTACGTTAGTTAGGTTTAAGTAGTTCTAAGTTCTATGGGACTGATGACCTCAGAAGTTAAGTCCCATAGTGCTCAGAGACATTTGAACCATTTGAACACTAATCATGGAATGGAAACACACAGCAACAGAACGTACCAGCGTGACTTCAAACACTTTGTTACAGGAAATGTTGAAAATGTCCTCCGTTAGCGAGGATACATGCATCCACCCTCCGTCGCATGGAATCCCTGATGCGCTGATGCAGCCCTGGAGAATGGCGTATTGTATCACAGCCGTCCACAATACGAGCACGAAGAGTCTCTACATTTGGTAGCGGGGTTGCGTAGACAAGAGCTTTCAAATGCCCCCATAAATGAAAGTCAAGAGGGTTGAAGTCAGGAGAGCGTGGAGGCCATGGAATTGGTCCGCCTCTACCAATCCATCGGTCACCGAATCTGTTGTTGAGAAGCGTACGAACACTTCGACTATAATGTGCAGGAGCTCCATCGTGCATGAACCACATGTTGTGTCGTACTTGTAAAGGTACATGTTCTAGCAGCACAGGTAGAGTATCCCGTATTAAATCATGATAACGTGCTCCATTGAGCGTACGTGGAAGAACATGGGGCCCAATCAAGACATCTCCAACAATGCCTGCTCAAACGTTCACAGAAAATCTGTGTTGATGACGTGATTGCACAATTGCGTGCGGATTCTTGTCAGCCCACACATGTTGATTGTGAAAATTTACAATTTGATTACGTTGGAATGAAGCCTCATCCGTAAAGAGAACATTTGCACTGAAATGAGGATTGACACACTGTTGGATGAACCATTCGCAGAAGTGTTCCCATGGAGGCCAATCAGCTGCTGATAGTGCCTGCACACGCTGTACATGGTACGGAAACAACTGGTTCTCCAGTACCACTCTCCATACAGTGACGTGGTCAACGTTACCTTGTACAGCAGTAACTTCTCTGACGCTGACATTAGGGTTATCGTCAACTGCACGAAGAATTGCCTCGTCCATTGCAGGTGTCCTCGTCGTTCTAGGTCTTACCCAGTCGCGAGTCATAGGCTGGAATGTTCCGTGCTCCCTAAGATGCCCATCAATTGCTTCGAACGTCTTCCTGTCGGGACACCTTCGTTCTGGAAATCTGTCTCGAAACAAACGTACCGCGCCACGGCTATTGCCCCGTGCTAATCCATACATCAAATTGGCATCTGCCAACTCCGCATTTGTAAACATTGCACTGACTGCAAAACCACGTTCGTGATGAATACTAACCTGTTGACGCTACGTACTAATGGGCTTGATGCTAGTACTGTAGAGCAATGAGTCGCATGTCAACACAAGCACCGAAGTCAACATTACCTTCCTTCAATTGGGCCAACAGGCGGTGAATCGAGGAAGTACAGTACATACTGACGAAACTAAAATTAGCTCCAACATGGAAATTAAGCGTTTCCGGACACATGTCCACATAACATCTTTTCTTTATTTGTGTGTGAGGAATGTTTCCTGAAAGTTTGGCCGTACCTTTTTGTAACACCCTGTATATTACATATATTTATTGTGGCAAGGACACTGACTCTAGGGATCTCACAGATGATGAAAAAGGTTTGCTATTCCAACGCAAGCTATTCTTCGTCTTTCGAATCTACTATTTGGAACCAACTGAAGTGAAGCTAGTGACACATCAAACTCCTCAATAGAGCTGATAGACCAGCTTCTGAAAATTAAACTTGCTTACGTTGGTACCATGAGAAAAAACAAACGGGAAGTACCCAAAGTATTTCTACCTTATAAAAGAAGGCAGGCGTGATCTGCATTATCGGCTTTACGACTAATAAAACGATTATATCCTGTCTATCTAAGAAAATTAATCTTTCTTTTTTAATTCCTTCATGCGTCACTGCAAACGTGATGATTATGATTTGCCTCAGATCAGCTCATTTTAGAATAATACGGAATCTGGAGTGGATGCCACGAATGAAAAACCACTAAGTACTCTTGTAGCAGAAGGACGCAACGCTGGCCAATAACTCTATTTTACAGAACTGTGCATATGTCTTCAGTAAAGGTGTACATATCCATAAATTTGGTGCCAACGCAGAGGAGCTAAACTTATTCAGTTTTTTAAAATTGTTGGCCAAAAAAATGCATGAATCTCTTTTTCCTCATGAAAGATCGCAGAATACATATTTACCAAGAGAGCTAAAAGCAGACATCTGCGTAAGTTCGTAGATTGTACCTGAGACACTAGGTGACGATCATGACGTTTTGCCTCGGAATCAGAGGAAGTGTTGTTCGATACGTGACGCAAACTTGAAGCGAAAAAGTTCTATTTTATGTGTTCAGAGTAGAAAACCTGTTTGCTTACAATGTTCTAGAAAGTTATGTGTTCAATGCAATGGAAGTCCGCAAGATTTTCAAATAGTATCTCTTTTTATATGCGCGTTCAAACCGTTAAAATATTTTACACTTTCCCGTAGAAGTAAATGTATGGGGCTTTCTCATAGTTTAGACCTTTGAAAATGTGTATTGATAAACAAAGTTGTTATGTGTCAGTTTTTTCTTGAGAAATAGATATAACAGAAATACTACTTTTATTTTTGAAATATCTTCAGTTTCGGATTTTTTGCATTGGTTTCATTTACATCTACATCATACTCCGCAAGCCACCTAATGGTGTGTGGCGGAGGGTATTTTCGGTACCACTATCTGATCCCTCCAACCCTGTTCCACTCGCGAATAGTGCGTCGGAAGAATGATTGTCGGTAAGCCATCTGCGTAACGCTCTCTCACCAGCTAAACGATCCCGTGACAAAACGAGCCGCTCTATCAGTCCTACCTGATAGGGACCCTAGGTAGAGGAACAATACTCAATAATCGGGCGAACAAACCCCTTATAAGCCACTTCTTTCGTGACTGAGTTACATTTCCTTAAGATTCTTCCGATGAATCTGAGTCTGGTGTTTGCTTTTCCCACTATGTGTTTTATATGGTCATCCCACTTAAGGTCGCTCTGGATAGTTACGCCTAGATATTTTACGGCAAACGCTGTCTCCAGCTGTTTGTCATCAATAGTGTAGCGGTACAGTAGTGAATTTCTTTTCGTAGGTATGCGCGATGTGTTATATTTATTTACGTTCAGGGTCAACTGGCAGAGTCTGCACCGTTCATCAATTCTCTGCACGTCGTTCTGCAAATTCTTACTATCTTTTGCCGTTGCTACTTTGGTATAAACAACTGCAACATCTGCGAATAGCGTTAAAAAGCATCCGACGCTTTCCAGTAGATCATTTATATATATTCTAAACAGCAACGGTCCTATCTCACTTACCTGTGGTACTCCGGATATTACCTTTACATCTGTGATTTAGTTGGGATAAGAGCGGCGTGTTGAGTTCTGTCTGCGAGAAAGTCTTTAATGCAACAGAATGTCTGTTCCGATACTCCGTAACCTGGCATTATTTTCATTAAACGGCAATGCGGGACGGTGTCAAATGCCTTACTGAAATCAAGGAACACGGCATCAACCTGAGCGCCGTTGTCCACTGTGCTGTGGATCTCATGGAGGAACAGAGCGAGCTGAGTTTTGCAGGATCTCTTTTTGAGGAATTCACGTTGATTTTTATAGAGATGTTCATTTTTCAAAAACGTCATAATTCTTGAGCATAGAACATGTTCCATAATTATACAGCAGATTGACGTCAACGTGTGAGTTAGCAAACATTGCGCTCTCATTTAAATATATGGCCGAAAGGGTCAGCCTTCAGGAATTGTGAAACGAACCCTGTTGTCGAGGACCGGGTGCCACAAAGGGCGCAGATTCACCAAGAGATGTGGAAACTCACAGGCGTCTGTTGTCTATTGAGGCCTAAGCGCTGTAGGGTGCGAGTGAGACAGACGAGAACCTACGTCATAGGGAAACCCAGTAGAAGGCTTTCGTGGCCAGGAATACTTTTAAATAGTCAATTGAACTAAGATGTTCGGCGTGGGAAACATGGCCGGGGACGGGCAGAGACAGTGCTGGTGCAGAAGCGAAAGCGGAGATTTCAGCTGGAGACACCAAAGGGTTAGCGTTATCTAGCATCGCGGGAGTTGGTCTCTGAGCGTAGAGCAGCCGCGCGCCTGTGTGAACCTTAACTTTTTACGTAGATGTATTTCGTGATGAGATTATGAATGATAGAACTGTGTAAAATGGATATGCGCTTAGTGTAACAGTAACTTTAATTCCTCGTTAGGTACCTTTCGTTGCTCAAGCAAGCTACGATAAATCACTGCTAGAAAGGGAGCAAATTCTTCGCATAGTCTTTGTATAATCTTATAGGTATCTCATCTGGTCCTGAAGCCTTTCCTCTACTAAGCGATTTTAGCTGTTTTTCAAGTCCTCGATCGGTTATCTCAATAACTGTCATTTCGATGTTCGCACGACGGTTGAAAGGAGGGACAGTGTTACGATCTTCCGCGGTGAAACAACTTCGGAAGACCGAATTCAGCATTTCGGCCGTCACTCTGTTATCTTCCGTTTCGGTGCCGGTTTGGTCGCTGAGAGAATGAATATTTGATTTTGATCCACTTACTGATTTTACATACGACTAAAATCTCTTGGGGTTTTTACTTAGGTCTTACTTTCGAAATCATTGAACGCATCTCTTATTGCTCCCCATTACGCTCATTTTCGCTTCGTTCAGCTTTTGTTTGTGAGCAAGGCTTTTACTTCTCTTGAATCTGAGATGAAGTGCTCTTTGTTTACGAAGCACTTTTCTAACACGGCTATTAAAACATGGTGGATCTTCCCCATCTCTTAAAACTTTACTTGGCACATACTTGTCTAGGGCATATTGAACGATGCCTTTGAGTTTTTCCCATTTGTTCTCCACATTCCTCATCACCGAATATTTGATGCTGACTGCTGACGTTTTCTGAAATTTTTATCCTCTCACACTTGCTGAGCAAATACGAGGGTTGGAACTTTAACGGTGGCAACTATTTATTTACAGCTCGTACAAAGTAGATACGTGTTTCAAAAGTTTTACGGACCTTTAAGTAGTCACCAACACTGTGTATAACCCGTTGCCAGCGATGTGGAAGTCGTAGGATATTCTTAGCAGTCCCAGTTGTGTTGACAGTTTGAAATCTCTGCATTGGTCTGAAAAATAAAAGATATCGACGTACAGTGAATACAATAACACGTATCCAAACAATACAACCACGTTTCTACTGCAACACACCACCTGTTCAAAGTATTCCAAACTAGGAAACGCGTCCTGCCAATTATCTGTTCGTGCAGAATAGCAATGGATCACAACCTACATTTTCAGGTTTTTCATTTTTTTCAGTTATCTACGGTTGTCACTGAGGGTAGTTTTGTACTTGGAAAAGCCTATTTCCACATCACAACACGTCTCTGGGACGTATAATACGGCGGCGAGGTCACTGCAGGCCTTCAAATATTGTGGCACTCCCAGAAATAGTGTCACTAACGTTGCACATTCTGAAATACTCAGGATTCCACTGGAGGACGCTTAGCAATTTGTTTCTCACTTAGTCAGCCACATGAGCACGTGCTCAAACCAGCTCACTGAGCACATGCTGCACAACATGCAGAGCGTCAGCTGAAACGTTTTCATGTGAGCAACAGTTTCATGTTTTTATGCTTATGTCCTAAAAATAGACAAATTTATGCACTTTTGGCAAACATTGACCGAAATTTATGGCAAAAGTTGGTCGAAATATGACCTATTACTGACAAAGGTATAAACATGTTTTTGTAAACACAATAAAGATAAATTTTCCTACACGACAATACATGGATTCGTGCACAAATTGCTGTAAAATTCTAAATAAAGCTCAGGAAAAAAAGACATGAGCGGAAAGCTAGCGGGCAGTATGAGCACCGCTTCCAACCAAATGTAATTGCTTCCTCGTTGTGATGACATCACTAATAACGAGATTTTTTTTTTTTTACTTCCTCTTACTACCTTGTACTTTATAGATACATTTCTGATCACGTAGATTATTTTTTCATTTGGTTGTATAGTGTAGAACATGAAGTGTGACTATGTTTACTTTCCTATTTTCTATACGAGTTCCTTATGTAAAGACGTAGAGTTCTTTTTGATTATCTTTCAAATAGTTTTATTAAACGTATTGTGTGAAATGGAATGCAATAGGGAGAAGTGTTGTAATAACTGTGGAGCGAGAGAGGTATCGACAGTGGTCTGATCGAACAGTGTGTGGCAGACAGTCGCCGATGGCCTGTGAGTGTGGCGTTACGAAAGCAAGTATTGTGTGTAGTAATGGAGTGCGTTTAACGCGATATTAATACCGGGCTTTCATGTGTTAGACACGGTCTGAAATGTGACTTTATGATAGACATTCTAACATGCTTTGTATTACGCGAATGCTGTTGGCTTTTGAAGAATGAGACTTGTGGCAGTGACAATGAACTCGTGAACAGACAGTATTGTCGCCGGTTTAGAATTGAACTGCATTACATAAACGGTGAATTTCATATTGCTCATTTTCTTTGCTACGATATATGACGTATGCTAAAACACTAACCGCAAATGTGGAAACTGAACTGTGTTGCTACGTATGTGACTTTTCACGGGAACAGCGTTATCGTGAACCATGAATATTAACAGCAGATGGACTGTCTAACTTCACAGTTGGCAAATTATAGCAAATGGAATGTTCATTTAAACATGACGTGTGGACTGTGCCAAACTATTGTGTGTTAAAGTTGCAGTTGAACTAATACGACCTTCAAGTGCTGCATAAACAGTGACTTTCTTTCGCCCTACGCCAAATGGATGCTACGCGACTTATTACCGCCGCCAGCCGAAACAGGATGTAAGAAATAGAATATATTAATTCCAAGGACACGAAGTGATGAAGTTACAGGATTCATATCAGCAACTTCAAACTGCTTCTACCACCGCCGCCACGTCACGCCGACCCAGAACATTTAAGACTCGAAACCATTTCTCTCTTCGAGAAACTCAAAGTTGTAACCAATTTAATTTCTTTCTGGTTTGTAACAGACTTTCTCTTAATGTTTCTCTCCATAAATATAAGAATAGTGGTGTATTGTGAAGACTGTTTATTTTCAGTGATTGTTGACCCCACCACTAACAGTAGTTATCGCCATCCTTTTATTTGTTTTTACTTTTCAGTGCATTTGTACTAGTCGTGGCATGCGTTGTGTGTTTCTTTGAAAGGGTGAGCTTCGACTTGTATACGCTGTAGTTTAGGCAGGGGAATTTATGTGTTGTACTGTGAAATGTGGCCAGATGTGTAATTTGAAGCATCCGCCATTAAAGTTGTTTACAACGACCAATTGGAAAGAAGTAGCTTACTCGCCATTGGTTTAAGTTAGCGTATTAGAGGGAACTTTGAATCTAGCAGCTGTCAAAGTGAGCGATCTTTGTTTACATGTCACTTAACGTCATATTTCCATTCATTCATGTTTAGATGCAAGTTTGAGTTTAACTGTTACTGGTAAGCAAAATTACAGTTTACTGTGTCCTTATTTATCAAATTAACTTCAGAGTGTATTACTGTTTTCACTATCAAAGGATGTTAACATCAAAATTTTAACAGGATTTTGGAACTTCTCATACAGAGGCTTGATTTTGAAGTTTCCGGAAGTAAAACGGGTTCTTGGAGTTTATACAATATTAATGTACTTCGTGCAGTTTTTCCTTAAACATTTTCTGATTACAAATTCACGGTCATAGTAATTCCCCAGGAACCGTTTTTTTCAGACCGTGTATGCATCATTCCTTCTCGTCTCCTGCTAATTTACGACACTGCTGCGCCCTTATGAAACGTCCCTTTGAAAAATTGCACAGGACTGTGCTTAAACTGACACACAATATTTTTTAGCGCAACGCAATCTGACTTTCAAAAATCCCTACAAAAGAATGGCCCTGACTAACATTAACCTATACCTTTCACAAATCACTTACCTCACAAAAATCTTCATTACTCGAACTACTGCAATACAGCGAGCGCCACTACTGCCAGCTAAATAAAAGATTCAAACTACAGAAGGCACTAACTACTGATAGGCATAGTTAGCAAATGAAAGAATTTAATACAGAACAAACACTGTATTTACCTTAATAGTCATAATATATATAGCAGTTCATGACAGTCTTACAAATTTCAAAACTCCGCCATCTCTCTCCCCACATCCATCACTGCTGGCGGCTCACCTCCAACTGCGCAACGCTATGCGCTGTTCACATCCAGCTGCCGCTGCCCAACACTACAATGGCAGGCAACAATGCAAACTAGCCACAGACTGCCCACAGCACAGCCAGTGATTTTCATACAGAGCGCTACGTAATATTGCCAATAAGAAAACATAAACAGCCTACTTACATCCTTAGTATCCAACGGTAAAAATTACTTTGGAGCTCAACTGTCAGTTAATTGGGAATCGCAATAGATTGGAATCATTTTTCTCATAGCCGCCTGCAAGATGTAAAAATTAAAACCTCTAGCATGGTGAGGGTTCATTCCACTATTCCGCAGCAGGGAGTTCAACAGCTCAAAAAAAATCTTGATTCTACAAGGAAACCTTACTATAAAAATCCTTACGGGAACCCATTATGGGGCCCTGGCAGCAAAATGCAAATACAGCACAACTTTTTTTAGGGGGGGGGGGGGGCAGTGTTCGGCGGGGTTCTGTAGTCTTCTGACTGGTATCATGCGTCCTGCCACGAATTCCTTTCCTGTTCCAAACTTTCCATCTCGGAGTAGGAATTGCAATCCACATCCTCAAATATCTGCTGGATTTATTCTAGTCTCTGCCATTCTCTCAGATTTTACCGTCTGCAGCTCCATCTAGTACTACGGAAGTGATGCCCAGATATCTTAGCGGATGTCCTAGTATCCTGCTTCTTCTTCTAGTCAGTGTTTTCCATATGTTCCTTTACTCGCTGATTCTGTGGAGACCTTCCTCATTCCTTATGTATTCTCCTGTAGCGTCACGTCTCAAAGGCTTCGACTCTCTTCTGTTGCAGTTTTCCCACAGTCCAAGTCTCACTAGAATACAGTGCTGTGCTTGAAGAGTACATTCTCAGAAATTTCTTCCTGACGTTAAGACCTATTTTAATACTAACACTTCTCTTGGCCAGGAATGCCCTTTTTGTTAGTTCTAGTCTGCTTGTTATATCCTCCTTCCTCCGTCTGTTATGGGTTATTTTGCTGTCTAACTACCAGAATTATATAACTTTGTCTACTTCACGATCCACAATTCTGATGTTACGTTTCTCGCTGTTCTCATTTCAGCTCGTCTCATCACTTCCGTCCTTCTTCGATTTACTCTCAATCTATATATTCATGTTCATTCGAATCAACAATTCCTGTCTGTAAATCCTTTTCATTTTCAATGAGGATAGTAATGCCACCAGCGAATCTTATCATTGATATGTTTTACACTGCATTTTAATCCTACCTTGAAAGTTCCTTCTGTTTCCCTCATTGCTTCTACATTGTATAGACTGAACAGTAGGGGCAAAAGACTACGCTCTTGCACTATACTCTTTTTAATCCGAGATCTTCATTCTTCGTCTTTCAGTCTTATTGTTCCCTCTTAGTTCCTGTATATATTGTCAACCTTTCCCCTGTTTTTCTCAGGATTTTGAACATCTTGCACCATTTTGCATTGGTGAATTCTTTTTCCACGTCGAAAACGTCTATGAACGTGTCTTGATTTTTCTTCAGTCTTGATTCCGTTATCATTCGCAACGTCAGAACTATCTCATTGGTGCCTTTATCTTTCCTAAAGCTAAACTGATCTTCAGCTAACAAATCCTAAAATTTCTCTTCTATTCTTCTGTGTATTACTATTGTCAGCAAGTTGGATGCCTGAGCTGTTAACCTGATTGTGCGATAGTTCTCACACTTGTCGGCCCTTGCAATCTTCGTAATTGTGAGGATGATGTTTTCCCGCAAGTCTGACAGTATGTCACCAGTCTCATACATTCTGCACTCCAACGTGAATAGATGTTTTTTTGGCACTTCCCCAATGATTTTAGAAACTAAGATGGAATGTTATCGATCTCTTCTGCCTTATTTGAGCTTAAGTCGTCCAAAGTTCTTTTAAATTCTGATTCTAATACTGGACCCCATATCTCTTCCCTGTAGTGTCATTTTTCTTCTGTTGTTACAGCATGAGACAAATCTTCCCGCTCGTATAAACGTTCAGTGCACTGTTCTCTGCATTTAAAAGTAAAATTCCCATTGAACTCTTAATGTTACCGTTGTCGATTTTAATTCCACCAACGTCGTTTTGGCGTTTCTGTATATTGAATCCGTATTTCCGACAATCACTGCTTTTCCGATTTCTTCACCATTTTCATGCACTCATTTCGTCTTAACTTCCCTGCAGTTCTTCTTCATTTCGTTTCTAAGTGACCTGTAAGTCTGTATTCCTGAATTTCCCTCTAACATTTTTCTACTTCCATCTTTCTTCGATCAACTGGAGTACTTCTTGTGTTATCCATGGTTTCTTCACAATCACTTTCCTTGTACGTATGGTTTTTTTGAAACACATCCAAGTATTACAAAATAAAGTCTTTCGGGGATACTTAGGGCTCCACGATACAATTACATCCAGATCTCAGTACAGAACCTGCTGTAGAAATGATCAAATTCAGGTCCATATAAATTCATGAGAAATTGGATCTAATCAGACACATACATCACGTCCAAGATGTAGGTACCTCCAGGGCAGAGACTCCCCAAGCCATTAGTTGAATAGCGAATTAGAAATGAGACACTACAAATAAAAGAAACCTCGAAGGAGAGACTAACTTACTTGTGGCCCTAACAAGTCCATCCCTAGGGCAACAAATCTTACCCTACAACGATAAGCAGAGATCGCTGAAGAAGTGATTGGGATCTTTCTCTTAAAGACAGAAAAACAAAAAAAAAGCCATAATTACCAGTCGCATCTTGAAGTAGTGAACACAGAAATTTCCACCACCTGTTGTTGTTGTTGTGGTCTTCAGTCCTGAGACTGGTTTGATGCAGCTCTCCATGCTAATCTATCCTGTGCAAGCTCCTTCATCTCCCAGTACCTACTGCAACCTACATCCTTCTGAATCTGCTTAGTGTATTCATCTCTTGGTCTCCCTCTACGATTTTTACCCTCTACGCTGCCCTCCAATGCTAAATTTGTGATCCCTTGATGCCTCAAAACATGTCCTACCAACCGATCCCTTCTTCTAGTCAAGTTGTGCCACAAACTTCTCTTCTTCCCAATCCTATTCAGTACCTCCTCATTAGTTACGTGACCTACTCACCTAATCTTCAACACTCTTCTGTAGCACCACATTTCAAAAGCTTCTATTCTCTTCTCGTCCAAACTATTTATTGTCCATGTTTCACTTCCATACATGGCTACACTCCATACAAATACTTTCAGAAAAGACTTACTGACACTTAAATCTATACTCGATGTTAACAAATTTCTCTTCTTCAGAAACGCTTTCCTTGCCGTTGCCAGTCTACATTTTATATACTCTCTACTTCGACCATCATGTTATTTTGCTCCCCAAATAGCAAAACTCCTTTACTACTTTAAGTGTCTCATTTCCTAATCTAATTCCCTCAGCATCATCCGACTTAATTCGACTACATTTCATTATCCTCGTTTTGCTTTCAAGACACTGTCCATTCCGTTCTAATGCTCTTCCAAGTCCTTTGCTGTGTCTGACAGAATTACAATGTCATCAGCGAACCTCAAAGTTTTTATTTCTTCTCCCTGGATTTTAATACCTACTCCAAATTTTTCTTTTGTTTCCTTTACTGTTTGTCCAACATACAGATTGAATAACATCGGGGACAGGCTACAACCCTGTCTCACTCCATTCCCAACCACTGCTTCCCTTTCATGCCTCTCGACTCTTGTAACTGCCATCTGGTTTCTGTACAAAATGTAAATAGCCTTTCGCTCCCTGTATTTTACCCCTGCCACCTTTAGAATTTGAAAGAGAGTATTCCAGTCAACATTGTCAAAAGCTTTCTGTAAGTCTACAAATGCTAGAAACGTAGGTTTGCCTTTCCTTAATCTTCCTTGTAAGATAAGTCGCAAGGTCAGTATTGCCTCACGTGTTCCATCATTTCTACGAAATCCAAACTTATCTTCCCCGAGGTCGGCTTCTACCAGTCTTTCCATTCGTCTGTAAATAATTCGCGTTAGTATTTTACAGCTGTGACTTATTAAACTGATAGTTCGGTAATTTTCATATCTGTCAACACCTGCTTTCTTTGGGATTGGAATTATTATATTCTTCTTGAAGTCTGAGGGTATTTCGCCTGTCTCGTACATCTTGCTCACCAGATGGTAGAGTTTTGTCAGGACTGGCTCTCCCAAGGCCGTCAGTAGTTCTAATGGAATGTTGTTTACTCCCGGGGCCTTGTTTCGACTCAGGTCTTTCAGTGCTCTGTTCAACTATTCACGCAGTATCGTATCTCCCATTTCATCTTCATCTACTACATCCTCTTCCATTTCCGTAATATTGTCCTCAAGTACATCGCTCTTGTATAGACCTTCTACATACTCCTTCCACCTTTCTGCTTTCCCCTCTTTGCTTACAACTGGGTTTCCATCTGAGCTCTTGATATTCATACAAGTGCCTCTTTTTTCTCCGAAGGTCTCTTTAATTTTCCTGTAGGCTGTATCTATCTTACCCCTAGTGAGATAAGCCTTTACATCCTTACATTTGTCCTCTAGCCAAGCCTGCTTAGCCATTTTGCACTTCCTGTCGATCTCATTTTTGAGACGTTTGTATTCCTTTTTACCTGCTTTATTTACTGCATTTTTATATTTTCTCCCTTTATCAATTAAATTCAATATTTCTTTTGTTACCCAAGGATTTCTACTAGCCCTCGTCTTTTTACCTACTTGATCCTCTGCCGCTTTCACTACTTCATCCCTCAGAGCTTCCCATTCGTCCTCTACTGTATTTCTTTCCCCCATTCCTGTCAATTGTTCCCTTATGCTCTCCTTGAAACTATGTACAACCTCTGGTTCTTTCAGTTTATCCAGGTCCCATCTCCTTAAATTGCCACCTTTTTTGCAGTTTCTTCACTTTTAATCTACAGTTCATAACCAATAGATTGTGGTCAGAGTCCACATCTGCCCCTGGAAATGTCCTACAATTTAAAACCTGGTTCCTAAATCTCTGTCTTACCATTATATAATTTATCTGATTCCTTTTAGTATCTTCAGGATTCTTCCATGTATACAACCTTGTTTTATGATTCTTGAACCAAGTGTTAGCTATGATTAAGTTTTGCTCTGTGCAAAATTCTACCAGACGGCTTCCTCTTTCATTTCTTAGCCCTAATCCATATTCCTTCTCTCCCTTTTCCTACTGTCGAATTCAAGTCACCCATGACTATTAAATTTTCGTCTCCCTTCACTACCTGAATAATTTCTTTTATCTCATCATACATTTCTTCAATTTCTTCGTCATATGCAGAGCTAGTTGGCATATAAACTTGTACTACTGTAGTAGGCATGGGCTTCGTGTCTATCTTGGCCACTATAATACGTTCACTATGCTGTTTGTAGTAGCTTACCCGCACCCCTATTTTTTTATTCATTATTAAACCTACTCCTGCATTACCCCTATTTGATTTTGTATTTATAACCCTGTATTCACCAGACCAGAAGTCTTGTTCCTCCTGCCAACGAACTTCACTAATTCCCACTATATCTAACTTTAACCTATCCATTTCCCTTTTTAAATTTTCTAACCTACCTGCCCGATTAAGGGATCTGATATTCCACGCTCCGATCCGTAGAATACCAGTTTTCTTTCTCCTGACAATGACGTCCTCCTGAGTAGTCTCCGCCCGGAGATCCGAATGGTGGACTATTCTACATCCGGAATATTTTACCCAAGAGGACGCCATCATTTAACCATACAGTAAAGCTGCATGCCCTCGGGAAAAATTACGGCTGTAGTTTCCCCTTGCTTTCAGCCGTTCGCAGTACCACAACAGCAAAGCCGTTTTGGTTAATGTTACAAGGCCAGATCAGTCAATCATTCAGACTGTTGCCCCTGCAACTACTGAAAAGGCTGCTGCCCCTCTTCAGGAATCACACGTTTGTCTGGCCTCTCAACAGATACCCCTCCGTTGTGGTTGCACCTACGGTACGGCTATCTGTATCGTTGAGGCACGCAAGCCTCCCCACCAACGGCAAGGTCCATGGTTCCCCACCACCTGAACATGTCAAAAACCTTACATATAGTGTACGGCAGCAAGAAAAGCTAAATTTAAAAGCAGGAGAAAATAATTTCTTGTGGGCAATGTCTTCTATAGCAAATAAAAAATATTGTTTGCAAATGTTTAGTTTACGCTGTGCCAAAGAATTGCATGGTAGCCTACGTGCTTCGATCTGTTTTATAAACCAATCAATAAATACTGAACATACCATATCTGAAAATACAGTTGTTTGAAATCAATTGATCTGTCTCACATCCCTATGTTACAGTACACGAGCGAATTAAAAAGGTTCCAATCATGTCAAGAGTTGTCACTGCGTGTCATAAAAATGATAGAATTTCACTGTGATGAAGGTAATGTTCCAGCGTATGTACTTCGACATTGCGGTCGTTCGACCAGCTTATGGAATCTCATACCTACCATTGGAATGTATGATAGTGACGAGATTGTGTGCTCAACATCGTTTAATTTATGTTACTGAACATTAAACTGTCATCGACACATACACCTGTGGAATATTTTCTGCCTCCAATGCTAACAGCGTATCTACAGATGCGACAATGAGATGAGCAAACGGCGGGTGTTAATGTCAAATGCTTTGGCTTCGAGGCGTTCTTGGTAAATCCATGCGGCTTGGTTACATGACCTCGCTTTTAACACCCCAAGCAGTTTCTAACACCGCTGTAGAGTTCCCCGACTATTTACAGATGGCAGATGTACCATTTCGAAATGACACTTCCCTAATTTTTAACTGTGCTTATTGTCTTTGGAGATGTGTAGCCACTTGGTGTCTTACTGGAAAATAGTATTCTTTCGGAAGAAGATAGTAAAGGGGCCTCGTCGTAACATTTTAAAAACTAACCATAGGCCAAGGAGCTGGAAGCCAGTTGTTAAGATATTTTATTTACATAACTTAATGCAAAATGTGATCTTGGTAGCAGCTTCTGCTGCACAAAATCATATATGTAAACCCCTGACGTGTGTGGGAACAAGTGGGTGTTCCTATGTAACACGTAACTGGTATTAAGTATGACACACGCGTCCTCCCAGTACACGATCGTTTTCCGCAAGCGCAAGATTCATATCTGAGTACACTGTCTCAAAATCGCGAACTCTGGTAGTCATTGCACACCGAAATTAGCCAGTAATGCTATCTCGTTATCTGCCATCGCCTTCCAGAAGTGTGACCAGGAGGAAGAAGTATAGTGAAGGTGCACGCCCCGAAAATATATGAGGATCTCCTTAAGACAAAATTTTATTAAATTGTGTGGTTAATTGTGAGAATGCTGCAGCTACTGGTGTCATCAGTTCGAAGGAAGCGAACGGTATATTTGATACTTATGAAGATGGGGAAACGACGGGTTTTGAAAGCGATTTAAATCCTACAGATGCGTTAGAGGTATAACAGGGTAATCTAGGAATGAATAACGAGACTGAGGGTAGTTCTAAATTATAACCCATAAATCTGGACGAAAAGAGAAGGGACAGTAAAATGATCTTTTGAGAGAAAATGTTTAGAGGGGTGAAATTACAAATGTACAGCCTGCAAGTGAATTAAACGATGTTGATGAAGAAAGAAAGTGTGCGTTTCCTGAATTTAAAAATGGTAAGCAAGGTGCGGTCACAAATTTTGCCCAGAAACGTAAGAGTCCGTTGGTGAAAGAGGACAGAGGGCTCACATTTGAGCAAGTTAAAAAACGCAAAATAGTGTGTTTCAGAATATACTCACACTGGTGGGATAAATATGAGAGGCAACAGTGACAGAGTTGTACCTTATAAAAGAACGGCATGAGTACTAACGTAAATGTGAAAATAAGTGTATTTTATGTGTAGTTTTTCAGAATTTTGGGAGCTATTTCTGTTTTCTGTAAGGAGTAATTTGGTAAATTTAAGATTTAAGTAATAATGTTTGGTGGCACAGTTTAGTGCAAGGAAGAGTTAAATATTGGCCACACAACTCTGGTTGTGCAGAGGTGTGCGGAACGTAAATAATTTCATCATTTGTGTAATAAAGAAATATAAATCGTACTGTACTTCAGATTTGGGGGAAATTTCAAGGTGTTATTTACATGTGTTAGTTGTAGACATTTTGGATGTTTTTCTCATCTAATATGTATAGTACATTTGTAATTATTGTTCACATAAATTTCATCAGACTTCATTAAAATTTTAATTGTTTGTGGGAGTGAAACATGTAGTTATATTGAAAGAATGACCTAGGTTTATGAGGGTATATTAGGGTGGTTTAATTCTATGATGTATATACAAGTTTTGGTACATCTTTGTAATATGTTTTATAGAATAATTCTAGGGATAAGAACATTACTATGCAACTATGATATTGATGAATTTAGAACGCAGTTATCTGCTGAGCTGAAATGAAAGTTAAATGGATGATTTCAGCTTAAGATAGTATTAACATTAAAGTATTCAATTAGACACGGTAAAATCGTTGAGAAATGATAAAATGTTACTTGATATATGGTGTCGAAGGAATTTCATAGCACGGAAGATATATTACCTAATGGGAATATAGACAGAGTATTTGTCGAAGTGAATCAAGTGTTTTGTCCACGCTACAAATCAGTAATTGCTCGTTGTTCTGTTTGCAAATGTATCGATTCCACTGGGGAGAGCGTTGAGTGCCTAATCCATAGGGGTTCTAGAAGTCATATGATTACTGTAACTACACCACAGTCGTATTTCGACAGCTATCGTCCTTCAGCACTGACGGTGACAGCGGATTGACGCATGTTTCGACGCATTGCGCGGTCAATGGCGTCTTGAATTTCAGCAGATGCGGCTGGACTGCGAACAATCCAAATTTCAGTGCCAGAAAATTGTTCATGTACTGCGTCCCTGTAAATGAAATGCTAATGCTACAAAGATGTGGTCAATGGAACATAGAAACTAAATAATACGATAGATTTTATAAATAATCGTCAAGTACGCCAAATAAGAAGAGATAGAACTACAATGGACATGTTATTCCATGGACTCTTACGCTTCTATGCATGAGCTATCTTTCCTTTGTCATTCGCTTATCTTATTTGCTTGGATTCTGTCCTAAGAGGACGATCTTGTGTAAAGCTCATCTTGCTGTACCAGCTTATAATGCGAAAAATATAATGGTTATTTTTTCAAAAGAATTTGTGTATGTGGTCGATTAATTGATCGTCTGATACCTAGACTGTCTTAAGTAGATATGGGCCTTAACAAAGAATTTTCATTGTTAGGGGCCATCTTAGAAAAATCTTTAACATTTTTCTTTTAGCTCATCAACGAGACGTACCGTCGGTTAGGACAATTAACTTTATTTCAGATCCCACGAGACCGGAGGCAGCTACTAATAATTTAACAATTTTATTTACAGATTTTCTTTATATAACGAGATAACATCCCAGGCAGAAAACGTCTGGTCACAGAATTCCAGTTACATTATAGGATTTCATTTGTAGATGCTACTCTTGTTATCTTATATTGGGGAATCGAGACGAAACCATGACATTAAGTTATGTATTACAGCAGTGTACATCGTACAGACTTGGCAAATATTCTCTGGTGTAATAAGCATACGACTTCTCAAGAGCCTAGTGTTGGATGGATAAGAAAAGGATAATTAATTATAGACGATTACGTAACTATCCTGAGAACTGAGCTAGTTTACTGAGTGCTCATACACGTCAGGCTAAAATAAGCAACATATTACTCTGTTAATAATATCCATACGTTAGTTATTTTTCTTTTATGCTGAGCCTTTGCATAAATGTGTGTTTCTTTCTGTATAAGTCACGGCTCATATTTTATTTTATTACATTATTCTAATAGTCACAAAACAAATAAAATTTTTTATTTTATTACATTACAGCTAGCATGAGACTTTGAAATAACCCAATACCACGATAATATATGTACAGACCTCGGCTATTCCGAAGTACATACGGAATAATATTTTAAACACAATGCGCGACTCACCGCCTTCTACTAGATAGTTCGCGTGAGCGCTGCTACTTTGAAAAGAAAATGTGCGTGTTTTTATGCAACCTGTAATTATTAATTTGGTTCTTAGGGGGCTACTGGTCATTATGTACCAAACTCCATAAAGTAACTGAGATATTGCTATGCTCTTTGAATGGAATATTTTTCATTATTTATGATTCGTTATTTGCAAGGCAAAACTGGAGAGAATCTCATTTGCCGTTAAGCGGCCAAAATTAAAACATACTGAACTCATTCGGCATTCTAAATATTAATAAATGAAATCTGTTTTTATTCTGTTAACTCTGAAACTAATGGAAGATCAAAATAGAGAAGTCTCTCAAATTCACATTTAATACTATGACGTGAATTTCTGAGTATAAAATATCGTCAGCGTAATGGCCGCCCAACTGCTTCCAGGGGAGATGAGCTCCCTGTAACAAGAAGTTCTGAAAAGAAATTTGTTAGTTATAATTAATGATTACTATCATGAGAGGTGCCCTCTAAATCAATAATACACACTTTTTATAACAACTGTAAATATATTTTGCTATATTACAGACAAACTTACATTAAATATCAGACTGATATACAATGGAGGCATTCCACTAGACGAAACAAAGTAGGAGAGAGAGTTCAATAAAACAAAAATCTCTGGTCATGTTCATTTTCATTACACAGAGGTTATAGACAAAAAAATGTTCTTTGTTAATCACATCGTTGTTTGTGAGCTTTGGTGGTAATAATTACACTTTTTAGCATTTAGTATAAATCGCGCACATGTACTCAGTCTTGAAATAATTTATAGTTCACACGTCACACAAGCAATCACTCTTTTCTTTTATAAAATGTCAATTTACGTGGCGTACCCTCACACTGGGATGCACCAGGGGGACGGGTTGCATCACGTCAACATCCACCAACCGCTCTCCAAGACTTGCGAGTAGCTCTGCAGAAAGATTTCGCGTTTTTGCCTTGACATGAGATTTCTGACATCATTTGTACGATGCTCCGTCGTTTTCAGTTCCATATTGCTGCCAGAGATAGTCACACCACATACTGAGCACATCAACAATGTGTATGCAAATCCGTGAAGTTGTATAAAACTAAGAACATTTTTGTCTACAGTTATGCATGTAGCAGTTGTTTACGTTCTGTATTCTTTACATTGTTTCTGCCTTACTATCACCTGTTTATACTGTACTGCGAGAAAATAAAATCATTCTTGCAACGTTTCCGGTTGTTGCTTTAATTTTGAACACCAGTGTGAGTCAACGTAATTCATTCTGTGCACCCTCTGGCATCAAACTCACGACGACGGCTGCAACAATACAGAGTCTAATCAT
This sequence comes from Schistocerca serialis cubense, assembly GCF_023864345.2. Lineage (NCBI taxonomy): Eukaryota > Metazoa > Arthropoda > Insecta > Orthoptera > Acrididae > Schistocerca > Schistocerca serialis. Next base: position 882,314,491 of record NC_064639.1, read on the forward strand.
TACATGCAACATATAACGGATCTGAAGACATTATACTCAACGCAGCAGCGTCAGATACCAACATCGCCCATAATCATCGCCACATATTTCAGAATCCTGCGGCAGGGTGAGGTGCTTCCAAAGCGGATGTTTTTCGAAGAGACTGCTACATAAAATCAGTATCTCAACTGCTAAAGTACTGTACTACACGTTTTCTATTTAAAATAAAATGTTCTTCCAGTGGTAGCATTGTGATCTGTTGATCTTCCACAGTATTGTCATTGTAGCAGTACCAGCATGATTTAAAACGTTTCAAGGCTTTGTACAAGCATTTATTAAATTCAACTTGCAGTTACAAGTAATACATTTACTCAGTTTTTCATACAAGCACTCAGTGTGAGCACCATTCGACGCAGACCTAATCGATAGGCGAATTCTTCCCATATCGCGACCAGTGTGTCTGGGGTAATTGTTGCAACAATGCTGTTTCTGAAGTCCGGTAAATCAGCTGGTAGCGGAGGAACATGCACATAATCCATTATAAACCCCCAAAGGTACCAGTCACACGACGTCAGGTAGTTTGTGAGCGAGGAGGCCACGCGAAACATCTCTGTCATGAGGCCCGTTACGACCAGTCCAGCGGTCGGGTTCAACGTTGATTATCCAATCGCGTACTCAGCTGTTCCTATAAGGCGGCACAGCATTTTTCAGCCAAATAAAATTATGTGTTTCAGCTTCTTCCAGTTGAGGAAAGAGCCATAGTTGTAGCGCTTTCACGTATCACCAGCTACAGTTGCTTCACCAAAAAAGAAAGGTCGTTAAAATTTCCACCGAGAACAGTGCAAGAAACATACAATTTAGGAGAGTCTTATTGCAGTTCTACCATCTCGTGGGGATTTACTGATCCCCATATGCGCACACTGTGTTTGATAACATTTACTCGTACGTGAAATGTCGATTCATCACTGAAGACGACACGATCCATAAATTCTTCATAGTCATGCAAGGACATTCAGTTCATTTAAGTTGACACGTAAACCTTAGTCACTAGGTTTGAGAACTTCTAACAACTGCAAACAACACGGACGTAGTTGTAAGCGTCTTCTTAAAACTCTCCACGCAGACATCACTGGAGCTGTTAAATGACGGCCGGTCTGAGTGGCTGAGCGGTTCTAGGAGCTACGGTCGGTAAGCGCGCGGCCGATACGGTCGCAGGTTCGAATCCTGCCTCGGGCATGGATGTGTGTGATGGTTCAAATGGCTCTGAGCACTATGGGACTTAACTGCTGCCGTCATCAGTCCCCTGGAACTTAGAACTCCTTAAACCTAAGGACATCACACACATCCATCCCGAGGCAGGATTCGAACCTGCAACCGTAGCGGTCGCGCGGTTCCAGACTGCAGCGCCTAGAACCGGCCGGCCTGTGTGTGATGTCCTTAGGTTAGTTAGATTTAAGTAGTTCTAAGTTCTAGGGCACTGATGACCTCAGAAGTTAAGTCCCATAGTGCTCAGAGCCATTTGAACCATTTGTTAAATGACGACTGGCTTTCCGAACCGATTTCTTGGGGCTATGCGTCCAAGGGTGTCTCACTCACACAGCACGTTCTTTAGCTATTTTTTGTCGTTACGTACTCCTCCCTTTGCGCACAGGTATACAATCAAAACAGCATGAGCTGCTCTTCCATTTGATGTATTACTCTAATTGTTAAGTTGGATGTAATAAATGCTGTATAATTGTTGTGGTCTTCATTCCAAAGACTGGTTTGTTGCATCTCTCCATGCTACTCTATCCTGTGCAAGACTCCTCCTCTCGGACTAAGTACCGCAATATCTGCTTCGAGTGCTCATCTCTTGGTCTTTCTCTACGATTTTACCCTTCACACTTCCCTCCAGTACTAAATTGGTCGCGTCCTACCAACCGATCCCTTCTTTATACTCAAGTTGTGCCACAAATTTCTCTACTCGCCAGTTCTATTCAGTACCTTCTCATGAGTTACGTAACCTACTTACCTATTCTTCATCCTTCTTCTGTAGCACCACATCTCAGAACCTTGAGTTCTCTTCTTGTCTAGGCAGTTTATCGTCCATCTTTCACATCGATACATGGCTATACTCCATACAAATACTTTCAGAAAAGACTACCTGACACTTAAATCTATACTCGATATTAACAAATTTCTCTTCTTCAGAAACACTTTTCCTGTCATCGTCAGTCTACATTTTATATCGTCTCTACTTCAACCGTTCTCAGTTATTTTGCTGCCCAAATAGCAAATTTCATCTGCTACTTTAATTGTCTCATTTCCTAATTTAACTCCCTCAGCATCACCTAGTTTAATTCGACTACATTAATTATCCTCATTTTGCTTCTGTTGATATTCATCTTATATCCTCCTTTCAACACACTGTCCATTATGTTCAGCTGTTCTTCCAAGTCCATTGCTGTCTCTAACGGAATTACAATGTCGTCGGCAAACCTCATGATTTTTACTTCTTCTCCCTGGATTCGTACTCCAAGTTTTTCTTTCGTTTCCTTTACAGCTTGTTCAATGTACAGAATAACATCGGGAATAGGCTACAACCCTGTCTCACTTCCTTCTCAACCATAGCTTCCCTTTCGTGCACCTCGACTCTTATAAACTGCCTTCTGGTTACCGTACAACTTATAACTAGCTTTTCGATCCCTGTATTTGACCCTTGTCACCTTCAGAATTTGAAAGAGGTTATTCCAGTCAACATTGTCAAAATCTAAGTCCGCAAATGCTATAAACTTAGGTTTGCCTTTCCTTAACCTAGCTTTTAAGATAAGTCGTAGGGTCGGTACTGCCTCACGTGTTCCTACATATTTACGCTTTTTTTTTTTTTTTTTTTTTTTTTTTTTTTTTGGTCATCAGTCTACTAACTGGTTTGATGCGGCCAGCCACGAATTCCTTTCCTGTGCTAACCTCTTCATCTCAGAGTAGCACTTGCAACCTACGTCCTCAATTATTTGCTTGACGTATTCCAATCTCTGTCTTCCTCTACAGTTTTTGCCCTCTACAGCTCCCTCTAGTACCATGGCAGTCATTCCCTCATGTCTTAGCAGATGTCCTATCATCCTGTCCCTTCTCGTTATCAGTGTTTTCCACATATTCCTTTCCTCTCCGATTCTGCGTAGAACCTCCTCATTCCTTACCTTATCAGTCCACCTAATTTTCAACATTCGTCAATAGCACCACATCTCAAATGCTTCGATTCTCTTCTGTTCCGGTTTTCCCACAGTCCATGTTTCACTACCATACAATGCTGTACTCCAGACGTACATCCTCAGAAATTTCTTCCTCAAATTAAGGCCGGTATTTGATATTAGTAGACTTCTCTTGGCCATAAATGCCTTTTTTGCCATAGCGAGTCTGCTTTTGATGTCCTCCTTGCTCCGTCCGTCATTGGTTATTTTACTGCCTAGGTAGCAGAATTCCTTAACTTCACTGACTTCGTGACCATCAATCCTGATGTTAAGTTTCTCGCTGTTCTCATTTGTACTACTTCTCATTACCTTCGTCTTTCTCCGATTTACTCTCAAACCATACTGTGTACTCATTAGACTGTTCATTCCGTTCAGCAGATCATTTAATTCTTCTTCACTTTCACTCAGGATAGCAATGTCATCAGCGAATCGTATCATTGATATCCTTTCACTTTGTATTTTAATTCCACTCCTGAACTTTTCTTTTATTTCCATCATTGCTTCCTCGATGTGCAGATTGAAGAGTAGGGGCGAAAGGCTACAGACTTCTCTTACACCCTTCTTAATACGAGCACTTCGTTCTAGATCGTCGACTCTTATTATTCCCTCTTGGTTGTTGTACATATTGTATATGATCCGTCTCTCCCTATAGCTTACCCCTACTTTTTTCAGAATCTCGAACAGCTTGCACCATTTTATATTGTCTAACGCTTTTTCCAGGTCGACAAATCCTATGAAAGTGTCTTGATTTTCCTTTAGCCTTGCTTCCATTATTAGCCGTAACGTCAGAATTGCCTCTCTCGTCCCTTTACTTTTCCTAAAGCCAAACTGATCTTCACCTAGCGCATTCTCAATTTTGTTTTCCATTCTTCTGTATATTATTCTTGTAAGCAGCTTCGATGCATGAGCTGTTAAGCTGATTGTGCGATAATTCTCGCACTTGTCAGCTCTTGCCGTCTTCGGAATTGTGTGGATGATGCTTTTCCGAAAGTCAGATGGTATATCGCCAGACTCATATATTCTACACACCAACGTGAATACTCGTTTTGTTGACACTTCCCCCAATGATTTTAGAAATTCTGATGGAATGTTATCTATCCATTCTGCCTTATTTGACCGTAAGTCCTCCAAAGCTCTTTTAAATTCCGATTCTAATACTGGATCCCATATCTCATCTAAATCGACTCCTGTTTCTTCTTCTATCACTTAACAGTGGAATTCCCGTTGCACTCTCAATGTTACCACCGTTGCTTTTAATGTCACCAAAGGTTGTTTGGACTTTCCTGTATGCTGAGTCTGTCCTTCCGACAATCATATCTTTTTCGATGTCTTCACACTTTTCCTCCAGCCATTTCGTCTTAACTTCCCTGCACTTCCTATTTATTTCATTCCTCAGCGACTTGTATTTCTGTATTCCTGATTTTCCCGGAACATGTTTGTACTTCCTCCTTTCATCAATCAACTGAAATATTTCTTCTGTTACCCATGGTTTCTTCGCAGCTACCTTCTTTGTACCTATGTTTTTCTTCCCAACTTCTGTGATGGCCCTTTTTAGAGATATCCATTCCTCTTCAACTGCACTGCCTACTGCGCTATTCCTTATGCGTTAGAGAACTTCAAACGTATATCGTCATTCCTTAGTACTTCCGTATCCCACTTCTTAGCGTATTGATTCTTCCTGACTAATGTCTTGAACTTCAGCCCACTCTTCATCACTACTATATTGTGATCTGAGTCTATATCTGCTCCTGGGTACGCCTTACAATCCAGTATCTGATTTCGGAATCTCTGTCTGACCATGATGTAATCTAATTGAAATCTTCCTGTATCTCCCGGCCTTTTCCAAGTATACCTCCTCCTTTTGTGATTCTTGAACAGGGTATTCGCTATTACTAGCTGACACTTGTTACAGAACTCAATTAGTCTTTCTCCTCTTTCATTTCTTGTCCCAAGCCCATATTCTCCTGTAACCTTTTCTTCTACTCCTTCCCCTACAACTGCATTCCAGTCGCCCATGACTATTAGATTACCCTTTCAATATGCTCATACACTTTTTCTATCTGTTCATCTTCAGCTTGCGACTTCGGCATGTATACCTGAACTATCGTTGTCGGTGTTGGTCTGCTGCCGATTCTGATTAGAACAATCCGGTCACTGAACTGTTCACAGTAACACACCCTCTGCTCTACCTTCCTATTCATAACGAATCCTACACCTGTTGTACCATTTTCTGCTGCTGTTGATATTACCCGATATTCATCTGACCAGAAATCCTTGTCTTCCTTCCACTTCACTTCTACGCTACTGGCCATTAAAATTGCTACACCACGAAGATGACGTGCTACAGACGCGAAATTTTACAGACAGGAGGAACATGCTGTGATATGCAAATGATTGGCTTTTCAGAGCATTCACGCAAGGTTTGTGCCGGTGGCGACACCTACAACGTGCTGGATCCCAAAGGCCTGGTATCACTAGCACTCGAGATGACAGGCATCTTATCCGCATGGCTGTAACGGATCGTCCAGCCACGTTTCGATCCCTGAGTCAACAGATGGGGACGTCTGCAAGACAAAAACCATCTGCGCGAACAGTTCGACGACGTTTGCAGCAGCAGGGACTATCAGCTCAAAGACCATGGCTGCGGTTACCCTAGGTGCTGCATCGCAGACAGGACAACCTGCGATGGTGTACTCAACGACGAACCTAGGTGCACGAATGGCAGAACGTCATGTTTTCAACTGAATCCAGGTTCTGTTTACAGCATCATGATGATCGCATCGATGTTTGGCGACATCGTGGTGAACGCACAGTGGAAGCGTGTATTCGTCATCGCCGTACTGGCGTATCACCCGGCGTGGTGGTATGGGGTGCCATTGGTTACACGTCTCGGTCACCTCTTGATCGCAGTGACGGCACTTTGAACAGTGGACGTTACATTTCAGATGTGTTACGACCCGTGGCTCTACCCTTCATTCAATCCCTGAGAAACCCTACATTTCAGCGGGATAATGCACGACCGCATGTTGTAGGTCCTTTACGGGCCTTTCTGGATTTAGAAAATGTTCGACTGCTGCCCTGGTAAGCACATTCTCCAGATCTCTCTTCAATTGAACGTCTGGTCAATGGTGGCCGAGCAACTGGTTCGTCACAATACGCCAGTCACTACTCTTGATGAAGTGTGGTATTGTTTTGAATCTGCATTGGCACTTGTACCTGTAGACGTCATCCAAGCTCTGTTTGACTCAATGCCCAGGCGTATCAAGTCCGTTAGTACGGCCAGAGGTGGTTGTTCTTGGTACTGATTTCTCAGGATCTATGCACCCAAATTGCGTGAAAATGTAATCACATGTCAGTTCTAGTATAATATATTTGTCCAATGAGTAGTCATTTATCACCTGCATTTCTTATTGGTGTAGCAATTTTAATGGCCAGTAGTGTACGTAACACAAACTGATCTTCCCCGAGGTCGGCATCTACCAGTTTCTCTATTCGTGTGTAAAGAATTCGTGTTAGTATTTTGCAACCGTGGCTTATTAAACTGATAGTTCGGTAATTCTAACACCTGTCAGCACCTGTTTTCTGTGGACTAGTAGTTATTGTATTCTTCTTGAAGTCTGAGGGTATTTCATCTGCCTCATACGTCTTGTCTACCAGATGGAAGAGTTTGGTCATGGCTGACTCTTCCAAGTCTGTCAGTAGTTCTAACGTAAGTTGTCTGCTGCCGAGGCCTTGTTTCTACTTAGGTCTTTCTGTTCTGTCAAATTTTTCCCGCAGCATTGTATCTCCCATCTCATCTTCATCTATGTCCTCTTCCATTTCCATAATATTGCTCTCAAATACCACAAATCCTTAAAACCCGCATATTCATTTTGAAACACGCTGTAAATGTAGTATTTGCTCCGCATCCCTTCCTAGAGGTTTTTCTGCAGTTTAGCAAAATAATAGTCACTCCTGCCCCCATTCATTTAGTCTTGCGACACATTTTCAGATTTCTCACACAATTAATAAACAAATTTGAGAAGTGTTTATATTTTTGAGCAGCCATTATACGGTGCGCACGCTAAGCTATCGTAAATGAGCTTTATTTTAATTGGCCGTGAACCGCAACACTTTGTTTGGTAGCTGGTGTACACGTGTCTGGGGGTGGTTTGATCACTACAATAAGCGAGTTGCGTGGGTTGGACGAGTCAGTGTACCGTGAGCGACAGAGTGCTTTTCTGAGTGTATGCACATTTATTATTCCCGCAACACTGTGTAACTGTGGCAATTGTATTCATTGACAGAGAATTATTTTCATTTAATGCTTTTGATCCTCGTTTCCGCATGTGAGAATAAAGTTCGATAGAAGACAATAAAACTACACTATACTCTCGCTAATCCGGCCATTCCTGGTGCATGTGGGTGGCGGATTAGCGGAAGTTCCGGATTATTGAGTGTCTGAAATTTATTTTATTCATTTACTTTGTGTTTTATTTATTTTGAAAACATAGGGGATATAGTGTACTGTACTTTTTCAAACCGAAGGATACAATTTTAAAACCTAGATGATATGCTTTATAAAATTCAAACGTACGTTAATTTTCAAAGAAAAGTTAGGCATTGAGTGTATACTGTACATAACTGTAGAGTCGAATATCTCACTATGAAACATGTCCCTAATTTTTAACTGTCGCGATGATGATACGCGACGGTGGCATGATTTATCACGCAACTGCTTTACAAGCATTACATCGGTACTGCATTTATCTGGTTGTTGCATAATGTACTCCAGGAGGACCTCGGCAGCTTCAGCACTAGCAGAGTGAAAAATCTTCATGCTCTCTCTTCCTGTGGCCTCTTCTTCAACACTTTCACGATTAATTTCTTGTACCCTTTTGATTATTTCTTCATCAGTTCAAGCTTGGTCCGTATCACAGTTTTCCTCATAAAGCCACTTAGTAACTTCTTCATCATCAATTTCTTCTCCGCCTGGATGGTTGTGGAACATGCCAGTGTACAAAGTAATTGATAATTCCCGATTGACTGGCTCATCGCTGTCATTCGCTACTGGATCCAGCTCGATATCAGTGGATGGCCACAATTTTCTCCAGCTCTTCATTATGGTAGCGTCCAGTTTTCATTCTCACTCTTTCACATAACCTTCCGTTTTGTCAACTCACTATCCATTTGTGTTGAGTACTGTCAAATAACATTTTCTTTCTTTTTGATGTCAGAAATAGTTGCCCGTCCTACACCGAACTCAGCAGCACTGGCTTTCTGTGAAGAACCTCGATTTAACTTACGTAAAATTTCGAGTGTCTGCTTGAGGTCTAGTGTAACGTGTTTCCTATTAGAAGACATGATTCCGAACTGTAAAGAAAGCTACAATTTCAAATACAATATATAATGCATCGTTTAACTAAGCATTGTTGCACACGATAATTCATTGTGCACGTGATTTTGGACGTGCGCCGGATTACTGAAAGGCCGGAGTACTAAGAGCTGGATTAGCGAGAGTCTAGTGTATACTCATCTCTTCGGGCGACTATAAGTGTGCAGTTTCACAGCTTTTAGAACAGCATAATAAATTTAATTTCTTACTGTTTGCTCAGATTCCCGCATATGTAGTTAATCAGTGTTAACTAATTCATTTAATTTCACAAAGTGTAACGTAACGAGGTTTGGTAACCACTTGATTAAGCAGTAATTTACACTATTTAAATTTATGTCGGCCATGTCCATTATGTTGTACGGACACGCAGCAATTTTCTTACACTGCTTGGGACTAATCATGGAATGGTTTGCATAAGAAGTACGGTACCGATGTACTTTCCCATTTCCCATTCATAGATCCAATTCCGTCCACTCCTTATTTCACCTTTCCTCCTCTTCCCAGTCAAAGTCACCTAATGAAGACTAGGTTTCGCGCCGATTGTCTATGGTTTCTTAAACAGTAACTACACAGATACTCCTTAAAGGAAGAAGGAAAATTTTTTATTGATAATGGTTTTCGTCTTACACAGTCTTGTTTCTGTGACACTTTTCTGGAGCTTAATTTGTCTGCATGGTTCAAATAGAGAATTATTCACACTTTTTTAAGGGAATCCACAAAACGGCAAGCACTGCAGGTTTATTGGTGGCGTAGATTCTTCTATATGATGTGGTAGCACTCGAACGAGTAGAGGAAACATTACGGCCATTCCTTTTCCGAACTGCTCTCTCACGTCCGTGGTGCAGTTCTACAGTTCATAAATCTGAAAAATGCCGACCCGAACCAATTTATAGTCTGAAGGAAATCCTCTTCTTATCTCCTCTGAGAAATATTTCTCCCAGGTGAGCAAGATATCTGCGTTTGATAATGTATGATATGGTAGTGGGTTGACTTAGTCACCTTCAATAATAGCAGAACGGTCTGTAGTCTACATTCTGTGATTTAAGTCGGTCATTATGCCTTAAGGAATTTGTTCTTTGGGATGCTGGGTTGAATGGTGCGTTAGTATCGATCGAAGACTCCTCATTTATGGGGTACGTGAAATAGGAACGATAAGTGTAAACATCGAAAATATTTTTAAAATCGAGAAAATGCACTGATGTTGTGATTAATATCTGAGCAGTTCATGGAAGGCCAGGATCCAGAGGAGTGTAAGCATTCATTTTTTGTACTCAATCGATTTCTCTGTTAATGAAATACACTCGCAGGTTCGAATCCTGCCTCGGGAGTGGATATGTGTGATGCCCTTAGGTTACTTACGTTTAAGTAGTTCTAAGTTCTAGGGGATTGATGACCTCAGATGTTAAGTCCCATAGTGCTCAGAGCCATTTGAACCATTTTGTTAATGAAACAAGCTCATAAAGGACATTTTTATATAGAGAGAACGTACGAAAATTTAAAGATTAGAATATCGAAACGATTGATAATGAAATTAATAAATTAGAAACTTTCTGAAAATAACAGTAATAAAATTCCCATAAAAAATTTCCTAAAGGAACATGCTGTGGACATCCTGACTTCAGATAGATAGAACGAACACAATACTCCTGACATTTCAGTTCCATACACAAAGAAAAAAGGAAAGTCCATAGATCAGGAAAGTACAGATCAAAGAGCTAACGAGTTACAATAGCCCGATAGTTGAACTTCAGTAACTCTGTTACAAGGGCGCAAAAAAAAAAAAAAAAAAAAATGGTTCCAGTGCTTCCATGCAAACCGGATACTCAATGGTCACAAGAAAACCACTGGAATCGATGAAACAAGCAGCTTCCAACTTCAAAAACAGACCCTTTACTCCGATCTCCCTGTATTATTCGTGGATATAATTACTATAAAGCCCTGTGCGCTTGGAAAGTTTCCACCACGTGAAGAAACACATGAAGAAACACGAAATCCGGAGCTGTGATACCATTGTTGTAATTACTGTTGTCTTTTATGCCAGTAAAATGCTGACGATATTGATATTAAACTTTCAAAATAAGAAGCTTTCATTTTGCGACGACTAAAATCGGGAAAGTGAGTAGAAAATGATGGCTGTGTGATTACATATGGGAGTATACCTCAATCCCCTGGATTCATTTGAAAAATCGATAGAACAAGTTTGGATTGCCAATCCAGATTAACACGAGCTTATCGTAAAACAGTTTCATTTTACTTATCTAGTGATTTTACCGAGATAAAGTTACCTTAATGCATTCTAGTTGATCTATTGCATTTATCCGTGGATCAAACCATCTACATTTCTCTCAATGTCACTGAAGTAAAGGAGAAAGGAAAATTAGGCTTTAAGCCCCGCTGAAGAGGTGCTCGTTGGAGACGGAGTAAAAGCACGGAAATCATAACCCGTGTATAAAGCAACAATATACTTGTTTAGAACTCTTCTGATCACAAAAACATGAAAAACAACAATGAAGTCTCTTTGTAACTGCCGTGAGACTGGCGAAAAATATGCTGTCCACCGTTTTCTGCCACAAGTTGAAATCCAGATACAGCCAGAATTGGCAACTGCCCGGTGTAAAAGCGGAGAGTCCGATTTTTAAATAAAAGCTGTTGTGTGCGGTCGAACATCCCGATCAGACATCAAATTTCCAATTTTCAGGCCCCCTTCAACTACGCTAAATTCATATTTGCTAATTTCATTTCTTTTAAAAATTTTTACAGATGCCAAATACGGAAAATAAAATCACCTAAACTTTTCAATTTGATTATTCTTTGGTTTCAATATTTTGTATCAGACTGTTTCACAAGTTGGGGACATTGTGGATTTGTCGCAACGAATCCCAATATACGAGTGTTGCCCAGAAAGTAATGCACCACATTTTTTTCTTCAACAGTTCTTTATTGAACACAATGAGAATTACACACACACGAAAGAATGGTGTTTTATTCACACACATTATTATTCCACGTAATCTCCATACCGATCTATGGCCTTACTCCAGTGCGAGACAAGTGCGTGTTTGCCCTGTCAGTACCAATCTTTGTCCTGGTGGCGGAGCCAGTGAATCACCTCCTCATCGTCCTCAAAATGTCTTCCACGAATGGCATCCTTTGATGGCCCAAACAAGAGGAAGTCAGAGTGGGTTAGGTCAGAGCTGTTGGGTAGATACGGTAACACTGTCCAACACTGTTCTGCTATGTGTTCAGCACTCCTCACACTTGTGTGGGATCGAGCGTTATCGTGTTGGGCAAAACATCTCCTGGCTTGCTGTGGCACCGAAGTCGCCAAGGAGCGCATCTTGAGTTTTGTTAATGTGTTGACATATCCTACTGAATTAATGGTACTGCCACTTCGCATCACGTCAATGAGATTGAAACCTTCACAGTCCCAGAACATGGTGGACATGAGCTTACCAGTGGAAGCAGTTGCTCTGAATTTTTTCTTGTGTGGGAAGTGGGAATAGCGCCATTCCATCGACTGTCATTTTGTTTCGGGCTGAAAATGGGGAAACCAGGTTTCATCACCTGTCACAGTCCGGGACAGAAGGGCCCCCCTCAGCTCCAAAACGTTACAACAAACCAAAACAATGGTCTTTTCTGTGCGATTTGTGATCCACTGTTAGACACCGCGGGCCCCATCTTGCACACGCTTTTGAATATCCAAGAGTGTGGATGTTTCATCCACACTTTCTTTGTTGATTGACAGATGCAGCGCCAACTGCAGAGTCCGTCCTCGCCAATGACGTCAGCTCGCTGCAGCATGCAAGGTGTGACAACCGTGGACCTCCGCCGAACCGCCTTCTGGTGACCTCACCTTCCGTGCCCAGCGACAAATTGTACTTCTGTCGACAGCAGAGAGAAATTCAATGACAGCACGTTGTTTGTAACGTACGTCACCTACAGCCGCCATTTCTAAACCGTCCTGCAGCTACACGGAAGTGGCGGAAACTTGTCGCGCTAATTGAGGAGATTTCAAATAATACATACGTAACGTTTCGCACTCGTAGCATTGTTGTCGGCTGAAAAAAAATGTGGTGCATTACTTTCTGGGCATCTCTCGTATTTCAGTGTTAGTTAGAGCGTTCGCTTGTTCGACAAGCTGTGTTAAAGAGGTCAAAGAGGCTTTGTATTTTTATTACACTGTGGTGTCCATTGACGACCATAGGAGTCCAGTCATTTCAAGACCGTTCCAGTACGAAGCAACTAGGAAAGATAGGCCACCAATAGCCTGTATTTTTTTTTGACAGTTGCATGTCACTTGCACGTGAACAGTGTAGCAGAGTAACAATATCACTTTATGTCTATTTCTTCTTCTGCTCAGTTATATAACGGCAAAAAACAACAAACCGTGACAATAGAGCATTATCATTTCCTTATCGGTTCTTACAATAAAGACCCTTTAATTTTAAAAGTAATACCGCAGTCGAACAAATGAACGCGCCAAGTATACACAGTGTTGCGCACGGCTAGTTGATGTAGTGAGTATATTGTCGTGGTTACTTTAGATGAACGCACACGGCACGTGTTCAGTTTAAAATTTAAGTGTTTAATAACGACGTTGCAGTTACTGAGTGATACGTCTACGTACACCACATCGTACTGTAGTGAGCTTCTCAAACGTAGAAGGCTAAGAAACTACGCCGTGAGTGTCATTTCAGTGACAAACGGCTACAAGAAACAGACTTTTAGGGTTAGCTTTCGAAACAAGAAGAGGATGTGTCAGAAATAGAACTATTAACGTATCATGGAATGAATCATCACAGTTACCTTTCAGAGGACTGTGGAAATGCTCTCTTATCTCACTTTTTATTTCAAGATTCGAAACTGTCATCCAAAATTCACTGTGAACGGACTAAAGCAAAAGATGTAGTGGACGTTCTCTGAAACACATTATGAAAAAAGTTGGCACAGCACCATTCTCGATTGCAAGTGATGCTTCAAATAAAGGAAATAAGAAATTATTTCCAGTTGCTATGATATACATCGATCAAGAAATGGGAACAATTTCAGCTGCTATAGATTCTTACGAAGACGGTAACCAACACCAAATTCTGTACTCAAGTAGCTTAAAGAGAGCATCATTAAGACTATCATTCAGGACAATAATTAGCTGCTTATGGTGTGGACAACTGTTCCCTCAATTGCGGAGAAAACCTATCTGTTTTCGTAGAGATGGAAAAAAATGTTTGAAGCACCATACCGTATTGCAGGACATTCTCACGTGCATATACTGCACAATACTGCGATACCTGGACTAAAACTACCGATATACGATGCTGAATCGTTATTTAATGAGCTTTATTCAAACGCGAAGAAGGTGAAACAGCTGAAGAACTCTCTTCAGTTCCTGCAGACAGAGTACTCCACGCTCTTTTCGACAATTTTTTCTGCTGTAGATACATTTCTCCAGAACTGATCATTGTCGAGATCCTATTTCCTAAGCCAGAGTGAAGAAAATACTGCCAAACTTATTTGGACATTCGTAGTCCATGTAAAAGACAGTGAAGTGGACGATGAAGTAGCACTGCCAGAGATTTATGCTTATTTTGTCCACAATGTTATGCATTTATCTAATACAATCATGAAACACGTGGTAAGTGGTTCTATGCAGATAACCGAAATATATTATGTATTCCTGAAATTGGGTACAGAAATTATTAATAGACTAAAAAATAATTTCTTCGCATTGGAGGTATTACAGCGAGTGAAAAAACGTCCGCAGCATGAACGAGCAAAATTTGTCAGAGAAGCTCAGCAGGTCTGTGCTAGGATTCTAAAATATCTAGAAAAATGGTTTGACTCCAGTGAAAATCCAGTTTACAAGCTTAGCTCTGAGTTAAATCTTGAAGAGGTCTCTCTGGTGTTCTTCGTTTTTCTCTGGGACTCCACTCTAAAACTGATTTTCTCCATCTTCCATCCTTTGTTTGTGCAATATGTCCTGCCACTGCCATTTTTGAGTCTTAACCAGTTCTATAATATCTTTTACTCCTGTTATTTCTCGTATGTCTTCCTTCTTCTGTCGATCTTTTTTAGTGAAACCTAACAGTAACCTTTCCATAGCTCTCTGAGAAGTTCTAAGTTTCCTTTTGAAAAATTAATTTAAAGTCCAAGTTTCACACCCGTACGTTAAAACCGATAGGACACACTGATCAAATACTGTCTTCTTTAAATAGACTGGCATGTTATATTTGAAAACAGTTGCATTACTTCCGTAAGCCCTGCAACCCACTATAATTCGACGAAAAATTTCAGGTTTCAAATCCCCTTTTGCATCAATTGATTGCCCCAGACAAACGTATTCTGTAACATCGTTTAGGATGTTGCCGTTAAGTGTAACGTGTCCTGCAGCTACCCACTTATTATACATAACCTTAGTTTTAGAGTGATTATTTTATGTCCAACTTCCTGACATTGATCTGTTAGGTGGGACCACTATATCATCATCAAATCTCAGATTGGTTAACCTTTTACCATTCATCCTTACTCCTCTGTTGTTCCAAATAATTTGGGACATACCCATCTCGAGAACTGCTATAAATAACCTAGGTTCAAATGGTTCAAATGGCTCTGAGCACTATGCGACTTAACTTCTGAGGTCACCAGTCGCCTAGAACTTAGAACTAATTAAACTTAACTAACCTAAGGACATCACACACATCCATGCCCGAGGCAGGATTCGAACCTGCGACCGTAGCGGTCACGCGGTTCCGGACTGAAGCGCCTTTAAATAACCTAGGGGATATACGATCGCCGTGCTTTACTCCTTTTCCAATGGGAAATTCGCACTTGTTTTTTCCTATGTTGATAGATGCTACAGACGTGTCATAAATGTTTATATATTTTGTTTCCATTCCTTGCTCGGCCAGTGCTTGTATGACTGCAGTGAGGCTGACATAATGAAAGGCTTTTTCGAAGTCAATGTAGGCTATGCATTGTTGAATTTCATACTCACTGGCTCGACTAATTACCTCACACAGTGTGTTTATATGGTCAATTGTACCGATACCACTGCGGAATCCAACTTGTTCAATGGGTTGTGCAGTCTTCACTACCAATTGTAATAGGATTTATCATGACCTTAGCGAACACTTTATATATAACAGAAAGTACGCTAATGGGGCGGTAGTTCTTCCGATCGTGATTACTTCTTTCTTATATAGTGAGATTATGTTTGTTTTGTTCCAGCAGGTTGGGATGCTGCCATTCTGTATACACGAAGTAAAGACTAGCCAGATGTTCCTCTGTTTCGTCACCTGTCAGCTTGAGTATGTCAATTATCAGACCATCATGACCCCCTACTTTGCCATTCTGTATCTCGTTTACAGCTTTCCTTATTTCTTTGGGGAGGATTTTGGGGACTTAATCATCATCTGCGTAAGGTTTCCCTAGTGGTTCATGTGTTCTTTCATATAATTTACTATAGAAACTCTTTATAAGTTTTAGAATTTCTTCCTTTCCAGTTATGCGCCCATTATCACCGTCAATTGCTATGATATCGTTTTTACCAATCATAAGCTTTTGCTTAGCTCTCTTGCAGCTCCTTTTATTCTTTAATGCTAATTTTATGGTGTTTTATTGTATTTTTGTATGTCGGCTTTGATATTCTTCCTTATACACTTACACAGTTCTGAATATTCTATCTTGTCTCAAGAAGTTTTAACTCTCATCTCTCGTCTTTTTACAGGTAGAGCTTTGGTTTTCGCTATTAACTTTCCTGGTGGTTTAGTAATTTTTGTCAGTCCACCTATTTGTTTTGCGGTTTCCATTATCGTTTCAGCTAGATTTTCTTCTGTTGACTCTTCTAACCCCACTCGAAGGGCATACTGAAAATCCTTTCTCCTTTCGTTTAATTTATACGTTCCTATAATTACTTTTTTCTGTGATATTAGTGTCCTTCGTTCATGTTGAGTATTAATTTTTAATTTTGCTCTTACCTGTCTTTGGTCGCTACCAGTATTAGATTGACTTAAAACTCAAACATCTTTGATTATTTTGGTGTGATTTGAGATGATAAAATCTATTTCATTGAGGAGCTCATGATTTGGGCTTTCCATGTCCATTTCGTATTATGGCGTTTCTTAAAAAAGGTGTTCATGATGAATATTTTCTTCCGCAAATTTCACTAGCCTTTCCCTCCTTTCGTTCCTCACATCGATTCCATGGCAGCCTACTGAGATATCACTCGGTTTTTTGATACAAACTCTGGCATTTAAGTCCCCAGTTACCAGCTTAAAGTGGCAGTCTCGTCCTTCATCATGTGCATTTTTTACTTCTTCGTAAAATGCTTCTACTTCGTCATCCGAATAGCTTGCTTTAGGAGAGTTACCTTGGACTATTTGTACTTTGTATCTTTTTTAAATTTTAATAACAAGCTAATGCTTGTTCTTAAAATGCTTACATTCAGAAGTTGTTCTGGGATGTTTATCAAGTATTTCGGTATCATTTCTTAGCCCAACTATCTTTGCATGTGTATTGCACAGAAAATACCTGCAAAACAGCTCAAATGTGTCTTGTTTGGGACCATAATTGTTCAATTCATTCACAGAATAGTCGACCATAATGTTATTGACCCAAGAGTGAGGGCACGTCGATCTACTGATCGTCCGTTTTCGTCGTGATATTTCATAAGGACAAGCTGAACCACATAACTGTTCTGAAAGAATTCACCGCGCAATGTGCTTCAGTTGGTCATCACTGTCGCTCCGGTCGCAGTTTCGAATACTTCCGTGGGCATGGATATGTGTGATGTCCTTAGGTTAGTTAGGTTTAATTAGTTCTAAGTCCTAGGTGACTGATGACCTCAGAAGTTAAGTCGCATAGTGCTCAGAGCCATTTGAATCATTTTTGGTCATCACTGTACTGGTTTCCTGTAACGTCACAGCATGTTTACGATAATAGCCATGGTGGCCAGTTGCAGTAGTACTGTGGTTGAGTAGTATTTGCTATTGACTACTGTAACGGCCACTCTACTCTTCATCTTCAAGCTTAACATTTACTACTGCTCTGTTCTGTCTTGGCTCTGTTTTGCCAGCAGTGTTAGTTTTATGGTAACAGTAATACACAGCAGTATGGGTAAGGTTACTGGTGAAGTGTTGGCTGATATGCACCTCGTGTGATGATTCACTAGAGCAGTATGATGACACCATGCTCAACTGTTTGCACGTCAACTGCAACCACGTTACAGCACTGGAAGGGGGGGGGGGGGGGAGTTCCATTTGCCTGTTGTGTAGCACATTTTGGCGACTGCATAACACGGTTTCTTCGTTGCTGTGAAGGTATTTTCATACAGATTGCGGTAAAAAACTAAAAAATATAAAGAATACATCATTTCTCTGTAACGAGCCACCAGAGACGACGAGTATATTTTACCAAAACGCTCACAGAACGTCGCTGAAGAAACTCAGAAACATTGTCGGTGAAGTTCTGTACACTCTGTATATTGCATTATTGGATGTCTTCGGAATAAACTATAGGGTATTTCAAAAAGAATTAACAGATTAAGAACTCTGATTTATTGATAGATTCTTACTACAAATATGGAATAAACTGTGAACTATGAAACTCAAAATCTTAAGGTTTTAGCTTCGTTATTACACATGCTCTCTGTTCCACCACCAGTAGCACAGACAACATTTACGCACCATAGTCTGTACACAATGTATCTGCTTTTACAAAAGTTTCGGCTGTTGTTATTCTGTTCTTCACTTCTTCCCTGTTACGAAGTGAAGGGGGGAACACACTTTCCTTCACATATCCCCACAAGAAAAATTCGCTTGGGGTTCTGTCTGGCGATCTTGGAGGCCAAGAATGCAGGGCAGTATCTTGGGGTCCCATACAACCTACCCACTGTCGAGGCAGAGTGTCATTGACAAACTGACGTACGTTGTTACGCCATTAAGGAGGAGCTCCATCCTGTTGTAAAATGAAGTCTCGGAGTCCTCCTGAAGTCGAGGAAAAAGCCAATTCTGCAGCTTTGGAAGTAGTTTAATTCCATTCACTGTACTTTCTTCAGAAAGGAAGGGACCATAAACTTTTCCACGAGAAATAGCACTAAAATGTTCACTTTCGGTGAATCTCCTTCGCGATCGATAATGTCATGATGGTCTGGATCCCCATAAGAGAACGTATGTCAATTTACTTTACAGCTAACCTCACTGAAAATTAACCATGGTAAAAACGTACCGTATTGCATGTATTCTAGCAGAGAATTGCTGAAATGAACCGTATCCTTTTACACCAATCCGAAAAGCGAGCTCTAACTGTTCAAAAATGGCTCTGAGCACTATGGGACTTAACATCTATGGTCATCAGTCCCCTAGAATTTAGAACTACTTAAACCTAACTAACCTAAGGACATCACACAACACCCAGTCACCACGAGGCAGAGAAAATCCCTGACCCCACCGGGAATAGAACCCGGGAACCCGGGCGTGGGAAGCCGGAACGCTACCGCAAAACCACGAGCTGCGGACGGCTCTAACTGTGCCTCTATGGTTTACAGACCAAATGACGCCTTAACATTCGGCAGACGTTCGTATGAGGCATTGCCAGCTCTCTGCTTGGGCGGCGAGTAGTCTCGTGGACTCCGCTCACACGTTCGCCGAATTATTTCCATCATGCCACCAGGAGTGCAAGGTTGACCTGGGCTCTTACCTTTGCACAAGCATCCCATCTCTTCAAAGTAGCGCTACCAATGATGAATGTTTTTGGGGGCACGCGAATCATTGCCAAAACTCCGACAAAAACCACGCTGGAAGGAAAACACTGCTTCACCCTTTGCAAACTGCAGCACACAAAACCTCTTCAGTTGAGCAGACGCCATCTTACTTCTGACTGACTGCAGACCGAGAAGATGCACTGACTGATATCTATCGGCGATTTTTCTGAAATTCTAGACCATGCCCATTCAAACAACACATATTTTCTTGCCTGCACGACCCATGATACGTAATTACTACTGTCCGAAACACGTCGTTCATTTTGAAACGACGTACATTATGAATCAATAATGCTTCTTGTTGATTATTGTACACAGTCGTAAATTCTGCTACGAATGTAAAACTCTTTAAATTCCGATTTCATCAAATACGTAAACAGAATCTGTTTCCTCGTTTGAAAGCTAACCGTTGTCTTGTAAAATTACGCTAACGCCCAGCAGAGGATCTGGAACAACACTTCAAATGATTTATTGGCGTTTTCCATGCAAGAATCTGATAATCGTATCCGCCTCGAAAAATTTAGAGACCAGCGACTAAAGTTCGATGAGAGCAACATAAATTTTACTGGCATGTATCTGAAACAACTACATTAATTAATATTAGCATTGAATTCTGCAAAGCTAATGAATGTTTCGTATAATTATTCCTATCTTGCAGATGAAGATTCATGCATTGCAAATTTCTTTGCCATTTGTACGAGCTGCAGAGAGCTACGAGAAAACGAACTCTTCAATCCTGATAATTAAGGATGAAATTATGGAAATGACTGATCTTAAGTCTACACGTGCGTTTACATCTACGTCTATATAGCCCAAGCCATCTTACTGTGTGTGGCGGTGGGTACTTTGCGTACCAGCGTAACCCCCATTTTTCTGTCCCAGTGGCGAATTGTTCGAGGGAATAATGCATACTGGTAAGCCTCTGTGTCGACTCCAATCTTTTTAATTTTACCTTCATGACCTTTTCGTGCGATATAGTTAGAATCGAGCAAGGTATTGGTTGACTGTTCTAGAAGTGTATACTCTCGGAACGTTAACAGTAACCACACTGTGATGCAGAATACCTCTTGTGCAGCGTCTGCTATTGGAATTGGTTGAGCATCTGCGTGTCGCTTTCGTGCTCACTAACTTGTAACGTAACGCACTGCTCTTCTTTGGATGTTTCCTATGTCCTCTATCAATTCTGTCTGATATGGATCCCACACAGGCCAGCAATATTCAAGTACTGGTCGAACGACGGCTTTGTAAGCTAATTCCTTCCTTGATGGACAACATTTTTGAAGCGTCTTCCAATAAATCTCAATCTGGCAGGTACGTTACCTGTGTTTGATTTGATGTGTTCGTTCCTCTTTAAATCACTCCGTACTCACAGATATTTTTTAGAAGTGACTGCTTCCAGCCTGTTTTGCTGTCGTTTAGTTATAGAATGAGGGGTATTTCTATGTATTCGCAATTGGTTATATTTGCTTATGCTCAGGATCAATTGCAACTCCCTGCACCAAGCGTCATCCTCTGCAGTTCCTCCAGCATTTAGCTACGATTTCCTAGCTTTGCGACTCCTCTGTACACAACAGTATCATACGCGAAAAACCACATGGAAGTTGTTACGTTGCCTGATAGGTCATTTTCATATCATCGTGAAAAGTTGTTCCTATAACACTCCAATGGGCACGCCCAAAGTTACTTTTATGGCTGAAAACTTCTCTCCGTTGAGAATGAAGGGCTGTTGTCCGTTTGATAAAAGCTGTTCCAGCCACACAGACAGCTGGTAGGACATCCAGTACGCTCGTATTTTATTTATAAGGCGGCAGTGAGGAACTGCATCGAGTATCTTAAGGAACTCAACGAACACGACAACTACCACGGCGCGTGCGTCCACTGCGGCGTCTCGGTCTCTTCGACGAAGAGAGCGAGATGGGTTTCACATGATCGTTGTTTCCATAATATGTGCTGATTCCTAAAGAGATGATATTCGGTCTCCAGAAATGTCATATAACATGTGCCAAAATTCTACAACTGGCCGTTGTCAGAGTTATATGCCTGTAGTTTTTTTGCGTTAGTTCGAAGATCCTTCTAAGTAACAGAAATGAACTGTTCTTTCTCTTACAACCACAGGGAACTGTTCGCTCCTCCAGAGACCTACACCACACCGCTGCTGGAAGGGGGGAAGTTCTTACGCTTACTCCGTGCACAATCGTATCGGTATATCGTCATTCCCAGTGCCCATCCCCTGTTGAGCGAATTCAGTTTTCTTTCTGTTCCATGGTCACTGATCATGAAATCGGCCATTATGTCGTTCGTGAGACGATTTATAGGATGTAGTACAGTGCGATTTACCTCAGTTTAACAGTTTTGGAGAAAGACGTGCAGTATTTTGGTCTTTTCTGTCTCATCCTCCGTTTCAGTACCATTATGGTCACAGAATGTCTGGACAGATGGGTTCGATGCTGATTTAACATGAGACCAAAGTTTCTTATGGTACTCTGTGAGGTCGGTAGACATAAGTTTGCTATCGAATTAGGTGAGCGCTTCATGCATGGCACTCTTTACGCAAATTTCCCACTTTTTGTTTTTTCCGTGAGGATCTGACTACGTTTAAATTTGTAGTGAATACGTCTTTGCTTTTGTATCGCCTTTCTAACACGTCTGTCGACCCACAACGTGTTTTTTCCATACCACGTAACTTGCTCGGCACTACCTGTCTTTGGCGTATTTGACAATGCCCTTAAAATTTTACGATTGATACTCAACGTTGTTACTGCTAGAGATGAAATCTGAAATCTATTTCTTGTCAGTCTTGCTAAACAGACATATCTTTCTGCCTTTCTTTGTACTCCTAATTACAGCCGTATTAAGTGAGGCTGTAACGGCCTTATGATTACTGAGTCCCTTTTCGGCAGTGATTCGCAAATTTTAATACGACGAATAATCGAATGCTAGCGCTTTTTGTAAAAGCGATCCAATTACTCAAGCACTTTCAGTACATAATGGGAAGCTCTGTATGGACGACTGCAAACCGTCTCAGATATCAAGTTCCTAATTTTAGTACAGAAGTAAAAATAAGACCAACTTAATTTGGTTGCCAATGTTGGTGAGAGAGAGTGAGAGGGAGAGAGAGACAGACCGATTGCCACGAGGGCTCACGGGTGTGAGAAGCACAGGTGGATATCGTTATCCATCTGATCCCATGTTTCCGATCCTGACTTACGGGGATGTTGTGTGTCGTAACAGTTTAAACAAGCACGCGACGCGAGGGACTACTGCACGTGGAACATTGCTAGAAAAACAATAACTTCCTGCAAGAAACGTAAATGATATACGCGTGGAAAACGCGTTCTACGACAAAAGCATATAGCGATGCCATCCAAATGTGTGTAGCAGCATGACGAACTGCAAAGTAGTGTCCAAATAAACAGAATCCGGCAACCACGTTTGACTTTCGTACTCGCCGCGCTATGCCTGACTGAAATTGGCGTTAAGGATTGTAACTGGCTCTCGCAAGGAAAATTCACAGAGCTTCGCGAGGCATACTATGCGTGGCCATGCAGCAGCCAGGGAGACATTGGAGAGAGAAAGAGAGAAGGAGAGAGAGATAGATTGATTACACGGTGGGCGAGAGCTTTGTGGGGGCGGGGATAGTGCTTGTGAGCTTATGAAACAAGTCAGTGCAGACAGGTAACGTAGTTCATCCTGTCGTTTTTGTGGCACTGTATTTTAACCCACTCTGTCTGAATCACGCCTCATCAGTAACGAAACGCAAGCTTTGAACTGCGGATCATAAGTGGTACGCTCTAGAAGTCAATGGCAGATCTGTAATCTGACACAATGGTCTTGTGGCCTCAGGGTTGGCATATGCTGTAGTAAGTACCTACCTGCTCGTGCTGAGTTCACCGTCCAAGAGCATGGGTTATACATGTAGGAGCTCCAGTTCTTTGCATACCTGTTTCTCGATCGTCTTCTAGCAGTCACCAAACTTACTCCTCTACATTCTGGGTGCAGAATATGTGTGTTCCACGACCCCTTGTTCGTTTTTAGAATCATCCTTTGTCTGCAAGTCCTTGGAGAGAGCCGGCCGCGGTGGTCTAGCGGTTCTAGGCGCGCAGTCCGGAACCGCGCGACTGCTACGGTCGCAGGTTCGACTCCTGCCTCGGGCATGGATGTGTGTGATGTCCTTAGGTTAGTTAGGTTTAAGTAGTTCTAAGTTCTAGGGGACTGATAACCACAGTAGTTAAGTCCCATAGTGCTCAGAGCCATTTGAACCAGCCAACCTTGGAGAGAGCTGCTGAACACTTTCTCAGACGTGCCTGCCGATTAATACCATAGGCTAATCTATAGCAGAATATCGCGTTTGCCATTTACCATGTGGTGTTATAGTGCTTCATTTAAGTGTTTATGTTGTTCATAGCCCACAAAATCACTTATCTCTTTCTGATACTAGCAGAATGTCCAAACGCTACGTAAGCAATGCTAATGTACAGTACTAGATGTTGGTTAATGCTATATCTGGCGAGAGTCCCATAGTTTGAGGACTAAGTGCAAAAACAAGCACAACATATCAAATACTGTCGATGAACGTCAACAGGAACACAGCACGTTCTGAATACAGGTTAGATACTGTCTAAACAAGTAGTCGTTTCCGGACATAGGTTTATAAAATCTTTATTCTCGTTTTGAATAGTACTGCCTCATGAAAGAATAGTGGACATTGTTTTCTAATTACAAATAGTAAGGCACGCTGTTATCACTATAAAGATCACTATTTCAAAATTTTCAGTCGGAACCGGAACCCGGAATCTACTGGTCATTGTCGTTCGAGTCCATTGTTTGACAACTTTTATGTTGTTCCAGTACAGATCTGAACAAGTATTTCACAAGTACAAATATCTTTTCTTCGTTTGCAGTTAACAAAGTTATTAGGTCTGACATAACGTATCAGATCTGATATAACTTTAGTGACGTGATCAGTTTTATCTGACCTCAGAACTCGTTATTCACAGTTGAATCTGTAGAATACTTATTAAATAATTCCCGCATATTATTTGTCGTGTAGATCACATACGAGGTGAACATTCGACATACAGTAGTTCACATACACCAGGCTTTTACACATTTTCTGGGACGTATTTCCCCAGAATTTAGTTTACTGTAGAATCCAATACCTATTCCTGACCAAGGCCCTCGAGAGCTTTCCATTGGCTGAAAAACAAATGCCGGAACTGGGAATCCTCTCCGAAAATTTTTCTAAGACGGACTGCCTAATAATAATACTAACAGTAATAATAAAAACTACCAAGCCAGTGCTTACACTCATGCGTGTAAACTCTGAGTTAGAGGATCATGTAGGTGAGTACTTGTACTGAGTACATAGTTGCTTTATTCACTCTTCTTCATGTATTTGTCATTTAGATCATTTTAAATACCCAGAATGGAGCTGTGTCACGTCTGTTAAATTGGATGAGAAACAGTTCTTAGCAGTTACTCATAGAAAGGCGTGTCGTTCTTGTGCAGTGTTTTCCGATTCCCCCATCCAAGCATACGAACGCATGTTATCGAGTGGTACAAGGCATCGCCAAACAGAGACTCGCAGTGTTACCAAAAGCTTTATTTCGTCAATAAGGAGCGTGTCTTTGACGCAATCAAAACACATTGACACGAGAGTTAAAATCAGTTCAGCATCTTATAAATATCGGCTGTACATATCTTAGAATCACTAAGAATCTTACTAATTAATCCTTTGGCCAGAGTGTCAATGAATGACATTCACTGAAGTAAACATCTCACACTTTAGTGAGACATATTCTTCCCTCAATGTCATGAAATGAATAATTGAATGCCAGATCATTTCTGTGTTTTCATTACTTTTCAGTTGTTTTTTTTATGTACACAATGAGTAAAGGATACTGCAGTATTTGACTTATCCGAGCACAGGTTCAGTGCCAAACCTTCTGAGAGGTTAAGATATTGTGCCGTTGAGGAAGATGAATATGAAACCTTGTGTTTAATGGTCAGTGCTCGTACCTACCGAGTTACCCGGGTTTGACTCACGACCTATGCTCCCTGCTGTAGTCCTGCTAGTACATATATTCTATTTTAGAAACTCAAGAGATGTTCTTGTACGTACCTTACGAGGCTAGCAAACCTGGAACAAAAAATATCGCATTTAAGCAACATTCCGGGTTTGTGTCACGCATTAGTAGTGTCCTTAAATGTGACATAAAGTTTCCAAACAGCCCACACTGCACCGTAAAACATTCACTGAAATATTGAGATTCGGTTGGTGCATAAAGTCGTGCCATTTTTAGAAACCCATGATTTGTTTTTATTCGTATAAGATATATTGCGTTACATTACAGTACAGTATAATACGTAATAATAATTACTCGATCGTGTAATCACCATCTTTGAAAATCTGCCAGCGTTCAGATAGGAGTTCCGTGACTATACTGTAGAACTTTGGCTTCGAGTTGAAGAAATCTGTCTGCCAGTTGTTAAGTGGAGCTTGACCATGAAATATTTATCACTAAATTTTGTTAGAGAGAGACCAGGAAAGATGGTGCTGTAAAGCAGCTAAGTCTGGTGACTATGGAGCGTGAGGAAGTGGTGCCAAACTATTTTAACAACCTGGTAAAAATGCGCCCCTTTCAAATTATTTCCATGCTTGCGTGCTGTTTGTGGACGGCAACTTCATTTGTTGTTCAAAATAAGATTAATTCGTATAAGAGGCAAGTATATTTCTGGAGTCGAAGATTTTTTTTCCCACGATAAAATATTCAACAAAGGAGACGAAGTAAATATTCCAGAATTCGAACCGAGAACAACTACCAGCATGAGTAGATATTCGAGGTGTAGCAATGCAGCTTAAATCACTTAAAAGGCAAAGCCTCCAGTCACGATTGTAAACCAGCCAGATTCCCCTCATAGTATGCTATTACAATAGCTCCACACTTACGAATAATGTACGACCAGTTTCCTCGAGCTCCTCTTTCAAGTAGGCAGAATCCATTTGAAAGACGAGCTTTCAGCACACTACTTTGAAGAGCTTTAGTTGCTTTGGGCTGTGCGTATACAAATGCAGCCCCCATTGCATATCTTACCCCCTATAGACAAGTATTCTTCCTTCGTTTCCGTATACCCCTTTTATCTCTCCATTCCTGCCTGTTTTAACTGTAACTGGAGACACGGTCGCCCCTATCGTAAGAAGGTGCAGACGTCTGTAGTCTTTGGTCCACATGACGGCGATCGGTTGTGGCGCAGCTGCCTTTGCATTGTTTCAGTGGTCGGAAGGGGTGGACCCTGAGTCAGCTTTGCAGCCTTTGCAGTGTACTTCCTTTTTGGTATCTGGAAGCCATCGCCGGTTAGCTGCACATCGCCTGCTGCCTTGTTGCCTACTTTAGATGACTTTCTTTTCGTGCGCAGCCTTGGGGCTTCGATTACTGAAGGCGTTGTTTTCTGTGCTGACATCTCCACGAAAGCGACCTCGATGCGCTTCCGTGGAGTAGCCTCCACCTCATTTCCTGCCTGTTTGCTGTGATCAGCCACGTCAGGAATTCTTGGATGTTCCTAAGCGTGGTCCGATCGGTGTTGCAGTTGCACTCGGTGTTGCAGTTCAACCTGCGGACGTCACACCATTCTCTTCCATAGTTGTGGTGGCAGATTACTTGCACCTCTCTCAGGCGGAAGCTGGACGGAGGGGGAGGGCTCTGGAGGGCAGGAATGAGTGCTACCAGTGTTTGTGAGCCTGACGTTTCCCTACCTTTGCTCTTATCAACGTCTAGCAGGGCAGTGGTTGACCCCCTACTATTGAGGTAGCTCTTCCACCTATGATCTTCACGTCCGAAGGGAAGGCAAACCTGCTAGGGGAGTGTCGGCGTGTCGCTTTGTTGGCACCGTTTTACGTATCCAGCAACACAACTAACCCTAAAGCGTTTGGCACGCGAAGCCTGCTGTCGAAAGTCAGCCTTGGGCGTGCCGAGTTCAACGTGCTGTTGGACGCTCAGAAACGATGCGACTTGTGCGTACTGTACGTGGGCCCCAACGTGGTATACGCGATCGCAACGCGCTCCAGCAGCAGTTGTCCGCTGTATCTCGCTCGTAAATCACACTGTTTACGTAGCAGACTGGCGTGAAATACCCATATTACCTACATTAAAACTTACTTTTTCCCTCTATATGCCAGTCAGGTTGTCCTCTCTGTATTCGCGAAAATATTGTAAGGCAAAAAAGGAAGTATCACCTCCAATCAGTAAGGACATCGGATTATGAAAGTTCCATTAAAAATAGTGTGATAAAAATTTACAATAATTCCCCACATACGATAAAATTTATTTCATGCTTCTCACCTGTTAGGAAAACTATAAGTTCTTTCTTACTTGATCACTGTTTCTACTCAGTAGCAGATCTATACATGTGAACGACAGAAGGGCAAAATATCTTACCTCAAGTAGTGAAAAAAGCCCTGCAGATCAAGCCAATCGAACAAACTCACCCCTCAAAAAGAGCGCCCTTATGCTTATATAACATCGAACATTATAGTATATATTTATATTAAACTAATACACTGAAGCGCCAAAGAAACTGGTATAAGCATGCGTATTCAAATACAAAGATAGGTAAACAGGCAGAATACGGCCCTGCGGTAGGCAACGCCTACATAAGACAACAAGTGTCTGGCGCAGTTATTAGATCGGTTACTGATGCTACAATGGCAGGTATAAAGATTTGAGTGAGTTAGAAAGTGGTGTTATAGTCAGCGGACGAGCAATGGGACACAGCATCTCCGATGTACCGATGAGGTGGGGATTTTCCCTTACGACCATTTCATGAGAGTACCGTGAATATCAGGAACCCGGAAAAACATGAAATGATCGACATCACTCGGCTGGAAAAAGATCCTGCAAGAACGGAACCAACGACGACTGAAGAGATTCGTTTAACGCGACAGAAGTGCAGCCCTTCCGCAAATTACTGCAGATTTCAATGCTGAGCCATCAACAAGTGTCAGCGTGCGAACCATTCAATGAAACTTCATCCATACGGGCTTTTGGAGGCGAAGGCCCACTCGTGTACCCTTGATTACTGTACTACAAGAATCTTTACGCTTCGCCTCGGCCCATCAACACCATAATGGGACTGTTGGTGACCTGGTCAGACGAGTCTCGTTTAAAATTACTGTATATCGAGCGGACGGACGTGTACGGGTGTGGAGACAACCTCATGAATCCATGGACCTTGCATGTCAACACGGAACTGTTCATACTCGTGGAAACTCTGTAATAGTGTGGGGCGTGTGCTATTGGAGTGATATGGGACCCATGATACGTCTAGATACGCCTCTGACAGGTAACACCGACGTAAGGATTCTGTCTGATCACTCGCATCCATTCATGTCCATTGTGCATTCCGACGGACTTTGGCAATTCTAGCAGGACAATGTGACACCCACACTTCCAGAACTGCTACAGAGAGGCTCCAGGTACACTCTTCTGAGTTTAAACCCTTCCACTGGCCACCAGACTCCCCAGACATGGACATTATTGAGCATATCTGGGATACCTTGCAACGTGCTGTTCAGAAGAGATCTCCACCCTCTCGTACTGTTACGGATTTATGGACAGCCCTGCAGGAAACAAGATGTCAGTTCCCTTCAGCACTACTTCAGACATTAGTCGAGCCCATGACACGTCGTGTTGTAGCACTTCAGCGTGCTCGCGGGGGCCGTGAACAATATTAGGCAAATGTATCAGTTTCCTTGGCTCTTCAGTTTATTTCTGATGTGTACCGTACACCACTGTGAGCTGCATCCCCGTGTCAGATGTAACGCATCCCACATTTGCGTTCAATGCTGCAAACACCTGGCGTCTGGGTTATTTATGAGACATGTTAAACAATTTCGACTAAAAGTATTCCAAGATACATTACTTTTCATTCTATTGAAAATATGCTCAACATTACTAGCGATTATGAATAATGTCGAGTCACATAACTGCTCAATAAGTGCCCTTGTATCTGATTTTTATACTGTAGGTCCAAAATTCATTAATCTATATTTCTTCACCGAAAACAGATTTATGAGAACAACAGTTATTTGAAAACATATTCATTCAGTGAAGTTGTAACGTCTTCCATACACCAAACTGTTAAACAACCTGACCGGATGATCATGTGCCAAAAGATTTCGGAAACAGGGCTGTGGATTCCGAATACTGTCAGGTCGAAATGGGGAAACATATACAACGCACAGCCGAGAATGGCTATGACAACTCACACAACTCCAGATTTCTTATGTGGATTTATTGACGAATAAAAGGATTAAAGTTGGCACTGACCTTTCAGAGTAATAACTATTTTCAGAGGTTCAATTATTTGGTTTCTTGAAGTGACCTAGAATGATACTGCATAAAACAGTCGCCATTTCAATTGGACAAACATCACTTCAAAATCAGTTAATTGCAGCAGATGCGTACGAATTCTTTGATTACATGTACAAGTCGATTACGTAATTTTTTATCATACCTGCAGGTATTCCCTGCGACGACTGAACTAAGAATGCCTGAATCACTCTGTTCAGTAATTTTAACATTGCATTCTTAACAAGATACATCGTGCTGTGATTCTTGTAAAACTGAAGTGACCATGGGCGCAATAGTATATAAAACGTCTCAGCCAGTAAAACTTAACCTTAAGAAATTTATTTGTAGATTAATTAAGCACAGCAGAAAAATAAAACTTCCAAAACAAAAAAAAAAAACAGTCCAAAATCAACAGTTGAAACAACATTGTAATATAGCACCCGAAGCGATCAACACACAGCAATACACAAGAAAAACCAATTCTGTTTCAATATTTGACTTGTTCAGTGCCTGTATTCAAAGTAAATTAAGTAATTATAAACTGATTCTTCCAAAAGCGTGAACAACAACTAGCCACTACTGATAATGCTGTTTATTTACAAAATTAGTGCCGTTACCGACTTCGAACTGAAAGGTTCATCTTCAGGCGGCTCTTCAGGCCTCGATGCACATTAAAGAAAAATAGTACTAGCCCTTAATTCACGCGGTGTGGTACCCAGATCGCGCGAAAATTTTGGAACTCGCTCTCCAAAGCTAGTTGTGGTGGAATGCTTCTACACTCCGCTTACCCTCCTTAAATTGCGAAGCCACAAGAATTCCTTACCACTTCTTGTAATGGAGGCAATTAGGCTTATATACAAGGATCTGGCAAATAAAAATCCACTTAGGCAACATATGCATGGTCTCGCTCAGAATGCAAATGCAAGCTTCAACAGCTGTATATGGGAGAGAATACCCAGAACTGTATTTGTTGGGCTGTCAGTGTTTAAGACTGGTGTAATGGATGCAATAATAACATTCAATGACGGTGCACTTTCAAGGATCAATGTTATGAAGAAATTGAACATCCAGACGGGATGGAATATGGTTTCAGCTCTGCTATTGGTAAGTGGCGCGTAACCGAAGCGGAGCCAGCTACAGAAGCTGCTACCAAGGAGTCAAGGATAAAGAAAAGAATGAAGAGAAAGAGCATGGAGGCTAAGGAAACAGGAGGACAGCGGGAGTATGCAGCTGGAATGTTCTAAACGGTCGGAGTCGAAAGTTAATAAATCTGTAAATCTTCTTTTGCGATTTACCGAAAACTTGAATTTTCATCATTCAGGTACATTTTTCTCCTAAATGACTAAAGTTAAACTCACAAAAATTGGTACAGACATTTAGAATGACCTCCTCTGCCTCCCTTGATTCCTGAAAAATTTATAACATGATGATTATGTCGGTGATATTTAAGCTACATTTTCAAATATTTTTGCTGTAGTAAAATAAATTACTTGACTTTTTCACAGATCAGCATCAGGGAAGGAAACTGGAGGCATAAAACACTTATGTGAACGTTGCCTATACGCTGACTCTTTTTCCGAGCTGTGCAGTCAGTGGTTCCAAAGAAACTAGTATCGCAGTGAAATAGTGTTCCGTTTTATATATATACTTATAAATTTTTACATATTTATAAATATTGTTGTCAGTAAAATATCTGAATGATATTTTGGTAAATGCTTTGACTAATGACCCTAAATGTGTGTAAGAATTTTGAGCTACCACTCATTTACAGATCAGTTGCGCTATGAGGGTCAAGATAATGCTAAAATTTCAGCCGGTTCAGGGGCGTGTCCCCTTGAAATAACCACACAAAATTATGTGCTTTTGTGTGGTAAATAGTAAAACGCTGCAGCCTTTTTTTAGTGCAATAAAATAAACTAGAAGCATTTAAACAACACTTAAATAATTGTGAAAATAAATATTATATGGCACAAATTAAAAAATTCATGTGATTTTTGCCTTAAATCTCAGTTTTTGACATAGGGGTGCCAGAGACTCCACCTCGCGGTATATGTTACAGAAAAGTCACCTCGCGAGTTAAGGGCTAGTATGAACGCCTGCTGCTAGGCCAATTGGCGACTAGTAATTCAGAATTACCCACGAATTGTTCGTAGTAGCAATATTTGGTCGAATTCTGTTAAATTTTCTGCCATATTTATAATACTCGGTCATACCACTAGTAATCTTGCAATGGCTCGGTAATAATACATAGGTGAATAATTTCGTCTAGCATACACATTCTACGCTGACACAAAATGCCATATTATGGGAAAATTATTCGTTTCAAGGAATCTACATCTACATCTACATCTACATTGATACTCCGCAAGCCACCCAACGGTGTGTGGCGGAGGGCACTTTACGTGCCACTGTCATTACCTCCCTTTCCTGTTCCAGTCGCGTATGGTTCGCGGGAAGAAGGACTGTCTGAAAGCCTCCGTGCGCGCTCTAATCTCTCTAATTTTACATTCGTGATCTCCTCGGGAGGTATAAGTAGGGGGAAGCAATATATTCGATACCTCATCCAGAAACGCACCCTCTCGAAACCTGGCGAGCAAGCTACACCGCGATGCAGAGCGCCTCTCTTGCAGAGTCTGCCACTTGAGTTTATTAAACATCTCCGTAACGCTATCACGGTTACCAAATAACCTGGTGACAAAACGCGCCGCTCTTCTTTGGATCTTCTCTATCTCCTCCGTCAACCCGACCTGGTACGGATCCCACACTGATGAGCAATACTCAAGTATAGGTCGAACGAGTGTTTTGTAAGCCACCTCCTTTGTTGATGGACTACATTTTCTAAGCACTCTCCCAATGAATCTCAACCTGGTACCCGCCTTACCAACAATTAATTTTATATGATCATTCCACTTCAAATCGTTCCGTACGCACACTCCCAGATATTTTACAGAAGTAACTGCTACCAGTGTTTGTCCCGCTACCATATAATCATACAATAAAGGATCCTTCTTTCTATGTATTCGCAATACATTACATTTGTCTATGTTAAGGGTCAGTTGCCACTCCCTGCACCAAGTGCCTATCCGCTGCAGATCTTCCTGTATTTCGCTACAATTTTCTAATGCAGCAACTTCTCTGTATACTACAGCATCATCCGCGAAAAGCCGCATGGAACTTCCGACACTATCTACTAGGTCATTTATATATATTGTGAAAAGCTATGGTCCCATAACACTCCCCTGTGGCACGCCAGAGGTTACTTTAACGTCTGTAGACGTCTCTCCATTGATAACAACATGCTGTGTTCTGTTTGCTAAAAACTCTTCAATCCAGCCACACAGCTGGTCTGATATTCCGTAGGCTCTTACTTTGTTTATCAGGCGACAGTGCGGAACTGTATCGAACGCCTTCCGGAAGTCAAGAAAAATAGCATCTACCTGGGAGCCTGTATCTAATATTTTCTGGGTCTCATGAACAAATAAGGCGAGTTGGGTCTCACACGATCGCTGTTTCCGGAATCCATGTTGATTCCTACATAGTAGATTCTGGGTTTCCAGAAATGACATGATACGCGAGCAAAAAACATGTTCTAAAATTCTACAAGAGATCGACGTAAGAGATATAGGTCTATAGTTTTGCGCATCTGCATGGTAGGTTTTCCTAAGGAAGACTGGAACTTTTCTTGCACGGGTGCGTCCCGGTGAAAGGGGAGGGAGGAGGGGGGAGGGCCGGGACGGAGGGGTGGGCAGGAATTCATACGCTGGACGGGTCATAAGGTGAAGTCTGAGAGACAAACTGGACTCATAAATACCAGACTGCACTCGTATGCATTTCCCGAGGCGCGAGTTAATACATGGGTGTTTGCGTTCGTGCCGGCCGCTATTGCCTTGCCATGCACTGAGCTGCCCTGCTGTCACACTGGTAAGACACTGACACCTAATACTTTCTACATAGTAATTTGCATAGTGCCGCGACTAATCATGTTAGCAGTGACAATTCTTTATCGCCAATCAGTGGGTTCTACAATTTAAATTACTTGTCTTACCGTCTTGTGATGTTGGATTAGTCGAAGACCATAATCTTGTGGAGCTGTTGGTCGGCAATAACAATGGTCCAGATCTGCCTTATTTCCAAAGTTTGTGACAGTTCATCAATACTTTGCTGTGACGTAAACGGTTGTCAGAATTTCATTATCCATCAACTGCAACTAATGAGTGTCAGAGAAGCGACCAAGTCAGACACTATTAACTCGCGCCTCGGGAAATGCATACGAGTGCAGTCTGGTATTTATGAGTCCAGTTTGTCTCTCAGACTTCACCTTATGACCCGTCCAGCGTATGAATTCCTGCCCACCCCTCCGTCCCGGCCCTCCCCCCTCCTCCCTCCCCTTTCACCGGGACGCACCCGTGCAAGAAAAGTTCTAGTCTTCCTTAGGAAAACCTACCATTTTTTTCATAAGTACTAGTGCTATCCTTTTATAACGTGAGCACTTAAGAACTATGTGGACGAGACATTGCTGCAGTAAACATACTCTCATTGCCATAATCTTAGCAGAGAATGTTAGCTCGTAAAGTGAGCCTATACACAGAACAGATTTCTTAAGATGAAAAAAGTGTACTTTACTAGCTCCACGTGATGTCTTAAGTGGCAGTTATTCACAATGTTTCATGGAGGTGAGCCGCGCGCGATTAGCCGAGCGGTCTTGGGCGCTGCAGTCCTGGACTGTGCGCCTGGTCCCGGTGGAGGTTCGAGTCCTCCCTCGGGCATGGGTGTGCGTGTTTGTCCTTAGGATAATTTAGGTTAAGTAGTGTTTAAGCTTAGGGACTGATGACCTTCGCAGTTAAGTCCCATACGATTTCACACACATTTGAACATTTCATGGAGGTGACAAAAAAAAGTCAAGCGAATTTAGCGAGATAAATCAGTCCCACCCCTGCAAATCACTATTATGACAACTTCGAAAAGGTTTGACTACGCTAATGGCAAGAAGAATGCGTTTTCGTGGCTGAAATCTTGCATTATCGGATTTTGCTTTTTCCGCTATTCATTTGATATCCATTTTACTTCTGCCGCTATGAGGTATTTTACTGCATATATAGTGCAACTCCCTCTGCATCATTTGAATTTAGTTCGACAACAGTTTATTGCCGCTCTGTTTATGTCTGTATATCGCAAGAACGAAAAGTGTCTTCTACACCTAATGTTTACAGCGTGCTCACATAGAAAGCTTTGCCAACAAATTCAAACAGCATCTAGAGAACGAGCTTTTCAATTTTCAGTGCACTTGAAACCGAAAGATGCGAAACAGTAGTAAGAGAATCACGTTTACCACACTGTGGCCGCGGTTGATGCAGTACCCTGAGGTTATTATAGTTTCTCCCCAATTTACTATCTTATTGCTCCTAAAGTAGTCGGCTATTCGTATGGGAATAACTCTGGTGGTGTAAATGTTAAAATGGCTTACTAAGTTAGGTGGGATTCAGTTTGTGGATCATCTTAATTCTGTCCGTCTCCTGAATATGTACAGAATGGATTCCGAACTTCTCTCACTGCTGCCTGCCTCGCTGATTCCATAAAATGTTGCGTCGTCTGGCAGCCACATGTTAGCGCAGGAAGCTCTTCACTTCAGATTGTTTCAGCTGCAACTTGCTCCATGCAGCCATTCGCATACAAAGAATATCTCAAATTTGGAGAGCACTATGCTCTCGCTAGACTGCACGTCTGGGTCCAATCACGCAGCATTCCAGCTGCGAAATTGTATTCTTCTTGCTGCTGGCGTAGTCAAGATTTTGCAACATCGTAGGCATTGTTTGTCAACTACGTTGTCATAACAGTTATCTGCGAGCGTGAGACTGATATATACTGCTAATTTCGGTTCAGTTTTTCTTGTCACCTCGTTGAAATATTCTGAATAATTATCACTTAAATTATGACACTGAGTTAGTAAAGTATACTTCTTTGAGTCCAAGGAGATACTTTCACGTTGCGAGCTACCTGCCTTGGCCAAGATTATGGCGATGAGAGAGTGTTTACTGCAGCAATGCCTCCCTCACAGTCGTAAAGTGTTCATTTTCCAAGACGGTACCTGCTTTCCAATTCAGTTATTCTTTAGCGGCAAGAGCTATAACGTATTACTTCCTTTCACTACCACTTTAACTGAGCTGTTAACTGTCATAAGTAATTATGAGTCTTAATTCTCCGAGTCGTATGTCTCGTGGCAACCTAGCGGGCTTAGCCATACTCTTCTGCTTTGCGAATACCGAATAATGACGGACTGGCTACATATCCAGCTACTTTTACACAATCTGATGATACCCCAAAATGGTGAAAGGCGTCATTAATATTAAATACTTTCGCAATCAAGACTGATTTTATTCTGAAGTAATCCGAAACTGGTTGCTGTAGCACCCTGCCACAGTGCAGTGGGATACTTTTCAATTAAGAGATCTATAAAAAACCCTGAATATCGTCAAATTACTAAAGAAGAGAAGCGTTAACTGGGCATGCCATAGAGCAAGAATGACGGAGCAAAGACTACCTAGAATAGTATTCTGCAGAACGACTCTAATCGGACTAACTGAAAAAATGTGGTAATTATACTCTGCGTTGTGAAGCGTTATTTATAACGGGTTATAAATGGTGGGGTTTATGTTAACAACAATATGGGAAGGATAGATTGTTGGCCATCACACAGAGAATGCTGTGTTGTGGTCGTATGAATGTATGTTTCCTACTTCAGAAGAAGGGGTTTGTGCGAAAGCTTTTAATATTTTAGCAGTTTATTTCACTGTGTCTGTCTGTGACACAGTGCCTCCTCTTTACGTTGAGTAGCAATCTATGCTTTCAGTATTGTTTTATTCCATCCTGCATTTTCCATTGTACAAGGATAATGTTAGCAGTAAGTGCTTGTACCTTCCAATATTCATAATCGTCTCATGTACTTTATGAAAAAGTACTTCTTTTGAAGGTCGAACTGAAAATAAGCGTGACTAAAACAGCAAAATACGTATTGAACCCAGAAAATACTAGGTGCAGATCTTAATTAGCTACAGTAATGACACGACTGTGTGTTGAAACAGGAGAAAATGCATCGGCCAGGTTTTGAATCTCCGGATGGGAGAGCCGCCCGCTCCTTCCACTTATGGTAATTAAGGATTTTTTCAGTAATTCCAAGGCATTAAAGAAAATTTAGAATAAAATAAAAACCGACCTGAATCAAAATTCTCCCGAAAGGGTTGAGCGACTTCGCAGAGTTTCTCGCCGTGAGCAGGAAAGTGTGTGTAGGAGGAGAAGATGAAAGTTGGTTACTGTTCTGGTAAATGACTGGATGACAGCACACAGTCATCCAGTCATTTACCAGAACAGTAACTCGACCTCCCACCCCCCCCCCCCCCTCTCGTAACTTCCCTCCCCCCCCCCAAACCATTCCAGTCTGTCGGATAATACACTGCTGGCTGGTTATGTCATTGTTAATCGCCCATTATCTGGACGAAGGCTGCCCGTTTACCTTCCTATTGGCCGTTAGCTGTTCCTCTCAAGCGCTCCTCGCTATTGATTGCTTCATTTTAATGGTCTGTTCCGCGAACACGAAATTGCCCTAGTGCAGAAGTAGAGTCGTTAGGGAAATATGGCTTCGCTTGGAGTGGCTCGTTACATACACATTTATACTATGTATAACGTAGGACGCACAGAAATTGCTGAGTGTACAAAACAATAAATCTTTATTACGAAGTGGTATTCACGCTGGCTGACAAGTGCAGGCTGAAACAGCTAGCATGACGTTTGGAAGAACTCCGCTTACAAATCGTAAAATTGTTGTTTATTAAAACACGACCGGTTTCGCGGCTTCAAGCCGCATCGTAAAAGTACAGAGCCACCATATTTTGTGGAACTAAAAAATAATAAGGAAATGTCTAAAATATATTCTCGCTTGTGAAGGTGGAGAAGCAGTGCTACTAGATGAGTGTATGACGTCACACTGTCCACATGAGTTGCCTCCCTTCCGCCAGCCAGTTAGTCTCTGTTGGTCGTTCGTGCCGGCCGCTATTGCCTTGCCATGCACTGAGCTGCCCTGCTGTCACACTGGTAAGACACTGACACCTAATACTTTCTACATAGTAATTTGCATAGTGCCGCGACTAATCATGTTAGCAGTGACAATTCTTTATCGCCGATCCGACCAAATTTTTTTTTTTTTAATTCTGCGTCCGCTCACTACAAAATATTTTCTTTTGTCTTTTTAAATACAGGCAATTTTTACAGAATGGAGCACGTTTCCTATACCTTTCGCTCACCATAGTACTGACGACATTCTTTGACTAGTGAATTTTGAGTAGGAGCGGTAGGTATGCCTACGATATTGCGTGATTATTTTAGACTATCCTTTATTAATTTTATTATTCACAAAACATTATAACACTATACTTTGCATTTTACTGTGCAGGTTCACCTGATGATACGGCCTAAAGCCGCGAAACAGGTCGTGTAGCAATAAACAACAATTTTTACCTTCAGTAAGCGGAGTTCTTTCTAACATCGTACCTCTCGGCAGCTTCGGTTGCCCGGATTACAAAATACTTTGTGTTAAACAGCTGGCGCTGTACCAACGGCGACATTCAAGCGATATCCTGCCCAACAGGTGTATACATTTGACTTTTACTGCTGTTCTGCAGTTAGTGGATGAAAATTGCACGATGGTGCTATTGTCCAATATCGTAATATGTTCACCGAGTTGGTTTACTGATTTGGGGTAGGTGTAGGCGAGGTCATTGGTCCCATCGGGTTGGGGAAGGAAGTCGGCCACGCCATTTCAGAGTAACGATGCCGGGATTTGTCTGAAGAGATTTAGGGATATGATGGGAAACCTAGATCTGGATGGCCGGACGCGTGTTTGAACCGTCGTTCTCCCGAAAACAAGTTCAGTGTGCTATCCACTGCACCACCTCGCTCGTATTACCTAGGGTGTTTATAAACGCCCTAGTTAATAGGATAATGTTATAGAATGCAACTGCAAATGACAGATATCGCACTGATCTGCAGTCTGCCAACGATGTGCAACGTAGCCAAGATGGAGGTAAAACTCATGGAGAAATTGTATCCGCTTGTGGAGGGAAAGGAATGCAACAAAAATAGTTCAATAAACAAATCAGCATGTACAGAACAGATATCATGGTACCAGGTAAAGAAAAAAATATGTAAATCCATTGATACAATGATGAACCAAAACGAAATCGTAAACTTCCCAACGGAATTCCCAGACTTCCCTAATGTTCTCAGTATGCTACTTGAAAGGAGTTTCTGAACAACATCATATAATCGGAAATATTAACCAAAGAAGAAAAAAGGAAAGTCGGAATTCATACTACATAACTTTCACTCATTTCATCTAACTTACCACTGAGCTTTAAAATGCTCAAAACTCCTGTTCGACTGGCGTACAGTATGACTATCAATGAAGCACAATGGCAAACATTCGTACGCTGTGGAGTTAATTTAAAAGAATCGTCTTTTTATCGTACAAATAACTATATGTATCGTTCTCATACTGGAAAACCACAGGAAATATTCTTCTTTGCACCCGACAGCAACACACTGCGACCTCATCTGACATTATTTGCGCGTTGGGGAATTGGGCATTACACGGCCCTGTTTCCAAAAGTGTCGCTCTAAGCAGCCGTAGGGTTGAGCCGTACACATCTGAGTTAACGCCCAGAAGCTAACTCGCTGCAGGCCTGTAGCTTTTATCCTGCAATCAGATACTCTGTGCATTGGCTAGAGTTTCGAACTGATAAAATAACCAGGAATACTACATAAATAGTAAATGAATAGTTAACAAAAGTGTTTTATTCTAACATCAGGATTTGATGCAGACGACAGCAGAGAATTCTGTTAAGAGACGTTTATTCAAGAAATTAATCTCCAACCAATGGAAAGTGATCATACCATTACCGTTTATAGCACAGTCAGAGAAAGTACCACATAAAAATGCAGTAAAGGTGCGTTAAGTGCGTAGCAAGACTGAAAGCAGAAACCCCAAACTACACACATCAAAAAGGTTTCGCATCACCTCGGTTCCGAGGAATCTGTACAGAAAACGGGAATAGAGATCAACATAAACGTCATTTCCTCCCTTTTTATTACTCAGGAAAGAAACACATTGCGTGTTTCGACGTGCATATACAACACATAGCATGTTGTACCACCTTTAGAGGTGGTGGTCCAGATTGTTGTACTCACCAGTACCTTTAATACCCAGTATCACGTCCTCTTGCATTGATGCATGCCTGTATTCGTCGTGGCATTCTATCCACTATTATTCGACATGGTGGCGTTGCTGTCAAGGGTTCCTCCGAGGTAGCGGTAGGTAGCGGTAAACCACTGCAGTAGTAGCCCTTGGGCGGCCTGAGTGAAGCATGTCATCGTCAGTGCCTGTCTCTCTGTATCTCCTCCATGTCCGAACAATATAGTTTCACTGCGAGACGCCTGGACACTTCCCTTGTTGAGAGCCCTGCCTGGCACAAAGTAACAATGCGGATGCGATCGAACCGCATTATTGACCGTGTAGGCATTGTTGAACTACAGACAACACGAGCCGTGTACCTCCTTCCTGGTGGAATGATTGGAACTGATTGGCTATCGGATCCCCTCCGTCTAATAGGCGCTGCTCATGCATGATTGTTTACATCTTTGGGCGGGTTTAGTGACATCTGAACGGTCAAAGGGACTGTGTCTGTGATACCACGTCCACAGTCAACGCCTATCTTCAGGAGTTCTAGGAAGTTGGGTGATGCAAACCGTTTTTCAATGTGCATTAATCATCCAAGACCCACGAAAAACAAAGTCCATTTCGTGAACACAGTATCCGAAACATTCGCCAGGTCAAAATAATTCAGACTTCAGCATGACGATTTACTCATTAAGACATGAGAGATAACGAGTAGGAACTCATACTCTGTCGCTTTTGTACTCGATAATGCAAGGGGAAAGTTGAAGTTCTGCACTGGTATGCACGCACGTCTCACAAAAGTTAGACTCACTTCCAAAGTTAAAATCTTCTTGGGAGCCATTTACCGCTCAGAGTTTATCATCCACACGACCGAATAACGCACATTACCTCATGCACGTCTGCCTTCTTCCATATCTGTCGTAGAAGTGTCCAGAATCGCACCTCTGAGTGGACCACTCTAAGAATGTCTCTCTCCCCCTGACTGCAGAAATGTTCCACCACTGCTTATTTCTCCACTTGTTGTAGACCTTCCTCAGCAAAAATACACTGTTCTTACGTTCTACAAATATGATTGGACTCAGTTTGGCCACTAATACATTATTCACTCAGACCATTTACAATAAGCATAAATAAGAACTTAGTCATAAATAAAAAAATTGTCATTCTTGCATATGTGCGCTTGTATTATATGAAAAGAAAATCGTTTATACTATTTTATGTGCGCTTGTTAAAGCGCCTTTGGAACTTTTTTTCAATGGTGATGGCTGCTAACCACTTTCAAATTACATTCGTTTTCTAATAGCGATTCTAATCCTATTTAAACAACGTTGCTCGCAAAAACCGTAACGTGTAATTACGCAAGGAGGCTACTTATAGATATGAGGTATTCACACTGCATTCAGCTGCCGTGTTACTTTGAAGGATACATGCTCTGACCAACATATGCATAATGAAAAGGTTATAAATAGGTAATTAACCGATAAATAAAAGGGATCCAGATAAGCAGCTGCCAAGGATGATACCTATAGTGCAATGCTATCACCTCAGATATTATTTGTTGATATCGCACGAAGCATTTGGGGTTGTTAATTCTAAAGTCCATTTTATAGTTTTCTAAGGTATTGAAAATATCATTGCTTCACTGGCTGCTTCTCATTTTTCTGAGATGTATTCAGATTTGCCTTACTATGGAACTGGAACTGTGATTTGGAACTTTGATTTATTATTCAGTTTCTAATAGTTTCAAGTAGCAGACTGCATTATACGTCACCTTTACTAGGGTATCTGCTGTCCTGCGGCTAAGTGAGCAACCACCATCCAAATGCTCTGGAACTTACCAGCATCCTGCCAGGCGCTCCTCACCCTTGCACCATGGCTGACTGATAGCAGTCACTTCGGCTGGACTGATCATTCCGCACTCTGGGCCCCGTGCTCATCGGCTAGTGTTCAGGCAGCTATGACACTGGGACCAGGCTGCATGCATAGGGCAGGAGCCAAAAACAATAGTATCTTTCAGCACAGTGTTATAGTTAATGTAATGCACTATAGTTTACAAAAAGTACGGATACTGAAAGACATTTTTCCACATTGCAGTCTCTTTAGAATGGTTCGAGGTTACGGAGAGGTCCAAGCACATGTGTCTGCCTCTAAAATAGATTGAGTAGTCGCCAATAACACTACTAATTGCCGTTATTTAGGTTTTCTTTTTAGGCTACCAGTTTCGACAATACATTATGTTATCTTCAGGAACGCTTAAATCGAGTAACCTTCTTGTTACAAAATATAGCAGCACTTTTTGTAACACGAAGGTTACTCAATTGAAGCAGGACTGAAGATGACATAATGTATAGTCGAAACTGGTAGCCTAAAAACAAAAACTTTATAAAGGCGATTGGTAGTGTATTATTGGAAATTGATCAGCTGTAGTCCCCCACTCCAGACAGAACATGAAGTTACATTCATTAGTTTGAGTAGCAGACAGTAGTACGTTTTCCTAGACAGCGAGTGTTCATGAGAGGCAATGTAGGATTTGTGATAGGAGCGCCCCAGTTGTCCGTCTGCGTAGATGATCATTAGGAGAGGGAGGGGGGGGGGCAGGGGGAGGGGGGGGGCGGCTGCAATGTGAGACTGGTTACTGATGGTGTTGTAGTGTGCGAGAGAGTGGCTACGTTGAGAAACTGTAGGATAATGAAGGATGTCCTGGACAGTATTTCTGTATGATTCCCTAAATGCCAGACCACTTAAAGAAAGTTGAAGAGGGTGAACAGGAGAAACGTTCCTTTAATGTTTTAATGTATTATTAATAATAAGGTGCTCAATTCAGTCAATTGAAAGTGTTCGTAAGGTCAGTTGTAATTTAGGTTAATGGAGTGCGACAGTTAATAAAGGAGACGGCATACACAACACTAGTTCTTGAGTGCTGCTCGATCATTTCGGATCCCCACCAGGCCAGATTAAAGACAGACATGGACGTTATACAGAGGCACGTTGCTGGATTTGTTGTCGGTCTTTTCGATCAATGAGAGAGTGTTAGGGACGTGCTCACTGAGCTTGGAAGGCAATCCTTGGAGGCAGGAAAACGATCATTTGCAAAACGCTATTGAGACGGTGTAAGAAAAACAGTATTTGTAACAGACTGCAGGTCTGTTCAACTGCGTATCTACTGTAAAAATTAAATGCGGAATATTTGGTGTCGTACAGAACGTGCAACCAATGAATGTTATCCTATGTTTCCTCGTGGAACCCTGATAGCACTTCT
Organism: Schistocerca serialis cubense; assembly: GCF_023864345.2. Classification (NCBI taxonomy): domain Eukaryota; kingdom Metazoa; phylum Arthropoda; class Insecta; order Orthoptera; family Acrididae; genus Schistocerca; species Schistocerca serialis. The sequence goes on from NC_064639.1 coordinate 882,357,660, forward strand.
CTATTCTGTTTCTCATCCTCATTGGTCATGGTGAATGAAGTACGATGGTGGCCGAAGGAATTCAGATACAATTTTTTTGTACAATTTACAAAACGCTCTTCTTTCATCTGTTGTCGTATATTAAAGAGTTGTGCATTTAACATAAGACAAAAGAAGTCCTCTGAATCTTCAGGATGGCGAATATAATTTGGACATGCCTCAAAAGCTATAATGTCATATCGCTTCTTCATCCGAAAGCCCAGGTATGTAACTGACGAACATTTCTTAAATAACCTCTTTATGTAATGTCTTTTTTTGCCTGCTGACACTGTTCTCCTGTGGTATGCCTTCCCAGATCTCCTAGAGGGGGACTATTTTGCCTGCAGAATATTTTACCCAACCTGTCAAACCGAACAAGAGAGCTGCAATTCACCAGGATATATATACCGGCTTTAGTTTCCCCTTGTATCCAGCCTTTCAAAATACCAGCATAGGATGGCCTTGTAGCCTAATCCTGATCTGTCAGTCATCCACATCGTTGCCTTTCCAGTAGCTCAAACGGCTACTGCCCTCCTTCGGGAAACAGAGGTTAGCTTGGCCTCTCCACACATATCCGTCTGTTGTGGTTGCACCTATGGTAAAGGATTCTGTATCCTTGAGACATGGAACCCATCCTGGCAATGTGCACGGGTCGTGAGGAACGTAAGCTATTTCACCAATAATTCTTGGAAAACATGTAAAAATGAGTTAATAAGTTGTGAATTTCTGGTAAGTAAATATTGTTCAACTGTTTGACGTATTTGGTACGCTTTGACGGACTGAAGTAACTCACACATATGTCAGTGTCGCTACCTGTACTTACAATCTGCAAAAAACCGAAGAGCCTAGCAGAGGGCACTTCCCGTTGTACCAAGCATTAGCATGGGAAGAATAATAAACCAGTCCGGCAGATTTAATTAGTCACACTTTGCATTCTCTACGGGTGTGATACATAGATAGCTGTATTCTTTTAGATTTAGACTTCTCAAAATTTCTTAAGTAGGCTTTCAAGCCACAGATAGCGTTTATCTTGAGGCATCTGGTATTTCATTGTTTTAAACACCACTGTGGGTCGAATACAGTCACCATTCAAGCTGCATTTTTCTACACATATTCAGTATCCCCTTCAGTCCTATTTGGTATGGGTACCATACACTTTAGCAATGTTCTTAGGTGGGTCTTTTGAGTCTTTTACAGGCTATCTTCTTCGTAAACTGCTTGACATTTCCCAGTATGCTACCAAAGAACAGATGTCGAGTACGTGCTTTACTTACAACTGAGCCTACGTTATCACACCATTTTATATCCCCCATTATTTGTTACATCCAGGTACTTATACTAACTGAACGCTTCCAGTTGCGACACATTGAAGTTGTAGCCATAGAATTCTAAGTTTTTCCGTTTTATGAAGTGAAAAACGTTACATTTGTGTACATAGTTGTTGTCAGCACTCTTTTTCGCGTTACCGATTTGCCAATGACTTTCAGAGACACACTCACAATATCTTATTTGTCGTTAATCAGGCTGTTATGTTGCGAACACAATTTCTGGCATTATATACATGACCAGAATATTAATGCAGTTATGTTTCGAGGTATTTCTATAATCACATAAATTGTCTGTAGGCAATAGCTTTTCTCGTCTACCCCCGTAACAGCAATTCTGCAAGAAATTGTGGCTCTCTACACCCGACAGTGCGGCGGAGCGGTTCCTTTCGCCCTACCTGTGAACTCGTCGCAGCAGATGGCCGGTAGCAAAGCCGAGCAGAAATCGACCGTACTACGACTCGCACCAGGCTTAGTACAGTGTATCTATTCTAAAAATTGGGACAAGGTCTTAATTTTGAATGAAAGGTGAAAATAATGACAAGACTTCGGTATATTCTGAAGCTGACAATCATAAGTTCACTGCCAAGCCCCTGCTAATCCAAACACAATCATGCACAAACCCTTTCATTCACGTGAGCAAGTTTATGGTAACGTATTTCCTGAAATATGAACAGCTAGTAAGCACGGATTGTTCTTAACTGAAAATGCTTGCCATACTGTTAAGTTGATCAGTGTCTAAAGCACTTACGTTTTTAGTCACCAATCTGCTCAATATGCCAAGTGGAATTACTGTCTTTTCTCATACAGAAAATTACTTAAAAATCCGTACTTTCTAAACAAAAAACACACCGGAATAAATATGCCTTCACATTAAAGCACTTTTGAGGCATGTAGCACAACTAACACCGGCAAACTATAACTTCCTTCGGAGCTCAAACTACACACGACCGTACCACTGAAAGGCTAGACTCCGACTCTTAGACGGCTGTAAGCATTCTATATTTCCAAGAGAAACGACGAGGGAATAATACTCCGTCCTAGTTGGACACTTTTCTTTAAGGCCAACAGAAAAATGTTATTGTCTAGCATTAGTCCATGCTTTTGATGACTAACCAATCAACAAATAACATACTTTCTCTGGTACCTCGCGCTGCAGAATTTGAATCCGCGCCAGACGCCACGGACGTCGAAGACCCATAGAGGTCTCTGCACCATCGCGCCGCAAGCTGTGGCGGCGCGCGCCTCCTGGCCCGCTCAGTCTAACATAGTGTTGTGTCTCACGACATGTCGCCTCAGACAGCGTATTCACGTGTTTCCATTCCAGTGGACGCGGTCGTCTTGTTTTGGTTCGTTACTCTGTTGTCTGTTCTTGTTGGGTCGTAAGGTCCTCCGTTGGTTGTGCCCGTCCTCTCTCATTGTGTTGTTGTTCGCTGGCTGCTCCGTGGGTCCCGCCGCGTTTCCGTCACTACTACCCCGCGACCGTTCCAGTCGCCGTTACAACATTCTTGGCGACGAGGTAAAAGGCGGTCGTTGTTGGTACGGAGGCGAAGTTGGTCTGTCTGCTGGGGCAACAGCAGCAGCTCATGCAGCAGCAGCTGCTGCTCCAGTTAGACGTCTTACAAAGGTCGCTGCAGTTGCTAACGGACAAAGTCGATGCCCGGGACGCGTTACCGCAACAGCTTCTGAGTCCTCGGGTGTCCGATGCCTTCCCACGTCCACCGTCGTTTCCACCCATTAATGACGCAAAAGAGGACTGGGAAACCTACTTACATCGGCTGAAACAACATTTCACGGCTTTTCAAGTTACGGACTCCTTGCAGCGGTCGTTGTTTTTGTCTTGGGCCTCTCCGGGCCTGTTCTTTCTTCTCCTCAAGTTGGCACCGTTGTCTGATCCTGTGGCTCTCTCTGCCTTTTGCTGACAAACTATTATTCTAAACGCTACCATGTGGTCGCCTCTCAGCTGGAGTTCAACCAGTACCATAAACAGCCTGGTCAGCCATATCATTCCTGGGTCACGGACTTGCAGGGTCTCAGCCGTCGATGCGAATTTACGTGCACCAGTCAGCAGCGTAGGGCTTCGTATGTGGACTCCCTGATCCGGGATGTGGCGGTTCAGCTGGCTTCCGATTCTGAGGTCCGTACTGTGGCGTTGAAACTAGACAACGCCTCCTTGGAAGAGATTCTCTGAATTGCCCACTCCTTTGAAACTGCTCAAGCGCCTAACGAGAGTCTTAGGGCGCGACCGCAGGTGACGGCGATCGCGGCGTCACGATGGGTTTCGCCCTTGCGACGTCAACGTGGCCTGGCTGACGTAGGCCGGCGCCATCGGGACTCCTCGTCGTCTGACGTCTCTATGGCATCGGCGCCTTCGGTCGCCCCTTGTCGCCGGTCGCGCGGCCCACTTCCATCTTGCCCACAGTGCTTTACTGCCCATTCGTGGGCTGATTGTCCCCACCGCAGGAAAACGTGCATGCTGTGTCACAATGAGGGCTACATCCGATCGGTTTGTCATAGTCGCTTGACTCGATCCAGTCCTGCCGCTCCTGGGCCTCAAGATACCGTCCCGGCTCTGCAATCGGTGGCCCCACAGGATGACCCATCTGCAGGGAAGCTTTTCCTCAAGCTCCGCATTTTCACGGAGGATGTCAGTTTTCAGGTCGACACTGAGGCCACCGTCTCCCTGATTAATATGGCGACACATACGCGGCTGGGCTCTCCTGCGTTGTCGCGTGCCTCTCGCCGTTTGGTCGCCTACGGAGACGGTTCCATTCCCCTTCGTGGGCAGTTCGTTGTCCAGGAGACGTACAAGCGGGTTCCACAGCTCCTTACCCTCTTTGTCGTCGACCGTCCGTCGGCTTCCAATATTTTTGGCCTGGATGCGTGTCAACGGCTTGGCTTTTCAATTTCCGACGAAGTTAAGGCCGTTTCCATGGCTGTTCCCTTTCAGGACTTGGACGATCTGTGCTCCGCTTTTGCATCGTTGTTTGCACCGGATCTCGGATGTGCTTCCGGCTTTCAGGCGCACATCACCCTATGGCCAGATGGATAGCCTCACTTTTTTCTGGGCCCGGTGAATTCCAGTGGCCTTACGGCCAGCGGTCAAGCAGGACCTTGATCGGCTCCAGGCCGCTGGCGTGCTGGAATCTGTAACTTACGGTGATGGGCGACACCACTGGTGGTCATACGGAAACTCAATGGGTCCCTTCGGCTGTGTGGAGACTTCGGCGCTACAGTCAATGCTCAGTCCTTCTTTGACACTTACCCCATTCCCCGAGAGGAAGACCTTCTTGCCAAGCTTGCCGGGGGAAAGTATTTTTCCAAGATCGACCTGGCTGAGGTATACCACCAGTTGCCCTTGGATGCTGAATCTCAGAACATAATGGTTATTAACACGCCTTTCGGATTGTATAAGTACAAGCATGTTCCCTTTGGTGTCTCTTCGGCGCCGGCTATTTTCCAGCGATTTCTGGAGCAGCTTACACAGCCTATCCCTGCTTGTGTGAAGTATCTGGATGACATCTTAATCACCGGGCGTTCCCGCCAGGAACATTTGCAAAACCTCAGCGCCTTATTTGACACTCTGCAGTCTGCTGGTCTCCGCTGTCGGCTGGACAAGTGTTGTTATTTTCAACCAGAGGTGGAATACTTAGGCCACTGGCTTAGCAAAGATGGCATTCGCCCTTCGGGTTGTAATGTCATGGCCATCGAGGCCCTTCCTCGTCCAAAGGACTTATCTGAACTGCAGGTGTTTCTGGGCAAGGTTACTTATTACTTAAAGTTCTTGCCACAGGCTGTCTCTGTTGCTCAACCCCTCAATCACTTGCGTCGCGAAGGGGTACCTTTTGTTTGGACTCCCGCCTGTGACCAGGCATTTCTCCGTTTAAAGGCGATGCTGAAGTCCACCCCTTGCTTTACCCCCTCCTCTCCGGACCGCCCCTTGGTTGTGGCACCTGATGTGTCAGCATATGGCATTGGGGCCGTCTTCGCGCACTGGGATGCCGATGGCTCCAAACAGCCCGTCGCTTATGCCTCTAAGACGTTGACCCTAGCAATCCTGAAGTACACCCAGATTGAAAAGGAGGCCCTGGCGATCATGTTCGTTGTCCAAAAATTTCACATCTATCTCGTTGGGGCAACGTTCATCCTCCTGACGGACCATAAACCCTTGGTTACACTTTTCGGGCCCCACTCTCACCTTCCTGAGTGGACGGCTCAACGTCTCCAATGCTGGGTATGTTTTTACATAATTACGCTTACACCATCTGGTATAAGCCCACCGCCCAGCATGCTAATGCGGACGCTTTGTCACGTCTCCCAGCAGGCCCCGATCCCGCCTTTGACCAACAGAGGGTCCTCTGCTTTCACATAGATTCTGCCTGCCGGGATGCGCTGGACAGTCTTCCTCTTATGGCTGCTGACGTTGCTGTGGCTACCCGCCATGACCCTGTCTTGTGGCAGGTTCTCAACTAAACGGTCCACGTGTGGCTGCCCTACGTTCGTCATTGGATGCAGTCCTATTTTAGCCCTGGCGCCACCTGTCCCACAGGATCTCCATGGTCAGTGATGTCCTTTCGTTGGCCATGGAGTCGGATGCACACTGGGTGGTCATCCCTCCAGAATTGCAGCTTTGGTTGCTCAGTTTGTTACACTGCGGGCACTGGGGTATGTCCCATATGAAAGTTTTGGCTCGCCGGCATGTGTTTTGGCCTGGCATCGATGGCGATATTGGCCGCCTGGTCCATGGGTGTACTGTCCGTGGGTGTCACCAGACGAGCCCCCCTCAGTCGTTTGCACCCTGGCCTGTGCCTCGCCGGCCCTGGGATCACATCCATATCGATTTTGTGGGCCTGTTTTTGGGGTCCATACGGTTACTCATCGTTGATGCCTACTCCAAATACCCCTATGTTGTCCGAATGGCATCCACCACCACGGAGGCTACACTCATGGCCCTGGCCCAGGTTCTCGCTATTGAGGGCCTGCCCCACACGTTGGTCTCCGATAATGGTCCCCAATTCACAGCAGTCTCCTTCCATGACTTCTGTCAGGCCAACAGTATCAAACACATCTGTAGGCCCCCTTTCCACCCTTTGTCCAATGGCGTGACAGAGAGGCTTGTTCGCACTTTTAAACACCAGTTTACTAAGGCGGTCGACACATCCCCAAACATGTCGGCCCTCACCCTGTCTCTGAGCACTTATTGCACTACGCCCATTGACGGACGCAGTCCGGCAGAGCTCCTTCATGGGCGACAGCCGTGCACCCTGCTCCATTTGCTGATGCCATCCTCCTCCCGCCCCCACCCCTGGCCTTCATGGCGGTATGCCCCCGGCACAGCCGTGTGGGCCCACGAGTACAGGCACAAGGCGGGTTGGATACCCACCAAGGTCGTCACGGCCCATGGGCGGCGTGTGACGTCGGTGCAGACGTCGAAAGGGTTGAAACACCGCAATCATAACCACCTCCGTCCTCGTGCTGCCACCGCCTCTTTCCCTACCTCCTTCGGGTACTGACGTAGTCCTCGAGTCACCGTCCCAGCCCCCAGTAGCCGTCTTCCCGCGGGGCTGCCGCCGGCCCTCTCCGCCTCCATTGGCGGCTCCTATCCCCTGTCCTGGACTCTGGATCGGCTGTCATGGATAACTCGGGCGTCCCTTCCTCCCCGCCAATTGCGGTTGATACGCACAGTTCCTCTTCCCACTGCCGCCCACCTCGGCACCGTCCGGGGCGTTTCCGCCCCTACGCGCAAGGTTCAGGGGGGGGGGGGAGATCTGGTACCGGGCTCCGCAGAATTTGAATCCGCACCAGACGTCATGGACGTCGAAAACCGATAGAGGTCTCTGCGCCATCGCGCCGTAAGCCGTGGCGGCGCGCGCCTCCTGCCCCGCTTTTAGTGTGAGGGCGCCACAGTGAAAAACGTGGTCCCAGCGGCCTATAGCGGCGCCCCCGATAGCATACTTAAGCGCCTGCCGCGCGCTCAGCCAGCAGTCTAACGTCGTGTTGCGTCTCACGACATATCGTCTCAGACAGCGTATTCACCTCGTGTTTCCATTCCAGTGGACGTGGTCGTCTTGTTTTGGTTCTTTGCTGTGTTGTCTGTTCTTGTTGTGTCGTAAGGTCCTCCGTTGGTCGTGTCGAGCCTCTCCCATTGTGTTGTTGTTGTTCGCAGGCCGCTCCGCGGGTCCCGCCGCGTTTCCATCAATACTACCCCGCGACCGTTCTGGTCGCCATTACAACACTTTCGAATTGTACTTTTTCCCGAAATAAGTACCAAACATTCTGATATTTATACCTTACGCTAGCAATTTTCATCTTCACTCGAATTATCTTTCCTTCTTACCATAACCTTACTTAATATATTATGATACAAAATTCCCCGTCGTTTGCATTCACACTGTCTTAACAATTTCTGACGTTAGTTCTAACAGCGTTTGTCGGTATAACAATGATCTACATATTGACTTTAGACCACATTCACGTATCATTCACACTGGTAAAAACGTACAAAACTGTACAAACGTAAATAAACAAAGAAGCCTTCAAGAAATAAACAGAAAAATTCACAAAAACACTGTCTTGACTTGTTTCTTGAATGTCTCTGTGACTAATGTCCTCCAGCAGATGAAAACTAGAACTACGTACTAGACTGAACCCGCTTCAGACCATCTGTCACTGTGCACGCATGAGTCATTCTCCCGATACACATTCTCCAGACAGGAGCGATAGAAAGGCGCCACGTCTCAGCAGTATTTGGAGGCCTGAGTGGCGGCAGAAGAGGACAATGACACTTAAAAGTAGTGTCTCAAAGGGCCAATGTGAGTGGCATACATAAATAATGAAGGATTTTAGCTCGACTGCGTCAATTCATTTAGTCAAAATACCCAGGAAGTCAAATATTGAATAACCGTATCAGGCTCTGTATAATAATGTTCTTTGAAAAATTGTCGCTCATTTATTTGATTGATCCCTTGTAAAGAAACCTCATTTTGGGCTTAAAAAGTTCGTTTAATAGTACAACTTTAATACACCCCTGAAATAAATGTTCAACCTCGCTACATTACTACATTACCGTCAAATCAAACAAGAGTATGCAATTGCCCATATTTCTGCAAAGTCCAGAGTGTGTTAATTTGGCCAACAGTGCCAGATAAGTAAGCACTATACCCGGGCCGCTGAAACATTGCACTTGACGTTTGCGCATGAAGTTGGCAGCGTAACAGAGTAACAAGTGAAGAACGATAGGCGCTAGGCGTTCAGCGTGGGGCGCCAGCCAATCACAGCGCAGTGAGCACTGCTGTTACTCACGTGCTGTGACGTCAAAGTTCCCGCGTTGCCGGCTTTGTTTAGTGAATGTGTATACAACGTGAATTGTATGTTGTTTACCGCGTGTTTTCGTTGTACTGTGTGCTATATCGTTGTGACTTTTGTTACGTTGTGAGTGTACATACTTGGAAAATGCCACCGAAAAGACTTCGTTCACTTAGTGACAATCCTTTGCGTCGAGGGGTGCCGCTAAACAGCCAGGCACTGGAGTTATTACGCAGAACTCTTGAGTTTTACGAGCAGGAGAAAAACTACGTAAGCATTCATGGACAGCCATCAATTCCTGCCGACAAAGTGGTGGAACGTACGTCGAAAACTCTTGGTATTAGTGCAAGAACCGTAGTAAGTAAGGGAGTATTACTACAAAACTTGGAAGATACTGAAGTGAGCGGTAATGATTCCGAGCTGTCTGGATCAAATAATACATTTTTATCAACCCCGGGAAAGAAGAAAAAGCGGCCTAGTCCTATCACAGATTCAGATTCTTTCCAGACTGACGCAATTCGTAGGCATGTTTATGCTTACTACAGCAGAAAAGAGTATCCGACTGTAGCTAAGTTATTAATCTCTTTAAAAGAAAGTGAACTCTTCAGGGGTGGTAAAACATCACTAAAATTGTGCTAAAAAATATGGGTTTCCGTTACAAAACGCTAGACGGACACAAAGTACAGTTAGAGAGGGCACATATTGTTACCGCTCGTAGTATGTTCTTGCACAAACTTGTGGGCAGAGACATTCATTCCATAATTTGGCTAGACGAAACGTGGGTTAATGCCGGGGAAGCTGTCAGTAAATGTTGGACGGATAACACACCCAGCAGTAGCGGCCATCAGCCGACGGGAAGAGGAGCTAGATTAATTGTGGTTCATGCAGGCTCCTCCAGTGGTTTTGTCCCTGACGCACTTTTAGTTTTTAGATCGAAAAAGACTGGTGATTACCATGAAGATATGGATCACACACGATTTGTTGAGTGGTTCAGGAACCTTTTAGAACAATTTCCTGTCCCTACAACAATTGTAATGGACAATGCTCCATATCATTCGGTGATACAGAACAAAGCCCCAACCACAAATGATCGGAAAGAAGTTATGGTGCAGTGGTTACAGGCTCGAAATATTGCAGCGGATATGAGTATGACAAAGGTTCTGTTGTATTCTCTTGTTAAAGAAAATAAGCCTACGACACCTACATATGTAGTAGACGAAATTGCCAAGGAGCAGGGTCATACTGTAATAAGGCTGCCACCATATCACTGCCATTTCAACCCTATTGAGTTAATATGGAGTGATGTAAAAATGTATGTAAGGAACAACAACAAGTCCTTTACAATGACAGAGGTGGAAAAGCTGTTGCGTGAAGCTTTTGTGACTGTGGATGCAGCCTCATGGAGAAAAAAAGTAGATCACGTCGAGAAGCTTATACGAGCAGCACAGACAATAGAAGGAATTATCAGTGGCCATCAACAATTAATGATTTGTCTTGCTGATGACGACGATGAAGACGGTTTTGGCGATGAGTCGGACAACAGTGACGATGGCGAACTGGATGGAATTGCGCCATTATCGCTGTAAATTGGTGAGTGAAAAATTACTAATATTGGTTATTTATTGCAATCTCGGTTATTATTTATTTTGTAAACTACGTACATTATTGATTTGAAAGTACCAGTCGTCAGATGCTAGTTTTTTGTATTTCTTTGCTCCATTATCGAAAGGGTGCGCATTGTTATGCTTTTACATGTATTGTTGTACGGTTGCTTACTTCCTGTCATTGTAGTACAACTAAAAACGAGTTTTTATATACACTATAATTGCTCAATCGCTTGCATTTACGAGACGGGACGGAAAACTGTATCGTCTGCTGTGTGTATAGAGGCTGCTGTTGCAACATCGCTATTACAGTGTAGCCAACCTAAATAGACAAAAAGCTGACTGTCAAGTGCAATGTTTCGCCGGCGGGGGTATACACACCCAGTGATTAGAGTGCCAGCACTGCGCAGTAGGCTTACGAAGTGCTGCAGCATGCTCGCTTTGCTCCGCAGAAACTAAGTTCACAACTTGCAGCCAAGCAACACTTCAAATTTCTACTCGCGGTAGACCGCGTCTCTACTGTATCCTCTTTACTGTGTTCTGCACCTTCCGACAACAACTGTTTCAGTATTAAATATATTTTGAGAAATTCTAAACGAGGTAAGTAATCGTAACCAGTGCCTTCTAAAACAGAAAATTTGGAAGGATATATGAAAAACTTTTATGTCATTGACAATAATGGAAGCGGCTCACTGGTGAAACCAGTACTCAATCCTTCCGAACCTCTCTATGTATTAGTGAACCATATGCTATCATTAAAGAAATTAGGCAAGAGATACTAAAAAGGGAGTTTTTTTAATATCAAAACAATGAACATTCGAAAGTTTCGGAATCCAGACGCACTCAGTTTCAAGAAAGGGCAAATTTTCGAGTATTTAGAGATATAGCGGCTGTCGAGATTTCTAATTACTACTTGTTCTGAACCGCATAACTATCGTCTGAAGGACTATAAATACTATTAAAACTGCCTACGTAAGTACTTACTTCACACGAGAAGTGAAGTAACCTCTGGAACAGTAAAGAAGTGTTTTCCTTTTATTTGCACTTCACTAACGCTCGTCTTCAAGGAATACCACGTGCGGCAGCTGGTCGTCGTTTCCACTGTCGCACACAGGTGTGATCGCGCAGACCTCTGTAGAGGCACGTGCCGCCTTTTATGGTCCGCAAGAGATTTATGAGGCCAGCCTGTTTTGGACGTACCAGTGTCCCCCTGAAGCTGTCTACCCTAGCACACGGCAGTAGCGTATCTTAACCTAGTCATATTGGCATATTCCAAGCACACGCTACATAGTCATACGATAAATTGGTTTTGAGTCGTTACCCCCTCCCCACCAGTGTTGCTCTTTTAGTCTAACGTTCTGATAAACATCAGTATGACTTGCTCACTGACTGTTTGAATACCATCAGCATCCCAATTTCATTTATGAGTGGCCAAGGTCTTCATTTTCACGTAGCATCAACCCGCTTCGTAATCGGTGCATAATTTTAAGTTTTAATTTGCGTACATACTTCTATTTTTTACATTCAATTTTCATTATTGTTCTCATGTACGTTTTATGTCTCTGTTCTACTGGCATTATTTTACATACCGTTCAGTGTATTGTGTTTGTCGTTTTGTGGTTTTCTTTTAATTTAAATACATCTGTCTGTATCCTACGTTACTCATATTTTTATATGATGTTATTTGCAGTTTTGTTCTTCAGCTGTTGTACTTCTTCTATGATGTACGGTGTTTGACCTCCCAAGCTTTGTCTTTTACTTTAAGAGCATACGCATGTTTGTCATAATGTTGTTGTAATTCTGCTGCAGTGTCATTTTTCATTACTGCCGCCGGCTGTCTGGTGTTTGTTGTTTGTCTAACTGCGCTTTTATTTTGCTTTAAAAGTGTGTGTGTGCTAGCTTCGTAATTTTGTTCAATTTTTTTTTTGCTATTACTTTTCTATGGCACTTTATAACCATTGTCGACTGTATGGTCCTTGTAACCTAATGCAAAAATAAAGAAATAATAATAAAAAAATAGTAGCACGTGGATACCGCATCACACAGCCGACAAACGAAATAGGTAGGAAATTGGGACTCAAGTAAACATTCCCCATTTTTCCCTGTTGACTTATTATGCATTTGTACGTAACCGCGTCCTGTCATAATATGTAGGAAGGGACGTCGTTATGACTGAGTGATGACTGCTAGCTGAGCTTGGTTCAGTGCTTGAGACATACGCGACAGAGCCAATGATAGGAAGCTCGTTCAACGGATACTTACATATTACTGGTCGTTACCGCCAAAAACAGAATTCCAGGTCGTAATTTCACAAATGATTTAAAGACCTTTGATAATCAAGGGCTTCAGATTCAGGATATGAAGCAAATTCCACGTAATTACAAAAGCAGTGTCATAAGGTCGTGTGGAGGTCTCATAGATGTAGTCCTGTAATCAATGCCTTGCACACACTACAGAAACACTGAACCACTGGAACTACCAGAACACAGAGAGGAAACTTCTTGTCTGATTACAACTGTGTGCCGGATCGGAACTCGAACTCGGGACCTTTCCCTTTCGCGGGCAAGTGCTCTACGAACTGAGCTACCCAAGCACGACTCACGCACGACCCGTCCTCACAACTTCAATTCTGCCAGTACGTCGTCTCCTACTTTCCAAACTTCACATAAGCTCTCCTGTGAACCATGCAGAACTAGCACTCCTGGAAAAAAAGGATAGTGTGGGGACTTGGCTTAGACACAGCCTGGGGAATGTTTCGAGAGTGAAATTTTCACTCTGCTCTGGAGTGTGCTCTGATATCAAATTTCCTGGCGGATTAAAACAGTGTGCCGGACCGAGACTCGAACTCGGGAACTGTGAGGACGGGTCGCGAGTTGTGCGTGGGTAGCTCAGTGAGCTGCCGGCATGGTAGCCCAGCGTGTTCGGTCAGAGGGATATGTGCCTTCTGTATAAAAACCTGAGTGAATGGGTCAGCGAAGAATCTGACCGCGTGTCATGAGACGTCCGTCCCGAAAAAATACAACGAACAATATAAATCAAAATGAAAACAACAAAGAATAAGAAAAAAAGTGGGTGGAGCACTTGCCCGCGAAATGGAAAGATCCAGAGATCGAGTCTCGGACCGGCACATACTTTTAATCTGACAGGAAGTTTCATATCAACGCACACTCGACTTCACAGCTAAAATTACATTATATAGAAAAGAGTCAAAGAAGACTTTACAGCTTCATCAAAAGTTAATTTAGCCAGCACGAGATCGAAGGTTGCGCTTACCTCTTTCAGTACTAACGACATTTTACACATCTCTTGAAACAGTGATGTGAAGTGAAAAAGTCAAATCTCTTTGTCAAAAGTACTCTTGCCCCGTCGGGACGGTTTGTGGTTTCTAACCATGAACCACGGACCTTGCCGTTGGTGGGGAGGCTTGCGTGCCTCAGCGATACAGATAGCCGTACCGTAGGTGCAACCACAACGGAGGGGTATCTGTTGAGAGGCCAGACAAACGTGTGGTTCCTGAAGAGGGGCAGCAGCCTTTTCAGTAGTTGCAAGGGCAACAGTCTGGATGATTGACTGATCTGGCCTTGTAACAATAACCAAAACGGCCTTGCTGTGCTGGTACTGCGAACGGCTGAAAGCAAGGGGAAACTACAGCCGTAATTTTTCCCGAGGGCATGCAGCTTTACTGTATGATTAAATGATGATGGCGTCCTCTTGGGTAAAATATTCCGGAGGTAAAATAGTCCCCCATTCGGATCTCCGGGTGGGGACTACTCAAGAGGATGTCGTTATCAGGAGAAAGAAAACTGGCGTTCTACGGATCGGAGCGTGGAATGTCAGATCCCTTAATCGGGCAGGTAGGTTAGAAAATTTAAAAAGGGAAATGGATAGGTTGAAGTTAGATATAGTGGGAATTAGTGAAGTTCGGTGGCAGGAGGAACAAGACTTCTGGTCAGGTGACTACAGGGTTATAAACACTAAATCAAATAGGGGTAATGCAGGAGTAGGTATAATAATGAATAGGAAAATAGGAATGCGGGTAAGCTACTACAAACAGCATAGTGAACGCATTATTGTGGCCAAGATAGATACGAAGCCCATGCCTACTACAGTAGTACAAGTTTATATGCCAACTAGCTCTGCAGATGACGAAGAAATTGAAGAAATGTATGATGAAATAAAAGAAATTATTCAGATTGTGAAGGGAGACGAAAATTTAATAGTCATGGGTGACTGGAATTCGAGTGTAGGAAAAGGGAGAGAAGGAAACATAGTAGGTGAATATGGATTGGGGGACAGAAATGAAAGAGGAAGCCGCCTGGTCGAATTTTGCACAGAGCACAACATAATCATAACTAACACTTGGTTTAAGAATCATGATAGAAGGTTGTATACATGGAAGAACCCTGGAGATACTAAAAGGTATCAGATAGATTATATAATGGTAAGACAGAGATTTAGGAACCAGGTTTTAAATTGTAAGACATTTCCAGGGGCAGATGTGGACTCTGACCACAATCTATTGGTTATGATCTGTAGATTAAAACTGAAGAAACTGCAAAAAGGTGGGAATTTAAGGAGATGGGACCTGGATAAACTGAAAGAACCAGAGGTTGTACAGAGATTCAGGGAGAGCATAAGGGAGCAATTGACAGGAATGGGGGAAAGAAATACAGTAGAAGACGAATGGGTAGCTTTGAGGGATGAAGTAGTGAAGGCAGCAGACGATCAAGTAGGTAAAAACACGAGGGCTAGTAGAAATCCTTGGGTAACAGAAGAAATATTGAATTTAATTGATGAAAGGAGAAAATATAAAAATGCAGTAAGTGAAACAGGCAAAAAAGAATACAAACGTCTCAAAAATGAGATCGACAGGAAGTGCAAAATGGCTAAGCAGGGATGGCTTGAGGACAAATGTAAGGATGTAGAGGCCTATCTCACTAGGGGTAAGATAGATACCGCCTACAGGAAAATTAAAGAGACCTTTGGAGATAAGAGAACGACTTGTATGAATATCAAGAACTCAGATGGAAACCCAGTTCTAAGCAAAGAAGGGAAAGCAGAAAGGTGGAAGGAGTATATAGAGGGTCTATACAAGGGCGATGTACTTGAGGACAATATTATGGAAATGGAAGAGGATGTAGATGAAGATGAAATGGGAGATATGATACTGCGCGAAGAGTTTGACAGAGCACTGAAAGACCTGAGTCGAAACAAGGCCCCCGGAGTAGACAATATTCCATTGGAACTACTGACGGCCGTGGGAGAGCCAGTCCTGACAAAACTCTACCATCTGGTGAGCAAGATGTATGAAACAGGCGAAATACCCTCAGACTTCAAGAAGAATATAATAATTCCAATCCCAAAGAAAGCAGGTGTTGACAGATGTGAAAATTACCGAACTATCAGCTTAATAAGTCACAGCTGCAAAATACTAACACGAATTCTTTACAGACGAATGGAAAAACTAGTAGAAGCCAACCTCGGGGAAGATCAGTTTGGATTCCGTAGAAACACTGGAACACGTGAGGCAATACTGACCTTACGACTTATCTTAGAAGAAAGATTAAGGAAAGGCAAACCTACGTTCCTAGCATTTGTAGACTTAGAGAAAGCTTTTGACAATGTTGACTGGAATACTCTCTTTCAAATTCTAAAGGTGGCAGGGGTAAAATACAGGGAGCGAAAGGCTATTTACAATTTGTACAGAAACCAGATGGCAGTTATAAGAGTCGAGGGACATGAAAGGGAAGCAGTGGTTGGGAAGGGAGTAAGACAGGGTTGTAGCCTCTCCCCGATGTTGTTCAATCTGTATATTGAGCAAGCAGTAAAGGAAACAAAAGAAAAATTCGGAGTAGGTATTAAAATTCATGGAGAAGAAATAAAAACTTTGAGGTTCGCCGATGACATTGTAATTCTGTCAGAGACAGCAAAGGACTTGGAAGAGCAGTTGAATGGAATGGACAGTGTCTTGAAAGGAGGATATAAGATGAACATCAACAAAAGCAAAACAAGGATAATGGAATGTAGTCAAATTAAGTCGGGTGATGCTGAGGGAATTAGATTAGGAAATGAGGCACTTAAAGTAGTAAAGGAGTTTTGCTATTTGGGGAGCAAAATAACTGATGATGGTCGAAGTAGAGAGGATATAAAATGTAGGCTGGCAATGGCAAGGAAAGCGTTTCTGAAGAAGAGAAATTTGTTAACATCCAGTATTGATTTAAGTGTCAGGAAGTCGTTTCTGAAAGTATTCATATGGAGTGTAGCCATGTATGGAAGTGAAACATGGACGATAAATAGTTTGGACAAGAAGAGAATAGAAGCTTTCGAAATGTGGTGCTACAGAAGAATGCTGAAGATTAGATGGGTAGATCACATAACTAATGAGGAAGTATTGAATAGGATTGGGGAGAAGAGAAGTTTGTGGCACAACTTGACCAGAAGAAGGGATCGGTTGGTAGGACATGTTCTGAGGCATCAAGGGATCACCAATTTAGTATTGGAGGGCAGCGTGGAGGGTAAAAATCGTAGAGGGAGACCAAGAGATGAATACACTAAGCAGATTCAGAAGGATGTAGGTTGCAGTAGGTACTGGGAGATGAAAAAGCTTGCACAGGATAGAGTAGCATGGAGAGCTGCATCAAACCAGTCTCAGGACTGAAGACCACAACAACAACAACAACAAGGCAGAACTCAAAAGAATGAGAGGACCCCATCCCTTAGAGAGCTGTTGTAATAACTTGATTGTGTTACAGAGTGTGGCAAAGCTGGTATAAGGTAAACACTTTAACAATTCGCTACACACAAATACACATAATTCTTGAGGCCAATTCGGATGTACCACTTTCGTTGTGATTGCATGAACTTGAAAAGTGCCTACACGCCAAGGCAATGACGTCATCAATTACCCTGAAAGCAGGACGTCATCAAGATGGAGGTGTCAGGAAATTTTCGTTGCGATTGCACTACGACGATCATCGACTGCTGCTAACTGGACCTATGCGACAACTGGGCAATAACTCGGCAAGGACTGGCTAGAGCGGTCTCTTACCCACGTGACCCGTGGCGCCGATTTGCGCCTCAGCTGAGGGGGCGTGGAACTCGTGGGGCCAGCAGTTGCGCTGCCATTGTCGCACAACAGCGCTCAAGTGCCAACCTCCGAACTTGGAACGATTACCGCCCATCTGGTATCGACCGGTTACGATACCGTTTGATGTACTTTAGAATAACGTCACATTTTGGTAACGATGTTCCCCCACAAGTCTAGTGGGAAGAGCGCTATATACCGTCCCCAGGGGTCGTCGGTTCAATCCTTCAGTCCTAGGTAGGAGCAGGAATTCTTTCCTCATTTCAGTCCCAGCAGAAAGGGTCCAGGCCCACTCAGCCTGCTATCAACTGAATAACGGGGAGGTCTCACCGATGGGCTCTGCCCTATTCCCCTTATAGTACTGGAGCCACAACAGTTGTGCAGGCGCCACTGACATTACTTTCTGCATGCTAACGATAATGTGGCAGACAACATTTTAAACATCAGAAAGGTTCCACAACTGACGGCTACACATGCACTCATCATATTCTACAAGAACTGAGTATCAAAACAGCAGCCGTTTGGAATTTCTGTAGCGTGTGCAAGGCATTGATTACACTGGTCAACACTCATTTTCTTGCAAAGGATATTTGAGTGGCTTTAGGATGGGTTAGTGGTGCTGAGGACGAATATAGTAACCATTTATGCAGTTTGGCTCTAGTTTCTGAGATAATGCATGATTTATTCAAAAAATTAGAAAAAATTGCTAATACTGAACTCGAGCGCTACAAACTACAATGAAAAAAGAAAATAATCTTTATAAATAGCTTCTATGAAAACCTGATAGGCATTTGCCCACGTATAAAACATAATTGAAAAGTTTCTCTATAAGTATATCATTTTCCGTCCATGACGAACCGCTTCCTGCACGCTTTCCTTTTATAGGTCTCTTCAGAACAGTCACGTTGCAGATTCCAGCAATAATCTGCCATCATATGCCTGTCCCATCTTCCTTTATATCTTTCCTCTATTCCTTTCATATCTTAATGGAACCGCTCTCCTTCTTCCTCACTGAAATCACCTAGATTACGAGGAAATCGATCCAAGTGGCTGTGAAGGAAGTGCAATTTTATGCTCATGTTAGCTCCTAAGTTTTAAAAGTTAGTGAGCATGTTTTTGACCAGTTCCTCGTAATTGGGAGCTTTATAATTGCCCAAAAAACATTTTACAACAGCGACAAAACTGTTCCAGGCTGATGCTTCAGTGACAATCATGACACTTGTAAAATTGGTATCGTTGATGAGCCTGCGAATTTGAGGACCATCAAATATTCCTGCCTTAAGTTTTTCACTACTGAGTCCAGGGAACGTATTGCAGATGTATGTGAAGCAATTACCATTTCTGTCTAAAGCTTTGGTGAATTGCTTCATTAGTCCTAACTTAATATGTAATGGTGGAAGAACAATCTTGTCCCTACTAACCAGAGGTTCATTAATGATGTTTGCTTCACCAACAGCCATATGTTCCCTTGGAGGCCATGTTTTCTGCTTCCAATGTTCGTGCTTTGCCCTACTATCCCACATGCAGATAAAACATGGATGCTTTGTGTATCCACTTTGTTGTCCAAGCAAGAAGTTCACCATTTTCAAATCAACACAAATCAACCACTGGAGCTGCATATGCTGAATTTTCTGCAGAACCATCTTGATGTTAGCATATGCTTCACGAAGTTTTGTTGAGTGGGCAATTGGAATAGATGCGTAACGATTGCCATTGTGTAGGAGAACACATTTTAAACTTCTAGTGGAACTGTCTATGAAGAGACGCCAGTCCTCTGGTCTATATTCCGGCAGCCCCAATTCAAGTAAAAGTCCAGGTATATTGCTGCAATACACTATAACCTCTTCTTGGTTGAAGTATGGAAGAAGGTTTTCTTCTCTCGTCCGGTAAGCTGTTATTTTAACACTTGGATGAAGACAGTTCTTTTCCTTAAGCCTGGTTGCTAAGAGTTCTGATGCTTGCTTTGAAAGATTGAGTTCTCGTATCAAGTCACTGAGCTCCTTCTGGTCGAACTGCTGGGGTTGTGTCTCACGTCCTTCGTATTCCGAACCACTACTTGTACATTCCTCGCCGTGCACATCGTCATCTGATGATGTTGTTGTTGTTGTGGTCTTCAGTCCTGAGACTGGTTTGATGTAGCTCTCCATGCTACTCTATCCTGTGCAAGCTTTTTCATCTCCCAGTACCTACTGCAACCTACATCCTTCTGAATCTGCTTAGTGTATTCATCTCTTGGTCTCCCTCTACGATTTTTACCCTCCACGCTGCCCTCCAATACTAAATTGGTGATCCATTGATGCCTCAGAACATGTCCTACCAACCGATCCCTTCTTCTGGTCAAGTTGTGCCACAAACTTCTCTTCTCCCCAATCCTATTCAATACTTCCTCATTAGTTATGTGATCTACCCATCTAGTCTTCAGCATTCTTCTGTAGCACCACATTTCGAAAGTTTCTATTCTCTTCTTGTCCAAACTATTTATCGTCCATGTTTCACTTCCATACATGGCTACACTCCATACGAATACTTTCAGAAATGACTTCCTGACACTTAAATCAATACTGGATGTTAACAAATTTCTCTTCTTCAGAAACGCTTTCCTTGCCATTGCCAGCCTACGTTTTATATCCTCTCTACTTCGACCATCATCAGTTACTTTGCTCCCCAAATAGCAAAACTCCTTTACTACATTAAGTGCCTCATTTCCTAATCTAATTCCTTCAGCATCACCCGACTTAATTAGACTACATTCCATTATCCTTGTTTTGCTTTTGTTGATGTTCATCTTATATCCTCCTTTCAAGACACTGTCCATTCCATTCAACTGCTCTTCCAAGTCCTTTGCTGTCTCTGACAGAATTACAATGTCATCGGCGAACCTCAAAGTTTTTATTTCTTCTCCATGAATTTTAATACCTACTCCGAATTTTTCTTTTGTTTCCTTTACTGCTTGCTCAATATACAGATTGAACAACATCGGGGAGAGGCTACAACCCTGTCTTACTCCCTTCCCAACCACTGCTTCCCTTTCATGTCCCTCGACTCTTATTACTGCCATCTGGTTTCTGTACAAATTGTAAATAGCCTTTCGCTCCCTGTAATTTACCCCTGCCACCTTTAGAATTTGAAAGAGAGTATTCCAGTCAACATTGTCAAAAGCTTTCTCTAAGTCTACAAATGCTAGAAACGTAGGTTTGCCTTTCCTTAATCTTTCTTCTAAGATAAGTCGTAAGGTCAGTATTGCCTCACGTGTTCCAGTGTTTCTACGGAATCCAAACTGATCTTCCTCGAGGTTGGCTTCTACTAGTTTTTCCATTCGTCTGTAAAGAATTCGTGTTAGTATTTTGCAGCTGTGACTTATTAAGCTGATAGTTCGGTAATTTTCACATCTGTCAACACCTGCTTTCTTTGGGATTGGAATTATTATATTCTTCTTGAAGTCTGAGGGTATTTCGCCTGTTTCATACATCTTGCTCACCAGATGGTAGAGTTTTGTCAGGACTGGCTCTCCCAAGGCCATCAGTAGTTCCAATGGAATATTGTCTACTCCGGGGGCCTTCTTTCGACTCAGGTCTTTCAGTGCTCTGTCAAACTCTTCGCGCAGTATCATATCTCCCATTTCATCTTCATCTACATCCTCTTCCATTTCCATAATATTGTCCTCAAGTACATCGCCCTTGTATAGACCCTCTATATACTCCTTCCACCTTTCTGCTTTCCCTTCTTTGCTTAGAACTGGGTTTCCATCTGAGCTCTTGATATTCATACAAGTCGTTCTCTTATCTCCAAAGGTCTCTTTAATTTTCCTGTAGGCGGTATCTATCTTACCCCTAGTGAGATAGGCCTCTACATCCTTACATTTGTCCTCTAGCCGTCCCTGCTTAGCCATTTTGCACTTCCTGTCGATCTCATTTTTGAGACGTTTGTATTCCTTTTTGCCAGTTTCACTTACTGCATTTTTATATTTTCTCCTTTCATCAATTAAATTCAATATTTCTTCTGTTACCCAAGGATTTCTACTCTCCCTCGTCTTTTTACCTACTTGATCCTCTGCTGCCTTCACTACTTCATCCCTCAAAGCTACCCATTCTTCTTCTACTGTATTTATTTCCCCCATTCCTGTCAATTGCTCCCTTATGCTCTCCCTGAATCTCTGTACAACCTCTGGTTCTTTTAGTTTATCCAGGTCCCATCTCCTTAAATTCCCACCTTTTTGCAGTTTCTTCAGTTTTAATCTACAGGTCATAACCAATAGATTGTGGTCAGAGTCCACATCTGCCCCTGGAAATGTCTTACAATTTAAAACCTGGTTCCTAAATCTCTGTATTACCATTATATAATCTATCTGATACCTTTTAGTATCTCCAGGGTTCTTCCATGTATACAACCTTCTTTCATGATTCTTAAACCAAGTGTTACTTATGATTATGTTGTGCTCTGTGCAAAATTCGACCAGGCGGCTTCCTCTTTCATTTCTGTCCCCCAATCCATATTCACCTACTATGTTTCCTTCTCTCCCTTTTCCTACACTCGAATTCCAGTCACCCATGACTATTAAATTTTCGTCTCCCTTCACTACCTGAATAATTTCTCTTATCTCGTCATACATTTCATTTATTTCTTCATCATCTGCAGAGCTAGTTGGCATATAAACTTGTACTACTGTAGTAGGCGTGGGCTTCGTATCTATCTTGGCCACAATAATGCGTTCACTATGCTGTTTGTAGTAGCTTACCCGCATTCCTATTTTCCTATTCATTATTAAACCTACTCCTGCATTACCCCTACTTGATTTTGTGTTTGTAACCCTGTAGTCACCTGACCAGAAGTCTTGTTCCTCCTGCCACCGAACTTCACTAATTCCCACTATATCTAACTTCAACCTATCCATTTCCCTTTTTAAATTTTCTAACCTACCTGCCCGATTAAGGGATCTGACATTCCACGCTCCGATCCGTAGAACGCCAGTTTTCTTTCTCCTGATAACATCCTCTTGAGTAGTCCCCGCCCGGAGATCCGAATGGGGGACTATTTTACCTCCGGAATATTTTACCCAAGAGGACGCCATCATCATGTAATCATACAGTAAAGCTGCATACCCTCGGGAATGATGTTAGCGTGGGTAATGTTGTGAAGGTTGGTACAGGAACATCGTTGCTGTGCACCAACGGTCTTCTTGCTGACTCCAAATCGGGATATTCCCACTTTCGTTTTTTGAACCTATTAAAACCTTTCACATTAACAATGCAAAAATAGCAATCATCTGTATGGTTCTTCTGCTCTCGCCATACCATAGGCACTCCGAAGTTTAAGCTTTTCCTTTTTCGTTTTGTCCACTGCCGTAAGCACTCCACACAGCATTTACAAACTTTATGGGGTGCCCACGCCTTGTCTTGATCTCCAAGTTTAATTCCGAAATATGCCAGATACGCTTCCTTCACAAAAGGAGTGATATTCTTCCTGTTCTTTTGAAGAACGTATTCACCACAAATGTAGCAGAACTCATCTGGATGGTTCACGCAAAGACGGCGTGAAGAACTCATGTTTTCCTAAAACAAAATTGCACAAATACTACATATTATGCAGAACTTTCTTGTATTTGCATGTCAATCACATCCAACAAACATCATTAATTGTTTTGTGTGAAATGAATACTCACCTCTTATTTGCTACGTCACGATGAAAAGGTTCTATCTCCTTGAAGCTGCACTGCACATGTGTGTGACTTTCGACCATCGCCATTTTTCTTGTTTACACTGAACGCTACCTATCGGCTGTTGCGGGGATTACCTCGGCCAACAAATGAATGTCGAGTACCGCCGAATTCAAATCTGCACAACCCTCAATATCTTCAACACACGCACCGCACAACAGGACTGAACACATGCTGACAGTGTGATGTTTGCATGATGTAATCCTCAACCACACAGATGCACTCCCTGAGCACAATTGTTTAATAAAGATAGTACAATATCACTAATTAAAAAAACAGGTAGCAAGTACATTACACCATATATGGACCCTGCAGTCGATATTATCCACATGAAACTCTCATTTCCACAAATAACCTATATCTCAAAAACCAGAGCCAATTTGGAAAAAGTACAAATATACTCGGAATGAGTATCATAACAATATCCCATTTTCGTTCAAACTTCCCTGGCAACGAAAAAAAAATTTTATTTTGTAGAGCTGTTTTGTAGGACTATATCTATGAGACCTCCACACCACCTTATAGCAATGCCTCTGTAATTCCGTGGAATTTGCTTCATGTTCTGAATCTGAAGCCCTTGATTATAGCAGGCCGTGGTGGCCGAGCGGTTCTAGGCGCTACAGTCTGGAACCGCGCGACCGCTACTTTCGCAGGTTCGAATCCTGCCTCGGGCATGGGTGTGTGTGATGTCCTTAGGTAAGTAAGGTTTAAGTAGTTCTAAGTTCTAGGGGACTGATAACCTAAGAAGTAAAGTCCCATAGTGCTCAGAACCATTTGAGCCTTGATTATAAACGGGTTTTAAATCATTTGTGAAATTAGGTACCGGAACTCTGTCTTTGGCGGCAACGTTATAACAAAACTAGAGATTTTTTTTAAATCTTTGGTTTGATTGCACTTCTTTCATGAAAATCAAGACTAATAATAATAGCTTTAACTTACGATAAAACTGCAAAACGGCTACGGCGTACAGTTAGCTTAAAAACAATTCCTTAGGTATTTTACTGTCCGTGAAAGGAAACGAAATTTCCTTTCGTAATAACTGCTCTCAGAAAAATTTTTGGACTTTGAGGAAAATAAGAGACCAAAGGTTGCAATTAATGTGACCGGGGGAGGTGGCGCAGTGGTTAGCATGCTCGACTCGCATTCAGGAAGACATCGGTTCAGTCCCACGTCTGGTCATCTTTGCGTGATTCTGCTAAATCGCTTCAGGCAAATGGCGGGATGGCTCCTTTAAAAGGGCACGGCCGACTTCCTTCCCTAATCCGACGGGACCTATGACCTCGCTGTTTTGTCCCCTCCCCCAAATCAACCAACCAACCAATCAAATGAATGTAATGAAAATGACTAATATACACAAAATGGCTTTTGTAATTATCGTGAACCAAATGAAAAGCTTCCGTATTTCATTTTCCCATTTTTTATGAATGAAATCTATTTTTCTTTTTGTCCAAAATGAAAGTTCTTCCAATAACACAGTCGTAACACGCAGTTTATTTTATGCTTTATGGACAGTCAGTCTACAGACTCAGCCCCGGCGATTAAGAAAGACCTAATTCCCAACAAGACCTAATCGTAAAAGAATAAAATAGCCAGGGAGCAGATAAACAACAAGTCATATTTCTCCTTTTACAATATTCTAACAGTGTTATTCTTGTGTAAATTTTATCCCAGTACCAGTTACAATATTACTAAATTACATAGATGATTTAACCAGTAAAACTAAATATTGTTTCACTTAAGCACAGCAATCGCTGTCATTTAGTAATTATTTCTCTTCATAAGGGGAAAAGTTTGTTAAGTCTGGCTGTGGCACCACAACTTAACACCTACAATGAACTTGAAATGTGCCTACATGCCAGGGCAACGACGTCATCAATTATCCTGAGAGCAGGACGTCATCGAGATGAGGGGGCCAGGAAATTTTCGAAACCAAAAATGGCACTGGCGGGGAATTTAAAAGAATGAACATGGCACTGGCATGGAATTTAAAAAGTGCATCGTGGCGATGGTGGGAAATGTCAGAAATGCAAAATGGAGGTGGTGGGCATAATTCCTAAATTTTCCAGCTAATAGCAGAGCTTAAAAGTGCAAGACGGCGCTGATGGGAAAGATCTTCTTTAAAAATGAAGATGCCAATAAAAGTGTACTAAATTTTGCCACAACCTGCCACGTTCAAAACTATTACCACAAGATCCTTCACCTGAACGTGGCACTATAATCAAAAGGATTTGGATACTTATCAAAATTTTCGTAACCACTATAGACTCGCCAGCAAATTTCATTCCTTTTATGTTTTGCTCGTATCATTACTTAACGTTTAAATGTATTTTATTCTGCCTTGTCAGTAAATTTCATCGCCGCCTGTTCAATACTCCACTAATGTTTGTATCAAATACTAAATTGTCTGACCGTCTGTAAATTTGATCTCTATGTTCATGTCAAATACTGTACCACCACAAATAAAATTTATTCTGTCTTTATAGCATATTACACAGGGGACGGTAAGGAAAAACTCAACAAAAATATATTCTAAATTTAATTAATCATAGTAAAGATTGTCTATGAAAGAAAATTAGATGCACACTTGGAAGGCGGAAGAAGGCGAAAATGTGTTGACGTCTCAAAATCAGACAAATTCTACCAGCGCTAGGATACATGATGTTATGAATACGAACATGATTCGCTTAGAGCTGTCATTCGACACCGTGGTATGTGAAGCAGAAGAAGACGAAGGAGCAGAAACAGAAAACATGAGTCACATACTGAATGTGACGTAAGAAATTCTCGTTGACGACTTCGCTGCTCGCTTCGAATACCGTAGGTATAAACCATTCGATCAACCCGTTGTCGCTCACTACGATTCCATTTCTACTGTGATACGAAATTAAACACTCACCAACTGGTAAGCGACGGTTGTCTGTTTAGACAGGAGTAGGGAAAATTACTGATACTGACTTCAGTAAAATTTGCACTAGTCGCTTGGTTTCTGAAATTCAGTAGCATTTGAATAACAAAACCACTGATCACGTGCCACATCTGAGGACTGAAACGCTAATATAAGGATACACAACTGTAAAATTTTGCGTTTGCTACCGTTACTGGTCTCTCTGTGCCCTTCAAGTCAAGAGCAAGAAATATTGAAATCATCGTTCACTGATATGAGAACTGAAAAGCAAACAAAAAACATCATTTCCTAAAAGTACAATACTTGTAGCATACTGCGTGGTTATTCACACTTCTGCTGTAGAAACGAAGTCTTCAACCAACTTGCTAATAAAGAGTACCCATGTATCAGATATTTAATGCTGCAAATATGAGACGAGTCTTACAATTTCTCTATTGAAGTGATTTGCAATGTGACCATTTTAAAAATACAGGGTATATACTAACAAGCCTTGATAGTCACAACTGATGAATAATCTGAAACTCTCAAAAGACATCTTAATAAAGCTAAGGGGGAGAAACTTCTCTTACACTTAGGAACGGAGTTCTTTTGCTAGCATGAGATTGCTCTTAGCTACGATTCTTTTTCCTTTAACTCACAACAACGTATGTACATCGATTCTGCACACTCCATCTTAAGGCGCATGTGGGAGGGTACTCCGTGCTACTACTAGTCATTTCCTTTTCTGTTCCACTCTCAAATAGGAGGAGGGAAAAACAGCAGTGTATATGCTTTAGCATTAGCTTTAATTCCTAGTATCTTGTCTTCGTCATATGCGCAGTTTATGTTGGAGGCAACATAATCGTTCTGCAGTCAGTTTCAAATGCCATTTCTCTAAACGTTCTCAATAGTGTTTCTCGAACAGAACGTCGCCTTCTCTCCAGGGATTCCCATTCAAGTTCTCGAAGCATCTCCATGACACTTCCGCGGTCTTCGAACCTATTAGTAAACAATCTAGCAGCGCACCTCTGAAATGATTCGATGTCTTCCTTTAAATCGACCTAGTACGGACCCCAAACACTCGAGTAGTACTCAAAAGTAGATCGCACTAGCTTCCTATATGCGACCTCCTTTACAGATGAACCACACTTTCCTCGTATTCTTCCAATAAACCAAAGTTGACCATTCTCCTTCCCTACCACAATCCTCACGTGCTCGTTCTGTTTCATATCGCTCTGCAGTTTAATGTCCAGATATTTAAACGACGTGACTGTGTCAAACAAGGCACTACTTATGCCGCATCCAAACATTACCGGTTTGTTTTTCCTATTCATCCGCATTACCTTACATTTTCTACATTTACAGGGAGCTGCCATTCTTCACACTCACTAGAAATTTTTCCTGTGTCATCTTACATCCCCCTACAGTCCCTCAACATGCTGTACGCAACAGCGTCATCAGCAAACAACTGCAGATTGCTTCACATCCTGTCCGCCGGATCATTTATATATAAAGAGAATAGCAGTGGTCCTATCGCACATCGCTGGGGCACTCCTGACGTTACCCTTGTCTTTGATGAACACATGCGTCTTTTTCAAGGATTCCACATTGTATAAAATAGTTTTCTTCTTAAGGAACTTGCATTTTGCCGGCCGGTGTGGCCGTGCGGTTCTAGGCGCTTCAGTCTGGAACCGCGTGACCGCTACGGCTGCAGGATCGAATCCTGCCTCGGGCATGGATGTGTGTGATGTCCTTAGGTTAGTTAGGTTTAAGTAGTTCTAAGTTCTAGGGGACTGATGACCTCAGAAGTTAAGTCCCATAGTGCTGAGAGCCAACTTGCATTTTGGAAGTTTGGTGGTGTTCAAAGGATCGTGGGTACGTCTGGTGGTTTCATTCTAGAGTGGACAATGTTTTATTATAAGCTGGATATAACTTCTGCAAAATGGTTAGTGGAAAATATCCTCCATCACTGTCTGGGCCCAACTGGTGGATCATTGGTGATGAGTGGTATATATTCAGTTATTCCACCAGTGTCAAATGCGTTCGTTAAGGGTTTCGAAAAAATAGAAGTGAACTGAAGGCGTATTAGTGTGTGATGTACATGACATTAAGAACAGGGGCTGCCCTCGCTTTCTGTGCTGCAAATGAAAATGTGTGTTGACAAACATGAACCAGTTGGAACAGTGATGTGATAGTCACTGCAAGATTTCCTATATGACACCAATGAGCCGAATGGACCTTGTTGCTGAACAATGAAAGAAATATAATGTTTATTATAAATTTATATTTTGCTGCCATCTTGCTCTTGTTGCTCACTTCAGTGCAATCATGATGAAAGTAGCAGCAGCTGAAGAGCAGAATCGTCCATGTACAAAGTTTGGTGGAGGAGCTGTTATGACGAAAAGAACTGATGACTTACTTGAAGCGAACCTGGTTGACCTGATTGCCTATTCCGAATACTATTCAGATTGTAAATATTTAAACAATAATTAACTGGTACTCCGAATAAGTGTGTACCACTGCTCTGAAGACTAAACCTTGTGGTGAAGGTGTAGATGCATTTAGAAAAATTTGCAGAAAACTGATAGGGTTATGAAACACTTACAAGCAAATTTAAGTAATGTAATTTAAAATAGTCATTAAAGAAGCTAATGGTAGAACAGTTGTCGTTTTACATCTTGAAAGCTTCGGTTATTGAGTGACTGAATAGAGTTCTCGAAAGAAAAAGTGTAACATTTCAATAGGTGTGTTAGTGAGCCAACCAGTTGCAATAAATGGTAGTTTTCAAACAGCATTTACGATGGTTGAGACGGATTTAAACCCGTCTTCCTCGGGACGACAAACAAACTTCATATTAGCAATCACTCAGTAAAGCTATCTCCACATGACAATGTCGGCAGTGGTCTGCATGTCCTTATGTGGAAGTTAAGGCTCCTAGAATTAAGGGCTTGTCACATCAGTAAAACCAGTCTATTTAAACAACAGACTTGGTTAACAGCTACAAGCCAGCATGTAGCTATTAACATGGACCCGAACGTACTCGTAAAATCAATGTAAGTACCTATGTGCTCACGGATGATGATGGCTTACCTCGGTAAGTTTGGAGGAAGCAGAGGAGAGGGCTCTTGATGGATTTTTGAGGGGCTACAACCGGAAATGTCAAGAAAGGTTCCTTTGGAATTTCCTGAATATTTGAGTGAAACAATGGATATAGCACTAGGTCACGCGAACCTCAGACAGTCTTTAGTACGGACATAAATTATTTTCCGTGTGGGCGAAAGGGCCATGTACAAAGAGACTCCATACAGCGATGTTGCAGGTATTGCAGAAAATATGGTCACTCGGATCGGCAATGTCGTAACAGGAATCAGCAACAACGGAAGTTTCAGTAGCAGTTTAGATCTTACAGGTAGCAGTTAAACGACCTAGGGGGCAGGGTGTCCACTGTGCCACGCTCTTAGTAAGCTCCCTGTAAGAGTTAGAGCATATAAGAAAGCAGTGGCAGGCGTTTTTCTGACCGGCTGTGATGTGGGACATAAATTACGTAAAATGTTGTTGGACACCGATTCTCGGGTATCGGTTGCAAGTAAGCGAGTTCTTGTGGCAAACAGATTAAGTGCGCCACGCTGAAAGTTAAGTGGCAGAGGTGCAGGACGTGTAAATCCACTCAGTGCGGAAGTGTTGAATTTCTGAGTAGCAGAGGTTAACGTCCAATTTGATGTAAAAGCTTTCCCCGTGGTTAGCAGTAGTTACGATGAGATTCTTGGACTTCCTGGTTGCACGTCGCGCCATGATTGACCTGGAACGGCATAAGATATATCTGGATGGAATTTTGTTTCAGCTAGGCTCTGCACCGGAACACGTTCACTGTCGCAAGGTTCTCCCCAAGGCCAGGGGAAACCCATTAAACTGCGTACAAGGTCCCTTAAGGTCAATTCATGGGATGGCATACCGGGTGGTATAGGAAAGATAGCCTGGATTGATGTTTGTGCTGATCTGCCAATGAACTTGTTGTGTATCGTTGAAGCTTTGGCAGATAACGAAGTATTAGATGCAGTTAGTTATTTTATGCGACGTATCGTGTCCTACCCTCCGGAGGTAGAAGTCACGATGGTAGTGCAGTCAGTATTGACAGTTTAGGCTCCAAGGAAGTGGAGTTGTCGCAGAGTGCCCTAGTTGCGAATTCAGAAGTGTTAGATGAAGATGAACTAGACCGTGATTTTACAGCACACTTCACAAGGCCGAGAGGGTCTGTCAACTGGTCGACGCTAAGGAGTAAGGTAGCACACCTGGGAGCACACGATAGAGCCTTAGTGGAGAAACTGTTGAGTGAGTACGTGGAATTATTTAATCGGCCGGGTCCATTACCCGCAACACCGCTTGTTCAGCACCAAACTCCTACTGGAAGTGAAGCACCCGTTACACACGATCGTACCGAATTCCCAGATACGTTATAGATCAGCAACTTAGAGATGGCAATGTAGAACCTTGTTGTAGTCCCTGGTCTGCTCCCATTGTAATTATAAGCAAAAAGGCACTAGATGGTGGCAAAGCACATCGTTTCTGTTGTTACTACCGGTTCCCCAACACCGAAGACTGTGTGGATGCCTATCCTATGTCTAATGTAACAAAGACGATGGACAACTTGGTTTATTGTCGGTAGTTTCAACACTGGATTTGCGTACTGATTACCACCAGTTGGAAGTAGCACCGGAAGACAGACCAAAAACTGTTTTCTCAATGCCGACTGGGCGTTTCATGTTTCGCCACATGGCTCCTGTACTTATGAAAGCGCCGGAAACCTTTCAGACTTTGTTGGATAGTGTGTTACGCGGATTTAAACTAGAACAGTACCAGCGTGACGTAACTGTGTATTCAAAGAATATTCTTGAACATGAGGAGCGGTTGTGCGAATTGTTTCATCGTCTACGCACAACATGGTTGACGTTGAGTTAAGAGAAATGTCATTTTGTATTGTAACATTACAGGACTGGACGGAATCGTACCGATCAAAAGCTACTTGAGGCCACTCACAAATTTCCAGCACCCACAAATGTAAAGGAATTGCAATCTTACTTGGGGCTTGATAATTTTTACCATAAGTATGTTTCCAAATTTGTAGAAATTGCAAGACTGCTCACCCAATTGCTACGCTGAAGTTTCTTTGGACAACTGAGTGTGATTCGGCGTTCCAGAAGTTAAAAGATCTGTTGACATCTAATTTCGTTTTGGACTATTTGGATTTTGAAAAACCGTTTATTCTCTCTTGTGAGTCTAGTGATTTTGCGCTAGGAGCTGTTTTGAATCGTGAAGTAGATGGACAGGAGCACCCTACTGCATTAGTTTCACGGCAGCTCAATAGTGCTGAACGAAATTACCCCACTACAGAGAAGGAAATGCTTGCAGTGATTTTTGGAATTGGGTACTTTCGTTGTCACCTCTATGGTGACTGATCACGCAATTCTTAAGTGGCTTTTAGGATTTCATGATCCAACAAGTAGATTGTTGAGATGGGCCTTGCGGTTAAGCGAGTTCAGTTATGAGATAGTACATCTACCAGGAAGGTCACACACTAATGCAGACAGACTCAGCCATAAGGTAATCGCTTCGAATGTTCAGGCGTTGATGTAAGTGAATGGATGGCAGCAAAAATTGCTGACCCAGACTGTCAGCAATTTGTGGAACAGCAACCGTTCTGCATCGAGGCTGGAGTTGTGTATCACATAATGTGAAATGGGCCATGGTTAGTAGTACCACTG
This sequence comes from Schistocerca serialis cubense, assembly GCF_023864345.2. Classification (NCBI taxonomy): domain Eukaryota; kingdom Metazoa; phylum Arthropoda; class Insecta; order Orthoptera; family Acrididae; genus Schistocerca; species Schistocerca serialis. The sequence goes on from NC_064639.1 coordinate 882,389,352, forward strand.
AGCTTGTGTGACAAACTGGGACATCTGGGTCGAAAAGCAATGGAAAGAAGGCTAGTGCAGGACTATTCGTGAATGACACGTAGGGGGGGTGTGGACCAAGTGAGAGATTTTGTTCTGTGTGCACAAAGAACAGAGCTTAACCACCAGAAAGTTGAACTACAGATTTTACCTTCCAAATGGTAGGACTGGACAAACAAGGACCTCAAGCACAAACACCAGCAAGCAATTGTTAAGTGTTAACCACTATTGACCATTTTTCTCGGTACGATTCCATGACAGCTTTACTGGTCAGGCGAGCCGTAATGGTGGATCAGGCACTAGTCAGCCAGTGGATACTTCAGTTTGGGTCTCCTAAAACCATAATCACGGATCAGGGCGTAAATTTTCTGTCGGAATTAATGCTGCAGCCATGCAGGCTGTTGCGCATTCCAAAATTATGGAAGAGCACTCTGCACCCTAAAGCTAATGGTTGTACAGAACGAGTCTACAGGAAAACTGCAAAAATGTTGTGCTCTTACATAAATTCCCAACGTAACAACTGGGACGTGCTGCTGGCCTACGTCGACGCTGCATACAACTCGAAAGTTCACCAAAGTACACGATTATCCCCATATGAAGTAATTTTTGGGAGCAAAATGCCGCCGCCCTTTGTGTTTTGTGAAAGCCCACTGCAAGGAGACATCCCGTCAGTGAAGGATTGCGCTAGGAGAGTAAAACTTATCTGGAGAAAAGTACAAGAAATTAATACGAATGCCTTGGAGAAAAAGGAAAGGGCACATGATGCGAAAGCAGTGTTACCTAAGTACTATGTGGGTCAGTGGGTTATATTAACGAATCCTTATGTGCCGAATAGGAAAACGATGAAGTTCATGTTACGGTATAATAGTCCTTACCAGGTAATAGAGATGAAGTCGCCTGTTAACGATAAGCTGCAGATCCCCACCCGCCCTTCAATAGTCCACATAAGCCGAATTCGGCCGTTTAAAGGGGGATACAGGCAGTCTTTCCACAGAAAGGGGAAGTCACACGAGGTAGAGATCGGTGTGACGTCTTTCCGGCCAGGACTGGGCAGAAGGCGGAGGATTCGTTTCCTTATATTGTGCACGAATAGTCGTTCAGCTCTGTGCACCGATTTCCCACTTCACAAGCTGTTTGAACAGATGTTCGTGTTCATGTTCATCGAGTCGTCAAGCACGCCTTGTCACTGGGCTCTGTGATTTTTAGGAATAGTGTATTACCCTGTCTGCTCTGTACGACTCCGAAGCAACCTGTCTTAATCTGCTGGCCCGCGTTCTCTCTCAAAATATTTGCCATGGTTATTGTTCCTATGGCTATGTAATGTGCCCAGTTGTTACACATAGCTGTATCAGGGGCCTAGGTCTTATCTAGGTTATTTAATGTTGGTTTTAAAATTCCAATGAAGGAGAACCAGTTGTTCTAAGGTTTAATGTTTGCTATCATGATGTTTTAGAATCTGGGGGAACTAAGGCATAACTATTATCCAGTCCTTTTATGCATGATATAAGCTCCTGCTAATGGTAAGACCCTAGCCAGTTGTTTATCATGTTTCTTTCTGGAAGAAAACAGCTTCCATTCAGTAGGTCTGTTAGCGAAGTTGTCCTAGGGCGTATCAACTTGTTGCAAACGCTCTGTAAGTGCAATCATGGTTAAACCGTAACTTTACTTATAGTACGATTCAGTCAGCCCAGATTTGACAAAGGTGTTTTAAAGCATTACACTGCTATCCTTGTCTCCATTTACTGCAGTTAGCTCTCACCAATCACGCGAAGACGAGTGTGTGTACGTGTGTGTGCGTGTGTGTGAGGGAGAGAGAGAGAGAGTGTGCTTATGACCATTTTGAAAAATAAATAAATAAATAAATAATTTTGAAAGAAATGCGTGTTCAGTTAAGGTGATGTAGCTTTTGGAAATATTGAATTATAAATCGCTGCTTTAGATCATGGTGGAGTTTGCAAAATACATCACATTGTCATTGGCTGTTTCATTTTTTCCCACCAGTACCATGTTACATTTTTAAACACTGTGACTGGCTGAAAAATTTAAAAATTTCTCTCATCAGTTTTACCTTTGTATATGATTAAATTTCCCTCCATAACCACCTTTCATTTGTTCTAATTTCCCACCCTCACTATTTTTAAATTTTGTCGGCATCATCAGCTTGCATTTTTAAGTATTCTTGCCAAATGTCGTCCTAGATTTCTAAAATTCTTCCGCCACTACCATTTTTGATTTTCCTCCGATGACATCTTGGTAACGTCATGTGTTCAAGGTAATTGATGAGGACATTGTGTTTGGCGTGTAGGCAACCCTCACTAATACTTGCACTTTTCAGTCTGTTTTAAGTGTAAAGTGGCGTGGCGGCCACATATGGTACTTATTGTGCATGTCGCAACATTTAGTGACAAAAATTGCTGTCCCTGGGAGTAATGGTTTGACTCATAGATGGCGCAAGGCTTATATAACAAATACAAGGGACTATTGTACTTCAGAATTCATTAACTGGACGCGATTATGGCTGGGGATGTGCGGGAAGGAATCATTATCATTATCTATGCTGGGTCATTCATTAATTCTCATACATGGATTTAATGCTATTCCATTTAACATATATCAAGCATCGTTAGCTACTGTTGCTCATGACGCAGATATTATAATCAATCCCAATCGAGACACAGGTACTGACGAAATTGTAAATAACTGACTTAAAAGGAATATTGATTGGATTTCTGCAAATGAATTGACACTAAATTTTCGGAAAACGCAGTACATTCAATTCTCCACATCGAATATTAACAAGTAATCACAAATTTAAGGCATATGGGCGTATTAGAATCAAAGTAGAGTCTTAAAAATATTTGTTTGTACATACTAATGAGAGGTTAAATGCTTCTTGCATTGCTCACTTCAGGCACTATTGCACTTTGTGTCATTGCCACCTTTGTAGAGAGACAAATCATTCAATTAACAAATACTGTTTATTTTCTTTCAGTAACATTATACAGCACCTTATTCTGGGCAAACACACCTTCAACGATATAAACGTAAGACAAACGTGTCTTAAGAATAATACGTGGTGGTCACGCATGATCATAACTGTCTAATGCGTTAGGTATTTCAGCTACGTTTTCAGAGCACATATTTTCTGTCATAGAATTTTCTGGAAATATTGCGTTAGATTTCCGAAGCAAAACTGACATCCATTACTTCATCAAAACTGATTTTGTCTCAGAAAAGGAGCAATAATGCTGCGACTAGAATCTTTGAGCATATACCAAATGATATTAAATGCCTGAAAGACGACGAAACTAAATTTTTAAAGCAAGCTGAGTAAGTTCCGTCTAGTTAACACGTTGTAATCCATTGAAATAGTTTCACTTAAAAATTTGTGGCTTTCTTCTTGCAAAGAATAATAAACTACAATCGTCCAGTTACAGGTGTGGGTTCTTTGATTGCTTTGGGAGCAATCATTACAAAAATGATAAAAAAGAGTCTTAATATAGTCCATAGGCATAGGAATGTTCCACATATTTACTAATGTCTTTGCATATTAAAGCATCACTTGATGCACACATATACATACTCTTTTCTCCCACTACACAGGTGACAAAGTTCCAAAGTCCAGTTTCATTTAAGACTTGAATAACAGAAGTACTCTAATTAGTTTGTCAATTTTTTTTCTTTTCAAAATGCTTGAAGTTAAGTTGTCAGTGAAGTGCGGGAACGGTGTGCTGAATAGCAGTAGAAAGAATAGCCATCAGAGATACTGAATAGGACGGACGGAATACGTAAGTGCAGTAACAGAAATAACCACGAAAAAGCGCACTTAAAAAATTCACAAACTTTCTTCACGACTACTTTGCAGTTGACGTGCTATCCAGACGACGAATCAGGGCACAAAATCCGATCTCTAAAAACGCGTGTAATTTTCAGATGAGCAATCGAAAAAAAAAAAGAATACATGTAGTGTCAATTTTAGACCTGCAATAGATAAACGATTTGAACTTTGTACTACACAGAATTAAGGTTATTCCAGAGAAGATGGCACATAGGGGTAGAAACATGTCTAGGTAAATGAAAAAGAAATAGTGTCTGCATAGGGCGGATTTTCAAAGCAACACAAAATTTGAATCGCAAACACGGAGTAAGATTATTCCCGCCAGTTATACGGTTACACCTTCTGCCGCGCAGTCTGGGGCGTAGGTTCGGCCGTGACGTCGTGCCCATCGGTTGATATAATAGAACTCCATGCGGCCGTTCTGGCCGGCACGACAGTTGGTTTGCGTCACTAGAGCATCACCTGCACTTGCACCTCGTTCAGGAGCCCCTTTGGTTGTCATCCGTGCCACCCTTGCACCACAGCTGTACGTGGACCATAATGTACTCACCGTTTCGTAGCCCAGGTACAGGAGTTCGATAGGAGCAGTACTGCGGTACTGCAGGAGGATGGATGGTCCTATTCTCGTGTTGGTTGGGAGGCGATAATTTGATTGTGAGTTGGCGAAGTTAGCGAATGTCAGTGCTAAATAAAGGTCGCGATAACAGATTGGTGCGTAGCATAGCCTCATGTTAACTTTCACGTCATATATAGCGCAATTTTCCGTATTCAAAACACTTTTCGTCACAAAAACTAGAACTGCGTAATATACTGAGTAGACCCGTGTTAGATAATGTACACACACTCTTCGGACTGGAATCTCACTGACTGGAGTAGAACTGTCTTCAGTGAAACGTCAAGCTAGAAACTGAGCCACTATGACCAGCGGAAAAGTCTAGAGTCACCCAGGAAAACGGTGGGACACCAAACTGACCGTCGCCCGCACTACGGCCTGACAACCACGGTTGATAGTCTGGGGTCCATTACTTTACTTACTGCACAGCAATGCGTCGACTATATTCTAGGTCTCGTTTCGTTGCCCTTCGTAGCATTCCATCTTGAGCTTACATTTCACCAAGATAATGCCCTCCCGCACACAGCAAGAGATTCTACTGCTTGTCTTTGTGCATGCCAAACCAGCAAGGTTGCCGGATCTCCCCCCCCCCCCCCCCCCCCCACTTGAGAAAGTTTGGAAAATTATGGGCAGGGCTCTCCTACTACCATAGTATTTTGACCATCTGACGGAGCAGTCGGACAGAATTTGGCACGATATGCCACAGGAGGACAAACAACAACATTGTCAACAACACTACGACAGCACTGCCGAATAACGTTCTCTATAAGGGCCAGAAGTGAACCAACGCGTTATTCACTTCCTCAGTTTGTGAAGCTCTGGAATCTCTGGAATGAATAACCCATTTATTCTGAAATAGTAATCATTTGTTTGTCTGTGCGTGTACATCGTACCTATCTATTTCCGTGCCATTCGTATAATTACTTCGTGGCGAGTGTCTTAGAAAGCATATTCTATATAAATTACGGAATATGCATAGGTGATCCACAACATAACTTTAATCCAGCACGGCACTAACAACAGAAGGGGAATCTTTGACAATGTCAAGCTTTTGCCCTAGCGTTAGAAACAACACTAAACGACAGTGTTGCTTTATGCTAGTTATTAAACTAACTATTTCTAACAATTTTCAGAAGTTGTGACGTGGTCGTCGATTAAAACAATAGTGCAGGATATTTTGAATGAATTTATGTTCTGCGCATATTATCACAAAAATTCTGGTCCTTAGACTACGATTTTCGGTCAGCAATTCTCATCTTCAGATTGCAGCAAACATGGGAAACGAATACGACTTGTGAACCAATTCTCTCTAAGATCAATAAAGTATGCCATAACGAAAAATTATTGTTTTCGCGGAAGTGAGAACATGTGCTTGAAAAATATGTCACGATGCTAACCTGATTCTGTGTGTATTTAGAGACGATGCCACTATGGGTTTATTATATTAGGCCATAATATACAACAGGTACGACTCACCGTACTTTAAGCGCATGTTTTGATATCTATGAAAGAATTTTTTGTCATGGGATACTTAATTGTTCTAAGACGAAATCTGTTCACTAGTTGTATTTAATTTCATATATTTCGTTGCAGATCTCGAGACGGACGTTGCTGATCTAAACCGGTAGTCTAAGAACTAAAAATTTTGTGATTATTAGCGGAAATAAAACAAGTTTATTTCTAACTACACTCCTGGAAATGGAAAAAAGAACACATTGACACCGGTGTGTCAGACCCACCATACTTGCTCCGGACACTGCGAGAGGGCTGTACAAGCAATGATCACACGCACGGCACAGCGGACACACCAGGAACCGCGGTGTTGGCCGTCGAATGGCGCTAGCTGCGCAGCATTTGTGCACCGCCGCCGTCAGTGTCAGCCAGTTTGCCGTGGCATACGGAGCTCCATCGCAGTCTTTAACACTGGTAGCATGCCGCGACAGCGTGGACGTGAACCGTATGTGCAGTTGACGAATTTTGAGCGAGGGCGTATAGTGGGCATGCGGGAGGCCGGGTGGACGTACCGCCGAATTGCTCAACACGTGGGGCGTGAGGTCTCCACAGTACATCGATGTTGTCTCCAGTGGTCGGCGGAAGGTGCACGTGCCCGTCGACCTGGGACCGGACCGCAGCGACGCACGGATGCACGCCAAGATCGTAGGATCCTACGCAGTGCCGTAGGGGACCGCACCGCCACTTCCCAGCAAATTAGGGACACTGTTGCTCCTGGGGTATCGGCGAGGACCATTCGCAACCGTCCCCATGAAGCTGGGCTACGGTCCCGCACACCGTTAGGCCGTCTTCCGCTCACGCCCCAACATCGTGCAGCCCGCCTCCAGTGGTGTCGCGACAGGCGTGAATGGAGGGACGAATGGAGACGTGTCGTCTTCAGCGATGAGAGTCGCTTCTGCCTTGGTGCCAATGATGGTCGTATGCGTGTTTGGCGCCGTGCAGGTGAGCGACACAATCAGGACTGCATACGACCGAGGCACACAGGGCCAACACCTGGCATCATGGTGTGGGGAGCGATCTCCTACACTGGCCGTACACCACTGGTGATCGTCGAGGGGACACTGAATAGTGCACGGTACATCCAAACCGTCATCGAACCCATCGTTCTACCATTCCTAGACCGGCAAGGGAACTTGCTGTTCCAACAGGACAATGCACGTCCGCATGTATCCCGTGCCACCCAACGTGCTCTAGAAGGTGTAAGTCAACTACCCTGGCCAGCAAGATCTCCGGATCTGTCCCCCATTGAGCATGTCTCACGCGGTCTGCACGTCCAGCACGAACGCTGGTCCAACTGAGGCGCCAGGTGGAAATGGCATGGCAAGCCGTTCCACAGGACTACAACCAGCATCTCTACGATCGTCTCCAAGGGAGAATAGCAGCCTGCATTGCTGCGAAAGGTGGTATACACTGTACTAGTGCCGACATTGTGCATGCTCTGTTGCCTGTGTCTATGTGCCTGTGGTTCTGTCAGTGTGATCATGTGATGTATCTGACCCCAGGAATGTGTCAATAAAGTTTCCCCTTCCTGGGACAATGAATTCACGGTGTTCTTATTTCAATTTCCAGGAGTGTATATTGTACCTATTGAAGATATGGTTTTTAAGAGGTGCCGAAGAGTCTTTTGGCATCAATGAGCTTTCATAATTTATTATTTACATTGCATTGTATCGGAAAATCCAGGATTTTATAAGTCACAGAGCCACAAGTTCCTGACTTGCTGTGCAGGGCAGACGCAGCTTCCCTGACGGTTTGTTGTTACGCAGCTGGAACATATTACCTTCTGTAACTCTCCGAAGAACACAGCTGGGCTACGTTATTGGTTCACGGTACGGTCTGCACGCGATATGAAACTGAAAGAGATTCAGAACACGTCGTTTGCAATACAAACAGTAGTCCCTGTGCTTCCGCTGTTTCATCGCAAGCGTATCGGGAAATGCATTTTCCTCCTTCAGATTGTGTTACGCACGCCGCTGGGACGCCGTATCAAATTATGGGGATGTGGCTGAGCTACGTATTACAGCGGTTATCCGAAAACGGAGAAATGCGTGTATCGTACTAAAGCGGGCGCAAAGGTATCAGCAGGAAACTTCCAGAATGGAAAAAAGGTCTATTAGCAATCAGTGCCCTCGAATGCACTGTTTAGACGAAGTTTCTTGGATATGGAAATTAACGATAAAATAACAAAAATTACGATGTCTCCATAACTGTTTGTAAAGTAACGGTTCGATTGTTAATGACCTGTGGGTAACTAGACATCTCTATTAACCTCCTGAGTTCTCTTGTGGCGTATATATTACATTCAAATTCTATTTTTTCCATGCTGAGGCAGTTAACTAGGCGTCGGGGATTGTAGCGTGCGCTTTACACCATGTGCTTTCTGATCATGTGTTGTTTTCGTTTCTGCGAGCTCCCAGCAGGTTTCCGCGTTTGGTTGCAGAATATTGCAGTGTTCGCATAGCTTCGAGAAATTAATACGATGTCAGCTTGTTTTTAGTAATATTGCGACAGAATGCTGTTACAATATGCTAACACACCCAACACTATTGAATCAGTGACTTTTTATGTGCTGATAAAGATATGACGATAAATTTGTTTTTCGATGTAGTAGTGGTCGTATATCAGGCAACGACCTGTACCTTGACATTCACGAGAACGAATTCGAGAATATGAGATTAAAGCGGCACAGGAGGAATTTGAGGACAAAGATGACACGGTTCCAATAAGGAAACGCCCCAAAAGATCGATGCCATCACAGGAAAAAGGAGAAATAGCAGAATGGAGCATATACGCAGGGATTTAAAAAAGTAAGCTGTGCATGTCGTCCCACGCTAACGTAACTGCGCGACAATAGTATCATAGTGGCACAATAGAGTACAGGTTCTGGGTGTCGCTGCAGACTCAGCTCTGCTGTCGTGTTTACCTGTTCATTTGCGAAAAAATACAGTCCGATAATCCCTTGTGATGAAACAGCTCACCTACTAGCGGGTAAAGGGAACTCATGGATGTCATTGGGATTTGTGTTTGCCCAGTAACGGTAGTTCTGTATACTCACATAACCTGTGAGATGAAAATGTGCCTCATCTGACATCCACAACTTGTTTAGAAATTCATCGTCATTGTTTATTTTTGTTATCATTTGTTGACAGAATCCTAATCGTAACCGGTAATCGTTGTCCTTCAACTGTTGTACCATCTGTAGTTTGTGCGGATGAAGAATTCTGCTAACGCTCCACTGGGACATTCCAACCACTGCCGCTTACGAATTGAACGCCGTGGGCTCCGTAAGACTGTCTCGCGTACACATCATTGTTCGCTGGAGAACGCACACTTCTTGGTCATCTGTTAATTTCTTTTTGGGGGCAGAGCCAGTCTCTTCGAAGTTATCAATCCAACATTTCATCGTGTGTACCGACGGAACGGCATCATGACGTCCTATACTATAAAAAACGTCGAACTCCCTCTGCGCCGCTATCAAACATTTTTATGGCTTACGCACGCTGTTGTCCGTTCCTCTGATCCATGGTTACTTAAGTGGAGGACTGTTTACTCGCTGTCACAAACTAGCAGCGCTGCCACCTGGCCATGGCTGCAACTACAAATTTCAAACATTCCCATTATTCTGTCACCCTGTATGAAAGGCGTATTTGAAACATGATGTCGCAAATATGCCACATGCCCTATCATTTTGGTGAACGACTAACCTTTTTTTAAAAAATTTAGTGATTTAGACTTATTTTGTCTCAGAAAAACTCACTGATCCCTGTTATAAACTTTTCATTCACAAAATCTACACCTAGGACAGAGGGGGTTAACAGAAGGCGCAAGTACTTTAAGTGCACACTAAGCAGCTGTAACGACACTACTTCATCCCCCATATGTGGAGCATTAGCGTGAGTGTGAGGACTTAAAAGGCGTGTAAATAGACCATAGCAGTGTGGGTTCCAGGCGTCGGGCTATAACACTTTAACTCTTTATCTAAAGCAGATTCCTTTTTTCTGTCAATTAACGTAAATAATTTGACGAATGTGCTCATATAATGAAATTCCTTCGCAAACTAGATTTGAAGTGGAAGTTACATATCTGAGGAAAAAATCGCAGAAACTTTCTCACTAGGTCTGGATATTAGCGGGTTTTACCACTCAATTACTCACAGTAAGTATTCTTCAGCAGCAACCATTTGCGATGAAGAGCTACGGAGGATCAATGACTGATGCAGGGGTGGGTGTCTGGCCCTGGGTATATAAACATTTAACGTACTGCGCATAAATAGCTTAAAAATATACTAGCATCCAGTTATGTTATTGGAGACAAATAAGTGGAAATAGTAACCACAGCAAAATATCTACTCGGCATGACGAGCGACCTAAGGTGAAAAGAGGTCACAAAACAAATTACAATAAAATTAGATACCCAGTTATGACTAACTGCAAACTCCCCTCCCTTGCTTTAGGAATAAGAAATCTGTGTTTATAGCTCACGCTGACATTGCATGAAAACATTCAATGCTCAGCAAAGACTGTATGTTAAAGTGCAATAAAGGTGACATCAGACAATTGTAAAAAGTTCACTTAGGTTTTTAAGAGGCATTGAAATGTGGCATAATATCATATTTGAGGCCCAGGATCTTAAATGACGCGGCGTGAGTTAACAGACATTCAGTCACAAAATGAGGTATATTTAACATTTCACACAAAAACTCACATACACTTTCAAATTTCCGCATGAAAATCTCAACACATTTAACACGGAACTCTTTTCATTGTCTATCTGCCGCATATCTTGCAAAGAGCTTTACAGATGCTAACTCTGTCCACAACAAAAACAGCCTGATGTAGTTACCGTTTGCGAACAATACTGTATGACAAGCTGTTTTCTCTCGAAGCTTCTACAAATTTCCATGAGTCAAGAGTATGTGACTTACGTTTTTAAAATATTTATCGTATTTAGATTATTGATCGTTTCTTGAGGACACGGGTTTATTAGAAGACTTTTAGTAATAATAGCTGCTTACAAACCTACAATCTAGCCAGAATGTGGTTGGTGTCACATAATTGGCTAGTTGTTAAAAAGGTTCTGTCAAACACTGTTTTATTACATCTGGAAGAAATTAATGGAAATCTAATTTATCTACTAAAGTAGCGAATGACAAAACACATGTTCGACCGATTCTGGAGTATTGATTCCTTACCTGTTTGAATTAACAAAAGATGCAACGAAGTCGCTGTGTTTCGTCACAGGATCGTTTAGTCAGCGCGAGAACGTTAAGGAAAACCTGAACAAACTCCCGTGGCAGACGGTACAAGGTAGGCGCTATGTATTATGCAGAAGTCTGCTACTGAAATTCGAGGAGAGTACGTTGCTGCATTAACTGCATTAACTGCATTAACTGGCAGAATATTACCAGCGCCTACATATATCTCGCGATCTCACCACAATGAGAAAACTGATTTGGTGAAGTGGTCAGCACGCTGGACAAGCATTCGGTAGGGCGGTGGTTATAATCCCCGTTAGATCATCGGGATTTAGGTTTACCGTGATTTCTCTGAATCGCTGCAGGGAACTGCGTGGAAGGTTGCATTGAAAAGGGCTCGGTTGATTTCCTACGCTATCTTTTCTAACTACGAGCTTTCACTCTGTCTGATGACGTCGCCACCGACGGGACGTTAAACTCGAAATCTTCCTTTTACAACCATAAAATCACAGAAATTAGAGTTGAGACGGAAAGCATCCAGCAGATGAAAGCAAATCAAGTGGGCGATTTGGAGTATAAGGTTGTAATGAATTCGTTTGGTAGAAAGTTCAGAGGGCGAAGCAGGAAGGCAAATGCAAGACTGTAGAAATATTGAAATTTGGGGGATATACAGGTTGTATCAAAATCATTACGTCGAATTCCGAGGGTTGTTGAGGGTGTCTTGGGAAACAAATCGAAGACAGGAACCAGTGTCCGCAAACATCACCCAACTATGCAACAGAGCGTCAAAGTTAGAGGTGACGGTGTTGCCACAAGGTCACCCATCGGCAGAAAACATGATTTCGTACGCTGACGTACCGTAGTCGGAACGGCTCACAATGTTGTTCGCTATTGAGTGACCGCGACTGTCTGCCACGATCACCAGTGAGAACGTGGCACCAGATAGGCCTTGTCCTCTTTGAATGCAATGCTCTGTTGCCGCTCTGAAGGATGGTTCCAGACACAGGTTTCCGTCCATAGCTTATTTTCCTCTTGGAACCTTCTACCACCTTCAATATTTTTCAGTATAGAGGAGAAAAATAATCTGATGATGGAAACCCATATCTGAAAGTGTCATCCACCGTGGCAACAGATCATCACATTTGTTGGAGGCAAGGTCTCGCGGCAGCTAGCTCCATCTTTTCCATTGACAATCGTGGAAGTCAGTCGCCGTCACTGAGCAACACACAACATTGTGAGCCGTTCCGACGACGGTGCGTCAGCGTACAAAGTATACAAAGTCACGTTTGGTGCCAAGTGGCAGGCTCCAGCTCCTACAACTTCGGCGCTGTGTGGCGACGTTGGATGACGTTTACGGACTCTGGTTCCTATACTCGATTTGTTCCTCAAGACACCCTCTACAACCCTTTTAAGTCTTTCGCAACATTTCCGGGACACCCTGTAACGGTGCTGCCTATAGGGAATTTGAAGTGAAGAGAAGACAAGCAACAGCATAAACATTAAGAGCTCAGATGGTAATCCAGTACGAAACAAAGAAGGGAAGACTGAAAGGAGGAAGGAAAATCTAGATTGTCTGTATAAAGGAAACAAGAATACAGTATCACCCAGAGATGAGAGGATGTAGGTGAAGATGTGGATATATGGTAATGCGAGAAAAATTTGACATAGCACTGAAAAAATCTAAGTGGAAACAAGGCTACTGGAGCAGGCGACATTCCCTCACAATCAGCGAGATGACAGAACTGTACGATCTGGTGTGCAAGCAGTTGGTGGGTTGCAGCAGTTATTAGGAAATGAAGCGACCTACGTTGCATGCATTAGCAATCAGAGCTGCATCAGAACATTGTTTGGACCGAAGAATACAACAATAACGGAGTTTTACCAACAATCAATCCTTCCACGCGCCTTTCGGGAATAGAGCACAGAACTGGAGAAAAAAGATATTGATACCAGAAGTACTCTCCGCCACACACCGTAAAATGGCTTGCGGAGTATACATGCAGATGTAGTGAAAGTAAATTCCACGGAACACAGTTCTCGTTATGTCGCAACGGCGATGACTTTTTGCAGCAGGATAACCGACCTCATCTCAAAAGCATAATCAGGCTAAACAGCTGATCTCACGTTGATGGCTTAGGCTAATCTGTGCAGGACGGTACGCATCTGGTACGCTGTAGGGCGCCATCTCTGCGCCTATGAACCACCACCAGTAATTTAGAACTGCATGACCATTAACTGGTGCCATATACGTGTTCATCCGAAAAACCACTAGAGATTTGTCGGATCTATACCACGCTGAATAGCTGCTATATTGCAGGCCAGAGAAAGAGCAGCTTGGTTTTAAATGGGTGGTCATAATATTTCGGTGCATAAGAATACGTTTTGTCTGACAAGAAAACTGAAGCAATTGTAAGAAATAATAGCATATCAATGTAACTTCGTATAAGATTAGAGTTCATACATGACTGGGATTGTAATCGTACCAGATGGGATGGCCACCGGGGTTCCTTAGTGTTGTTCATTCGTAGGGTTGTTAGCAGGACAGATAGGGTATATAAGAGGCGTGAACAGCATCACATGTTGAGTGATGACTGTGATGGTCACGGAGACGCCGTGAACTCATATGAGGCGGTGTTATCAGCTTCTCACAGAGTCTGAAAGGGGTCTCATTGTGGGTCTCCATTTGGCCAACTGGTGGAGTCGTGCAACGTTCAGATTTGTTGGGTATCCACGGCTAGGCGTTGGACTGTCAGGGAACGTGAGGGCAGGAAAGGTCGTATCAAGGCACTGGTCGATCACTCGCAAGAACCAGAAGAGAGGATGGCAGTGCTGTTCACCAAGCACAACATATCCCTGCCACATGAGTGCGTACCATACGAGAGTATGCAATGGACATCACACACCGCTGGTCAGCCAGAATTGGGCGTTGTCATCCCAGCCAAGGCCCAACGTTAATACCATACCAAAAACGGCTGCTTTTGAAGAGGAGCCGCGACCATGAAGAGTAGACTGCCGTCGAGTGGCTTCACGTTAAGTACAGAGGTAAATTTCGGTTCTGCCGTACACCACATGGCGGCGACTTGGGGAGAGGTTCCATTCTTCCAATGCTTTGGACAAGCACAACTGTGGTACTCCAGGCGCCCTGGTGCGGGTAACCATCGTCTGTGACTTCAGGTTACGCCTGGTAGTTATTGACGGAACTCTGATGACACAATCCTGCGGGTTTCAGTTGTTACCTCTCATGCTATAGTATTGTAATGTCGCTTTTCAACAGTACAATGCTCGTCCACACGTGCACGTGGTTCTGTGACCTGTCAGCGCGATGTGGAGTTTCTCCCATGGCCAGCAAGATCCCTAGATATTTCTGCAACGGAAACTGTGCGCGACCAACTAGAGCGTCAACTCCGTCCCACTGACAGCATACAGTATATCAAGGACCGCTTACAACAGTTGTGTATCAGCATGCCTCAGAAGATGATAAAACGGCGTTATGAGTCACTTCCAAATCGAGTTGGCGCATGCTTCCAGACGGGATGCATCTCATAGTGATAAACGGACCCATTCTGTCTACTACTTTGTATACTTGGCTCGAATTTGTTATCACTGTAGTAACATCACACACCCTTTCAAAGTTCAATGTTCTACGTGGTTTCTTCCCCCCCGCCCCTCTTGAAGTTTCACATTGTTTTATTAGGCAATATAATTTGTTAATTTCTATGAAAGCTTGGCTTGTCCTGTCCTCCACACAGACACACACACACAGTGTGTGTGTGCGTGCGTGTGTGTGTGTGTGTGTGTGTGTGTGTGCGTGGTGATATTTCTGACTTTAGTAGCCATCATATCGACCTACCAGATTCTTTCCTCAGAGCAGTAGAAGTTACAGTATTATGCATATGTCTCGATCAGTGGTGTGAGGTACCAGTAGCAGATGGCCGTGGGAAAGACCACCTGATTTGTAACCTGTCAACGTGAATAGCTGATACTGTCGGAGGCTGCGTGATAAAATGTTTTCTTTTATTAATATTTCAATAACGATTCATTACACTTGCTTAATATTCTGGACTAAGTATCTCTAAACACAAAGGTATCGCCAGTTTGTTTCGTAGGTCAGAATTACATTAATAACTAAAAACTAAAGCTAACCGAAAAGGTAGACGAAGCACTATGGGTGTCTTCGGAGCTCCGCCTAGAGCAGGTTTTCAAGCCAAGTAGCGGTACTTCCCAGTTACATCGGAAGCGGGAGTCACGATGGATAGACGACCTGTCCCTCGAGAACAGTCATCTTTCAGTTTCAAGCAAATCTTTAAAATACCTGTCGGAATGGTTAATCATGGGAAAAGATTTGTTGTCTGGTGCGGTTATGCAAAAATAATGAGTTCAGAACAGTTTAAAAACCAATAACATATAAAAAATCAATGGTGTTGCTAGATAAAGCCAGCCGTTTTGTGGCTGAGCGGTTCTAGGCGCTTCAGTCGGGAATCGCGCTGCTGCTACGGTCGCAGATTCGAATCCTGCCTCGGGCATGGATGTGTGTGATGTCCTTAGGTTAGAAGGTTTAAGTAGTTCTAAGGTTATGGGACTGTGGGACTGATGACCTCAGATGTTAAGTTCAAAAAATGGCTCTGAGCACTATGGGACTTAACATCTGTGGTCATCAGTCCCTTAGAACTTAGAACTACTTAAACCTAACTAACCTAAGGACATCACACACATCCAAGCCCGAGGCAGGATTCGAACCTGCGACCGTAGCACTCCCTCGGTTCCGGACTGAGCGCCTAGAACCGCTAGACCACCGCGGCCGGCTCTGATGTTAAGTCCTATAGTCCTCAGAGCCATATGAACCTTTTTTATGAACTTTTTTTTTTTTTTTTTTGCTAGGTAAAGTTCGTAAACTTGCAGTTCCGCTGAAACAAATACGAGTGGCATCCCGGGATAAAAACTGAACGAACTCCTTAATTACTTAACATGAGTTCCTCGCGCTGACGGTTTATTACAGCCTCAAGACAACGGGTCTTGACCTATGTGCTGCTGCATGCGCGGGGGCTGTCTTTAGAAGATTACACATTGCTCAAATCATTAGAACTATGCATTTCGCTCAGGGCGGTAAAAGCAACTAGACAACTTCCAGAAGAAATGGCATCTTCAACACGTCGTCGGTGCTAACACACATGAGGTTGCCGCACGGGATTAGCCGAGCGGTCTCAGGCGCTGCAGTCATGGACTGTGCGGCTGGTCCCGGCAGAGGTTCGAATCCTCCCTCAGGCATGGGTGTTGGTTTGTCCTTAGGATAATTTAGGTTAAGTAGTTTGTAGGCTTAGGGACTGATGACCTTAGCAGTTAAGTCCCATAAGATCTCACACACACAAACACATGAGGTTAAGGGAATAACAAATAGTATCTTTTGTCTGAAATCGACGTAGAGTGTGTCGCGTGTGTGTGTTTCAGACTGTACAAGCCAAACTTTTATACAAATTAAGAAGTCTCATGGAGTGAATCCAAATGAATACGCTAAAAGGAAGTTAACAATATTTGCTTTAGAGCTTTTCTTAGCAGGTATAATCAAATTTCAGAGCACTGAAGAATCTGTTTATTAGTACTAAATGAAACGTGCCTGGTGTAAAAATTCAGCCCAGTTTTCAGCATCTCAACAGACGATCTCGTAAACATCAAGTTTATTAGTCTTGAGTCAGCGTATGTGCGAGAATATCAAAACCACGCCTCCCAAAGGCGCAATATTGGCTCTATATCCGTTATACCTCCAGGTGAAGGGAATGGAATTTCTCGAACGAGTCCCTTATATTGGCACGGCGTGGGGAGAGTTAAAATCGCTGACGTTCTTCAATATCGACAGCAGGCGGGGAGGAGCTATTCCGAGATAAACGGTGATTACCAGACGCCGCTGCCGGCGGAATTGTGAGGAGGGTGCAATCCGCCGGTATAACTGCGCTGTGTCTCCGGTTATTTGATATCTCGCAGCGATTCCAGGAAGCCGCGTTGTCGGGCTGCAGGTTATTACAGGACCCTGCCACGGATGTGGAGACTAGCTGTTGTTGCCAGCAGTGAACGCACAGTTATAGGAATAGAATATTTCCTTTCTACAAGCTACCCTAAAATTGTAATCAGTTTAAGGGTATCATGTCTTCCGCGTACAAATAGCTTTTAAAACAATAAATGAAATTTATTTACCTTCTAGTGGTATTAAGAAAGTCTACTTGAATTTGGAGACATAATGTTGGTAACACGCGAAGTACATGGTTGGCCCTTATGTGAACAACGTCAACTATTTATGAAAGTGAAAATACATCCAGCTGTCTTAAGGCATTCTTCATATAAAAATGTTCCCAGTGAATTCGGGATCATTTAAAGAGTTTATTTTCTTTGTTAATGAGTTGATAATAGGTCAGCCAGAACGTGAAATGATAATGTTTTCTAATAAATTACATTAAGCGGCACAGAAAACTTAATTATTATACAAAAAAGATCCAAAGTGATCGCAGACCGTTCCTAGCGGTTCACTGACTTCATTAATAAGACACACTTGGGCGGAGAACACAATTGAACAAGGTAAGGAACATGGTTGTGCAGATACATATCGAACGTGTACACTGAGGACACTAGATTTGAACTGTTCATTTAATGGATAATTTATATTGTGAATAACTACAGTCCCTTATAGTTTGAGGTATTGGAAGGGAGATATAAAAACAGCAAATTTGATGACATTTACCATCAATAGTCAAACTGTGAACAGGTTCGCTAACCAGACATCCCTGTTGCAGAAATTACATGAAGATTCCAGTTAAATTAACACTACACAGATATCTACTGTTAATATTTTTCCATGTGGGAAATTGTACGTGTATCAAAGTAAAGATTAACTGCCACGAGTGAAAGGTTTCAGTGTAAAACGTACTGTCTTAGTGTTTTAACCTAAAATAACATGTAATATATATAGGTTAACTTGCAGCTATAACGTTTATTTGCGTAGTTTAGTGGTGTTGGATATATTGAGCTAAGCACTAATACACTTTTGGGCAACGTGAGCTAATCATGTGGTTTTCATTACTACTCACTTGCACTAAAAATAAGGGGGATTACCCAAAATATCTTGTTTCAAATAGACAATATTTCGTTCTTGGCCGCACTTTATCGTTTCTGATTTTGACTGTATGTTCCAGTCGACTTCAGTCATCGGGCCAGTCATGAGGCAAAAAGTATTAAAATAGCATATACGTTTCTGCACATACTGCAAAATGTTTTCACATGGAAAGAAAAATAGTGATAGGATGGACGTTATTTCAAAAATGGTTCAAATGGCTCTGAGCACTATGGGACTTAACATCTGTGGTCATCAGTCCCCTAGAACTTAGAACTACTTAAACCTAACTAACCTAAGGACATCACACACATCCATGCCCAAGGCAGGATTCGAACCTGCGGCCGTAGCGGTCACGCGGTTCCAGACTGAAGTGCCTAGAACCGCACGGCCACACCGGCCGGCGACGTTATTTCAGTGGATCAAAAAATAAGAAGTACTCGCAATTAATAAAATACAAATACTGTAATGTACGTAACACATACAAAATACTTTAAAACATAGATGCAATACGTAGCATGAAATAGTGAACGCCCGTACGAAGTGTAAGTGATGGCGGTCTTGCGGCGACCAGTAAGAGGGTAAATTATTCAACCAGCATCGGACAGCGCTCAAAGCACAATAAGAGAGTGCTATATTTCATAGATGACGGAAACAGGTGAACATGAATAAAATGTGAATTTGATAAAAATGTACCTTCTGTTTTTTTAATGTGGCAAGTGAACATTAAAATGATAAATTCATGTGGATTAATAAATCTTCTTTTACATCGCTCTCGTGGACCTGAACAAACCTGACGCTAACATAGATGCTTTACAACGTTCGACAGCGTAAAGTGAAACATTGCAGCACCAAGTGCAGGGCAGTAGACCGACAACAGAGAAATCGCGGAGCCCAAGAAACAGTGAACAACAAAAGTATAATAATATGTTATGATAAAATCGTAGGTTAAATGACTCCATGATAACCAGTGTGTAACACACGTGGAGCCAATAAAATAGATATAGTGCCAATGAAACAGAGCGGAATGGTCTTTTGGGGGGAGGGGATTGGTATGATATAGCAGTTAAACATTAAGGGCCGTTGTTATCCTACTGTCCTAATTACAAGATCAACAAAAAGAAAGACAAATTCTTATAAAATGTCTTACAGTATTAAGGACAGTTATGAGTGATATTAAAAGCAGCTATGAGTTTGCTTCTATGATTAAAAACATCGAAGCTCCAGACGATTCTATATTTACCTCATTTCGAACCACGAACCTTTTTACAAACATTCCTGAGAAAGCAATGGTGCATATAGTTAAAAATAACCTTGTTCTTTACAAAAAGATGCACGTGGAAGAAGTTGTAGAACTTCTGAAGTTTCTAGAACTACCTTATGGTTTGACTGTTTTAAATCTAATAACAAAATTTTCCGTCAGAATACAGGTTTGACCGTGGGTAACAATTTGGAAGGGACTTCCACCGACATTTTTATGAATCACCTGGAAAACCACTTCTTTAGTCACATCGTGATATTTTTCAGAGTATGACCTTTTATCTTAGATATGTCGATGACATTTTTTTTTTTTATTCCGATTTTGGCCATCTAGGGACCGCGTTAAACAACTATTTTTCAATGTACATTTCTCCTATTGCGCTCCTCCTCTTTTCTCTTCTGCCAATATGTCTTCATCCTCTCTCTGTGCTGCTCCCTTCGGTCTTCTGTCCACACTGTTCCTCCAGTTCTTCTCTTCTTCACTTCAAATCCTTCAAAATGTTGAATTTTGTCTCTCATTAAGTCTCTGTTGGTTATATCATCTTCTCCTATACCCATCTCCTCTAAGTCTGCTTTGACTTCTTTGAACCAGGTAATTTGGGTTCTGGGGTTCTTGTCAAAAAACATGAATATTTTCTTTGTCAGCCTTTCATCATTCATTCTTTTCAAATGGGCGTAAAAGCTTCTCTTCCTCATAGTATCTCCCACTTTCTCAATTTTGTCATACACTTCTCTATTACTTCTAAGCTTCCAAGTCCCATTCTCAAACCTCGGCCCAAGTACTCTTCTAATGATTATTCGCTCCTTTTTTGCTATAGCTTCCATTTCCTTGTTAGTGTTCATTGCTAAACATTCAGATGCATACAGACACTCTGGCTTAATCACAGTGTTGTAGTGCCTTATTTTTGCGTTAATTGATACTGACTTCTTGTTGTACACATTCTTTGTTAGCTGGAATGCCATTTCCATTTTTCTTGTTCTTGTTTTGTTTCCTTCTTTATCTGAAGCATTGGGCTGGATGATTTCCCCTAAATATTTGAAATTAGAAACCTTCTTTATCTGGCCATACTTTGTAATCATACTGTTCGGTGCCTCTTTTACATTGGTTAGGTACTCTGTCTTTTCAAAGGAGATTTTCAGTCCTGCTTTTTCTGCTGTTTCATTCAGAATATTGATCTGTTTGACTGCTTCTTCCAAACTTCCTGCCAGAATCGCTAAGTCATCAGCAAAAGCGAGGCAATCTACTTCTAATCCATCCTTTATTCTTCCTAATCTGATTTTTTGTATTCCTTCTTCAGTCGTTTTCTTCCTCCACTCTCTAATAACTTTTTCTAACACACAGTTGAATAGGGTAGGTGACAACCCATCTCCTTGTCTTAATCCTGTTCTGATTTTGAATGGTCTGGATACCTCACCACGGAACTTTACTTTTGCGTAGGTATCCGTAAGTGTTTCTTTGACGATTGCGACTGTTTTCTTGTCTGCTCCAAACTCCCTAAGGATGTTAACCAAGGTTGTTCTGTCAGCGGAGTCGTACGCCTTCTTGAAGTCAACAAACGTGATAAAGATGTCTTTTCCTCTTAATCGTCTATATTTAATAATTAACTTCAAGTTTAAAATTTGCTCCACACAAGATCTTCCCTTCCTAAAGCCTGCTTGGTATTCACCAATTTCTTGATCAAGTTGTTTCTCCAATCTGTTTTGTAGGGCCTTAGATAGAATTTTATACGTTACCGGAAGTAAAGATATCCCTCTGTAGTTATTTGCATCGGTTTTATCCCCTTTCTTGAAGATGGGGTGGATTAATGCAGTTTTCCATTCTTCCGGTATACGTTCCGTTCTCCAAATCTCTTTGATTAATCCCAGTAGTTTTTCTTGAGTTGTATTATCCACACTTTTCCACATTTCTGCAATTATCATGTCTTCCCCTGGTGCTTTATTGTTCTTAAGGTTTTTAATGATTTCTCTGATTTCTATGAGGCATGGGGGTTCCGAATTATTGTTTACTGTGTTTGGGGTGTTGGCTGGTAATTTTTCAATAGGTTCCTGACAGTTGAGGAGTTGTTCAAAATATTTTGCTAATATTTCACAATTTTCTTCATTATTCATTGCTAGTTTTCCACTGGTATCTTTAAAACACAGATTTGGTGCTACATATTTTTGTAGTTTCTCTCTGAATGTGCTGTAAAAGGATCTGTTCTTGTTTCTCTTAAAATCTTTATCCATTTGTATAAGTTGGTTCTTTTCAAATAGTCTTTTTACTGATCTAATGAGTTTTGCTGTAGAAGATCTTTGCTGTTTGAACTCCAGGTAGTCCTTATCACTTTTGGTTGAGTACCATTTCTTCCATGCCTTCATCCTTTGTTCTATTGCTTCCTCACATATCTCATCCCACCATTCGTGTTTCTTTCTCTTTTTCATTTTTGCGACTTCTTGAGCAGATCTTATCATTCCTTCTTTTATATCTTCCCATTTATCCGAACATATAACTATGTTTTGACAGAATTCTTCTCTTTTCTCTTTCAAGATGTTTGCGTCTATCTTTTGAGTTTTCCTATTTTGTATTTGTTTCTTTCTTTGTGCTATGACATTTAATTTGATTGTCGATAAGTAGTGGTCAGTTACAATGTTTGCCCCTTTCCGAACTCTCACATTCATTATTTCTTTTTGATTATAGTGTGTGATGGCTATGTGATCTATCTGGAACTCTCCAATACTTGTGTTTGGTGATTTCCATGTTTTCTGTTTCTTAGGAGGTTTTTTGAAATTTGTAGACATTAATTTTAAGTTATGACCCTTGCATAGTTCTATTAATCTTTCTCCATTTCTGTTTGTCCTTTTGTGAGCCGGGTAGTTTCCTACTGTTTTTTTGTATTTTTTTTCTTGGCCTATTTGTGCATTGAAGTCCCCAAACAGTATTTTCACATTTGATGTTGGGATTTTAGAAAGTTCGTGGTCTAGAGATTCCCAATATGTATCTACTTTCTGAGGGTTTTTCTTATTGTCATTGTTGATGGGTGCGTGGCAATTAATGAGTGTATAGGTTTTATTTAGGGCGCGGAATGTGAGAAAAGACAAGCGTTCATTAGGTGACTGGAAGTCGGTTATTGAGTTTACCCAGTTAGATTTCACGATGAAGCCTGTTCCAAGGTGGGGAAGGCCTCTTCCACATGGGTTCCAGCCTTTCTTTCCTTTAAATATCCTGTATCCTTCATAATCCATTAAATCTTCATCTGTAAATCTGGTTTCCTGCAGCGCACATATTTGGATTTTATATACCTTCAAGACTTTGGTGAGCTGCTTCAGTTTTCCCGGCTTCAAGAGCGAGTTAATATTTAGGGTTCCAAAGAAATGTACATTGTTTTTCTTCAGTTTAGAGGATTTTGAATTTCTTGAACGACATGGTGCTTCAGGCTCTCCAGAATCCTTAGGCCTGATTGCGCTGCTGTTAGCGGCGGAGGATTGGTTACCTCCTGGAGTAGTTCTATCTAGAGAAATTGACATGATGCATAGTTGTTTGAAATTCAGGGGGGAGATGGCTTTTTGGGCCATTCCGAGGTTAAAACTGGGATTGTAAGTTCCAGAGTGTGTGTTCAGCCGCTCCTAACATGGAGAACAGACGCTGTTCGTAGCCGCTCCCCTAGGAGTTCAGACGCTACATTTCGTTAGTTTTTGGTCCGCCCTGGGTATTTGATTTCCCCAGTACCACCTATATCTAGGAGGCATTCCCCTATCCGCCACCTGGGGAGGCGCCCGATGGGGGTACTAACAACCCCACACGGGGTCGATGACATTATTATTCTGTATAATGGAGGCATAGATCCATTAATGGTGTCCCGAAGAATTTTTTTATGCACCAAAAAATTAAATTCTTGATAGAGATCGAGAAAGTAGGAGGTGCTAGCTTCTTACAAGGGAACCTCCCCATCGCACCCCCCTCAGATTTAGTTATAAGTTGCCACAGTGGATAGACCTTGAAAAACTGAACACAGATCAATCGAGAAAACAGGAAGAAGTTGTGTGGAACTATTAAAAAAATAAGCAAAATGTACAAACTGAGTAGTCCATGCGCAAGATAGGCAACATCAAGGATATTCAGAACTCGGGAGCGCCGTGGTCCCGTGGTTAGCGTGAGCAGTTGCGGGGCGAAAGGTCCTTGGTTCAAGTCTTCCTTCAAGCAAAAAGTTTAATTTTTTATTTTCAGACAATTATCAAAGTTCCGGCACTCACACATAATCAACTTCACTTTCCAAAATTCCAGGACATGTTCAGATTTGCTTTGACATATGCAGGATTTGACGGTCTACACACGGAAAAATTTGAAAACGTTAAAACCATATGTTTGACAGAGCACAGGGAAAAGTGTGCGACTGTGAGACTTTTGGATTCGTGTGTTGCAGTTTATGTGACAAGCTCTTATGTTTTCATCATTTTTTTGGGAGTAATTATCACATCCACAAGAAAACCTAAATCGGGCAACGTAGAAGAATCTTTTTACCCATTCGCCAAGTGTACAAGTTAGGTTGGTCGACAACATTTTCCTGTCATGTGACGCACATGCCGTCACCAGTGTCGTATAGAATATACCAGACGCGTTTTCCTGTGGAGGAATCGGTTGACCTATGACCATGCTGTCAAATGTTTTCGGTTCCCATTGGAGAGGCACGTCCTTTCGTCTACTAATCGCACGGTTTTGCGGTGCGGTCGCAAAACACAGACACTAAACTTATTACAGTGAACAGAGACGTCAATGAACGAATGGACAGATCATAACTTTGCGAAAATAAAGAAAAATTTTTCGCTCGAGGGGAGATTTTAACCAAGGACCTCTCGTTCCGCAGCTGCTCACGCTAAACACGGGACCACGGTGGTCCTGAGCTCACGCTCTCCTTCATGTGCCATATCTTCGCGTGGACTACTCAGTTTGTATATTTTGCTTATTTTTTTATAGTTCCACACAACTTCTTCCTGTTTTCTCGGTTGATCTGTGTTCACTTTTTAAAGGCCTATCCACTGTGCCGACTTATAACTAAATCTGAGGGGGGTGCGATGGGGAGGTTCTCTTGTTAGATATTTTGTTAAGGATAATAATGGGATGCTGTTGATATCTCTAGTCCACAATACTTTTCTTACACTGCTGTCAGCACTGTTCTTACCTAATTTAATGGTGCTAATTTCAGATCTAAGGTCGTTTGTTTGTGAAAGCTTCAGGTTTTCTCAATCGCAAAATGTCAATTTCTTGTTTAATTATTAAGTATAAATGCATGTGCGTAAATATTTGATTTAAGTTTCTTGAACTTAGCTGGTAATTGGAATTAAACTAAATTAAATACAAATTAAATAGAAACAAGGTCTAATTATATTCAGTGATACGAACTGAAACACATACCACCATGAAGAATGTTAAAACTTAATGAAAGTGACTTATAAGTGACTTATAACTAACACATTCTGTTGAGGCAGATATTTTGGTTTCAAACTGTTTCGTTTACGTACCGCTTCAGAGAGATCTCGTTAAATACCCCAGCAATAGTTTATCATCACAAGTTTCTCCCATGTCCCCTGATAGCACTATTCCGTATTCTTGAGGTCCTGATGGAACTGTTAGCGTTGCTGGGCACTGACGTCTCCTAAGTTGTCTGGAAATTTACCAAGGTGACTGTAAAGGAAATGCAGTTTAACACTCATGTTACATGCCAGTACATGAAATGCTGACACCATACCAGGTGTGAGACTTGGATAGTTAGCAACTTTTTTTATTGCCAAGGAAGTTTTCCATTACCGGCACGAATGACGCCCATGCAGCCCTTCCCTTGATGTTCATCTTTGTGATAAATTTGGGATACTGGGATAGGATATGTTATGACTGTTTATCGTAGCAGTTCCGATTATATTAAGATTAGAAACATAGCAATCATTTATGAGATACATTGGTTCTCGCCAGGACATGGGGATTCCTAAAGGTAAATCCTTACGCTTTCTTTTCGTCACTCACACAGCATTTCCTCACAGTTGTGACATACAGTACGTGGGGCCAAGGCCTTGTCCTCGTCGTCAAGAGTAAGTCCAAAGTGTACATTATAAGCTGGCCTCACAGAGGATGTTATATTTCGTCTTTGACGAATAAGGGTGTGGTATATACAAATGTAACAGAAACTGTCTGGATGATAAATACACGCGTAGCCATGATGACATGACGTCAGATCCGAAAGAAAATAGAGACGTTATCACAACCTTGTAGATAACATAAACACGAAACTAATCCAACCACAGATAGATGGAATGGAAAAGTTCTAATTACATGAAAACCAGAGCACGGAGAGAAAAACCAATTTCAAATTTGAAATCAGCAGATCAGAAACATTAAGAACCAGTAAAAAAAATCTCATGCAACTGAGAGCTCGAAAAAAAATTGTTGACCTGTGTTTCTTTCGTAAACCATCCACTTCAGATGTCGTTATTAGCCCAGACTCGTGTCATCCATATTCCCACAGACGGGCTTGTTTCAGGTCAATGATTAATAGGCTCCTCAAAATACCTACTGATAAACTGCCATTGAACATGAATTAAATGCATCTAGACAGTTAACGGTAGCTAATTGTTTTTAAAGACGTAGTGTTTAAAGATGTGAAGGAAGATTAAGGATCAAAGCAAAAGAAATATAATGTAAATAGTGACCAAAGCTAAATTTATCTCTAGAACACATGATGGCGCACATTGTGAGCGCATTGTGCAATCATTAAGAAACTGATCAGGAAGTTTGAAATCGCACGAACAGAAACTTAGGCAACAGATTACAACGTTCTATAGAAAATGGTGACAAGAATTTTTACCTCTGGAATGTATAAGCTCAAATGCAAGATATGTAAAGAAAACAAAAAGGTATAGGCAAGACCGACTGGAACTTTCCAACAAGAGATAGGTAGAATACGTACGAGTTCCACAGTAGTTCTACGATTTAAATTCCGATAAATATAATTTAGACCCTACTACAGATAGCCTTAAAATCGTACATAATGCACCCAGAGGCCATGTGCTCAACAATTTGGAAGAACTGATATTTCTCCATATACGAGAAGCCCACGTTCAGAATCTTGTTCAAAGATTTAATACTACCATTTTTGCTATTCGAACGGTTTATGAAGTAAGTGATCGTTCTACACGAAAATTAGTCTACTTTGCTTATATTCATTCGCTTATGTAGTATGGTATTACATTTTGGGGTAACTCTTCGCAGTCTAAAAGGATATTTTTCGCTCAGAAACGGGCAGCTCCGGCAACAAGTTGTGTAAGTTCGTGAAGCTCTAGTTGACCTCTATTCACAAGTCTGGGTATTTTGACATTGGCCTCTCAATAAATATATTCCTTATTGTCGTTTCTTGTTGACAATTTCAGCTTATTCTCAAAAATTAGCAGTTAATACTCTGCAGAAAACCAATGTGCATTTGGATCGCACTTCCTTAGCTCTTGTGCAAAAAGGTGTGCAGCGTAATGCTGCATCCATTTTCCATAAGCTACCACAAGAATTCAAATATCTTAGCAGTAATCCACGCACTTCCAAATAGAAACTGAAGCGTTTCCTCATGGGTCACTCAATAGAATAAAAATTCTGTTGAGGAGTTCCTTGGAAAATTAAGCTGATTCTTATGTTATATTTTTGATTGCGTTCACTTAACCATATGGCTTGACTTGTTTTGGGTTCATAAACATTTTATTTCACCTGTTACTACTTTTATGTTGTAATTTCCCTGTACTAACACGTCTCATGATCTTGGAGATTTGCTCCTCAATTTTGTCCTACGGAGCTAGAGGTGTAAAATAAATTACATAAAAAAGGAAGGTAGTCGCAAACAGTGATAAACAAACAGACGGATATTTGTAAATATTGTTATCTTGACATTTCCTATACTTTCTTGTAACCTACCGCCCTCCCCCTCCCCCTCCCCCTTCCCTCCGTCTTCCTGTCACCACCATCACCTTATTTTATATTTTGCTTGCCTCCACATAGACTACGTTCTGGTTGCCTTGAAATCCTTTTGCCTAGATTTTATCAGTGCCTTTTACTGTACTTTTTATTTTTGTTGTTGACTATTTGTTTCTTGGACTCCACAATCTCTGCTGCTCTACGTTTGGTGCTGTAACATTTTACTGTAAACTGTAGTACGTTGTACCACTCTTACGTTACGTCAGGTTGTGCTTTGAGAGTCACCTGATGGCAGCATCGAATAATTTAACCTCTTACCGGTGACTGCATCGCCACTAGTATGCACTTACACTTCGTACGAGCATGTGTACTCTTGACGTTTTGAAGTATTTGGTATGTGTTACTCATGTATATGATTGTATTTGCATTAATTGTGAGTACGTCTCATTTTGTTCTCTATGGAGTTAATGTGCATCGTATGGTTATTTTTCGTGTCATTCGAAAAATGTTTTGCAAATGTGCAAGGAATTTTATGTACCATGTTTATACTTGTCTCATGACAGATCCGATGTTAGGAATCAGCCGTACGCAAAATGAGAATCAATAAAGTACGGAAAAGACTGAAATTTTGTGTGATTGTGCATGCTCCGTGACGTACATACAGACGTTGTGTCTGCTAATTTGTTTCTCATATTAGCAGTTACCAAATTCAGCACACAACCGATTACTTTTAATAGAGATGCAGTCATCAGCTTATGTTAATTAGATGTCGTACTAGCAAATAAGTTAATTGCCTCCATGAAGGTTTTCACGACGTATCAACTCAATAAAATCTTTACCTAGTTCTTGCCTCATATTATCGCAGTGTGAGTGCCACATTTCGGTAAGGCTATTCTTTCCTCAAGAACTGCTGTGTCACAGTCCATCTTCATACACAGGAATCAGCTGTGGGCATTTACATCTCGCTATAGACGCTGCACAACGGTTTTTTAAGTTAATAGTTTATTAGTTTAATTTGCTTCTAACAAGGGAACCTCCCCATCGCACCCCCCTCAGATTTAGTTATAAGTTGGCACAGTGGATAGGCCTTGAAAAACTGAACACATATCAATCGAGAAAACAAGAAGAAGTTGTGCGCAACTATGAAAAAAGAAAGCAGATTACACAAACTGAGTAGTCCATGTGGAAGATAGGCAACATCAAGAAGGGTGTGAGCGTAGAAGTGCCGTGGTCCCGTGGTTAGCGTGAGCCGCTGTAAAAGTAGAGGTCCTTGGTTCAAGTCTGCCCTGCTGTTAAAATTTTACTTTCTTTATTTTCACAAAGTTATGATCTGTCCGTTCGTTCACTGACGTCTCTGTTCACTGTAATAAGTTTAGCGCCCGTGTTTTGCGACCGAACCGCAAAACCGTGCGATTGTTATTGAAGTCGCGAGCTATATTTGCTGGATTCATATTGCCCACGGAATACATCTCATGTATTTAATGCACTCTCGTCCAAAGTAGTGAACAGTCAACTGCCAGCCAGGGAGCCTCGTTAGCAGGAATACTGTCTCTTCCGTGCGCTGTAGTCGACTGACGTCGGTGTTTCGATGTTTGTTTAAGTGTGGCGTCCCCATACTACGGCGCAGTTACCTCGCATCGGACGGGCGGACGGACGAATAATAATTGTCTGAAAATAAAAAAATTAAACTTTTCACTCGATGGACGTCTTGAACCAAGGACCTCTCGTTCCGCAGTTACGCACGCTAACCACGGGACCACGGCGCTCTTGAGCTCACAATGTCCTTGAAGTTGCCTATGTTGCAAATTGACTACTCAGTTTGTATATTTTGCTTATTTTTTCATAGTTCCACGCAACTTCTTCCTGTTTCTCGATTGATCTGGATTCAGTTTTTCAAGGCCTATCCACTGTGACAACTTATAACTAAATCTGAGGGGGGTGCGATGGGGAGGTTCCCTTGTAAGTGTAGCCATTTCTAACATTGGTTCGCAAAATTCTGAGAAAATTCTACACAGATTTGTGGGACCATTACGTTTGTGAGCTACCTTACACAATTCCGTCTCCATTTAACTCAAGGTTTAGCTTAAGAGGATTTTCCACCTCTTCCAACCTGCAGTTGCGGTTATTGCTTCATACACTCTATCTCTCCATTCCATTCTCTCACGTGTTTGTTGGACACCCTTGTCCTCTCTTGTCATTGTCCGTGGCTAGCCAGTAGACTCAGATGAAGGCCACTGTAACCTTTGTCGAAACTTTGGTTTCATCAACAATATTTCTTTGTTATAGGACACGGTCCACACCCAGAAAGCATTTGTCAACTCTAGAGGATTTCTTCCACGTAAAATCAATTTTAGAGTAAGCCAGTAGGCTCTAAGAAAGAGAAGGATAATTGAAAGGGTCATAACACAAACGTTGCTAGTTTGGGCAATTACGTAATACTGCTCCAGCGCTGTGAGTAGTTACGGAGTAAATGTGGCGGGAAACATCGAAAGAATTCAAAGGTGCTCTGCTACGTTTGTGACTGGCCGGTATAGCCCATACTACAGTGTAGCGGAGATAGTCATGGAATTTAAATGGGAATCCATGGAAGGAAGACGATGTCCTTCTCACAAAATTCATTTTGCTAAATCACAAGAACCTGTGTTAGAGGAAGACACTGCGGCCATTCTGCAGCAAGCATCACATTCATCGTGTAGGGATTATGGGAATAAGACAAGACAGTCTCGTGCAAGTCCCGACATGTAGAGACAACTTTTTCTTTGCTCAATACGCTAATAGAGTAGAACAGAAAATCACTCTTACTGGTACGTGGAACCCTCAGCTAAGCACTGTACAGCATATTGCAGGTTCTGCATGCACATGTAGACGAAGAAGGAGGTGTTTCAGAAACACTAATGAGATTTGTTCAACTGCACACAAATAGTTGAGACATTTTAGTCGACACGGCAGACTTTATTGCGTTCACCGCTTCTTAAATCTTCCAAGTCAACTAGAACTGCCGCTTGTCTTTCGTGATCCATTCTGTTGGGAAGCTAGGAGACTCTGGAATACTTCAGCCGGCCGAAACTCCCCGGGACCAATACAGGTGTGTAGCCAGGTATTTTACGGTTGCGGGGACCCACACCTAAGGGTCCGCGAGGGATTTACGAGTTCCGGCTCCTCTGCAGGTGAAGCTGGACGGATCCAGTTACTACCGCAGTAACCTGAGCTAAAGGCGACGCTGCCACGCGGCGTGTCTGCTGTAACGGCCATGGGTACGCCGGCAGCAGGAAACACTTTACGTCTGAATCTACATCTACACGACTATTCTGCAATTCGCACTTAAGTTATTCGCAGAGCGCACACAGAACCACTATTAGACTATTTCTCGACGTACCGCTCTCGAATAGCACGCGGGAAAATTGAACACTTACATTTTTCCGTGCGAACTCTGACTTCCTTATACCTTATACGACTGTTGTTTCTTCCTGTCTACGTCGGAGTCGACGTAACATTTTCGCATTCGGAGGAGAAAGCTGATGACTGAAATTTTGTGAAAAGATTTGGCAGCAATAAAAAATGAGTTTACTTTAATGATTGCTATCCCTACTCATCATATCCGTGATATTCTCTTTCCTATTTCAGGATAATACCAAACGAGTTGACCTTCTTCGGATTTTTTCAGTATCTTCCGTCAGTCCGGTCTGGTAACGATCCCATACCACGTAGCACTTGTAATTTGGCTTCCACTTCCGCTCAATAAAAAGTCGTCGAAACTGTTATTGAATGCACGATAATAGTGTTGGGAGCTGCACGTGTAAGGTTATAGGCCGATAAAATTTTGAAATGTAAATTAAATGTGCTGTGTAATTACTTTAAACTCAAATTACTGAAGGTGCAGGTCCTCCAATAAGCGGGAACTAGACTTTTATAATTTTGTAATAAATGCACGTCAATGGTGGGTCGGTGCTACGTCAGTATTCTATCCGTCTCCCTCAAAGGGCTGGCAAGTGAAATTGATAACACATTGTTAGTTAGCGTAAAAATGTGAAGTGATATTGCAAAAAACTATTCCAATACATTTTGACTAAGATTTAACTTAATACAAGACAAATAAAAAGATAGAAAAGGAGCTGAGTGTAGAACAGCATGGGTTTAGGAAAGGAATAAGTACGATCGACCTGATATTTTCTACCTGTCAACTGAAGGAAAAAGTTGGCAGAGTAACAAAAGGGTGATAATGAGTTTTATAGACATAGAAAAGGCATATGACTCAGTTAACAGGGAAAGACTCTGGGAAGAAATGAAGAAGATAGGTATAGAAGATCGATACATTAATATAATAAACACACTGCACAGAGGACACAATTGTAGAATTAGAACACCATTGGAGAACTCTGAATACTTCGAAATAGGACTAGGACTTAAACGAGGAAGTATCATACCTCCTGCACTTTTTAATGTTGTGATGGAATGAATAGGGCAGTTAAGGATATGGTAAAAGGAAAAGACAGAGATGTTTTTCGCACATGATATGGTAATATGGGGCGATAAAATGACAGCTGTACAGTTACAACTTGATGCGTGGAAGGAAATAATGAAAAGGTATGGATTAAAAATAAATAAAGATAAGAGTGAAGTAATGGTATTTGGAGGAGACAAAGGGATCAAAGGGAATATTACTTTGAATGGAGAACCTCTCAAAGCGTTTCACTTATTTAGGGAGTGAAATATCTAGCGACAGAATAACCAACGAAATTAATAGGAGGTTACAGAAGGGAGACAGTTTCTACCAAACAATAAAACACCTGATTTGGAAGAAGGGAGATTCGGAAAACGCAAAACTCCTTATGTACAAGAGTTATTATTTCCCTACGCTCACCTATGGAGGAGAAACACGGGCAATGACAGAAAGGGACTGGAGCAGACTGCAAGCAGGGGAAATGAAAGTATGAGAGAAGAAATCGTAAAAAGAGATAAAGATGGAACGAGCATGTTAAGAGGATGCGTGGTCAGAGACTTCCCGTAAGTATGGAACAACTAAAGATGGATGGAAAAAGACCTAGAGGGATTCCAAGAACACGGTGGAAAACGGGAGTGAGAATATCTGTCGAAAGGAGAGGTGTTACATGGCAGCAAGTGGAGGAAGAAAAGTGGTGGGAGGACCGAGCCAAAAGGAGACGATTCGTCAGCGCCCAGACCGCGCAGTAGCTGGAGCGGGATCCAGATACATACATACAATACAAATCATGCACAGCTACAGAGCAAGATGCTTACATGATGAAAGTTAAAAAGCGAGTGACAAAAGCGAACAGTCAGGCCTCTCCTAGCTGCCCTCGGAAACGAGACCGCACGTTCATTTATTTGCAGAGATAACGCAAACATTAACATATCGATACTTTTGTTACGTTCTTCACATTGAATTTTATATTACATAAATATTTTTTAGAAATGGGTTGTTGTTGTTGTTGTGGTCTTCAGTCCTGAGACTGGTTTGATGCAGCTCTATATGCTACTCTATCCTGTGCAAGCTTATTCATCTCCCAGTACCTACTGCAACCTACATCCTTCTGAATCTGCTTAGTGTATTGATCTCTTGGTCTCCCTCTACAATTTTTACCCTCCACGCTGCCCTCCAATGCTAAATTTGTGATCCCTTGATGCCTCAAAACATGTCCTACCAACCGATCCCTTCTTCTAGTCAAGTTGTGCCACAAACTTCTCTTCTCCCCAATCCTATTCAATACCTCCTCATTAGTTACGTGATCTACCCACCTTATCTTCAGCATTCTTCTGTAGCACCACATTTCGAAAGCTTCTATTGTCTTCTTGTCCAAACTGGTTATCGTCCATGTTTCACTTCCATACATGGCTACACTCCATACAAATACTTCCAGAAACGACTTCCTGACACTTAAATCTATACTCGATGTTAACAAATTTCTCTTCTTCAGAAACGATTTCCTTGCCATTGCCAGTCTACATTTTATATCCTCTCTACTTCGACCATCATCAGTTATTTTACTCCCTAAATAGCAAAACTCCTTTACTACTTTAAGTGTCTCATTTCCTAATCTAATCCCCTCAGCACCACCCGATTTAATTTGACTACATTCCATTATCCTCGTTTTGCTTTTGTTGATGTTCATCTTATATCCTCCTTTCAAGACAGTGTCCATT
Organism: Schistocerca serialis cubense; assembly: GCF_023864345.2. NCBI lineage: Eukaryota > Metazoa > Arthropoda > Insecta > Orthoptera > Acrididae > Schistocerca > Schistocerca serialis. Next base: position 882,422,966 of record NC_064639.1, read on the forward strand.
CCGTTCAACTGCTCTTCCAAGTCCTTTGCTGTCTCTGACAGAATTACAATGTCATCGGCGAACCTCAAAGTTTTTACTTCTTCTACATGAATTTTAATACCTAATCCGAATTTTTCTTTTGTTACCTTTACTGCTTGCTCAATATACAGATTGAATAACATCGGGGAGAGGCTAAAACCCTGTCTCACTCCTTTCCCAGCCACTGCTTCCCTTTCATGCCCCTCGACTCTTATAACTGCCATCTGGTTTCTGTACAAATTGTAAATAGCCTTTCACTCCCTGTATTTCACCCCTGCCACCTTCAGAATTTGAAAGAGAGTATTCCAGTTAACGTTATCAAAACTTTCTCTAAGTCTACAAATGCTAGAAACGTAGGTTTGCCTTTTCTTAATCTTTCTTCTAAGATAAGTCGTAAGGTTAGTATTGCCTCACGTGTTCCAACATTTCTACGTAATCCAAACTGATCTTCCCCGAGGTCCGCTTCTACCAGTTTTTCCATTCGTCTGTAAAGAATTCGCGTTAGTATTTTACAGCTGTGACGTATTAAACTGATAGTTCGGTAATTTTCACATCTGTCAACACCTGATTTCTTTGGGATTGGAATTATTATATTCTTCTTGAGGTCTGTGGGTATTTCGCATGTCTCATACATCTTGTTCACCAGATGGTAGAGTTTTGTCATGACTGGCTCTCCCAAGGCCATCAGTAGTTCTAATGGAATGTTGTCTACTCCCGGGGCCTTGTTTCGACTCATGTGTTTCAGTGCTCTGTCAAACTCTTCACGCAGTATCTTATCTCCCATTTCATCTTCATCTACATCCTCTTCCATTTCCATAATATTGTCCTCAAGTACATCGCCTTTGTATAAACCCTCTATATACTCCTTCCACCTTTCTGCCTTCCCTTCTTTGCTTAGAACTGGGTTGCCATCTGAGCTCTTGATATTCATACAAGTGGTTCTCTCCTCTCCAAAGGTCTCTTTAATTTTCCTGTAGGCAGTATCTATCTTACCCCTAGTGAGACAAGCCTCTACATCCTTACATTTGTCCTCTAGCCATCCCTGCTTAGCCATTTTGCACTTCCTGTCGATCTCATTTTTGAGACGTTTGTATTCCTTTTTGCCTGCTTCATTTACTGCATTTTTATATTTTCTCCTTTCATCAATTAAATTCAATATTTCTTCTGTTACCCAAGGATTTCTATTAGCCCTCGTCTTTTTACCTACTTGATCCTCTGCTGCCTTCACTACTTCATCCCTCAGAGCTACCCATTCTTCTTCTACTGTATTTCTTTCCCCCATTGCTGTCAATTCATCCCTTATGCTCTCCCTGAAACTCTCTACAACCTCTGGTTCTTTCAGTTTATCCAGGTCCCATCTCCTTAAATTCCCACCTTTTTGCAGTTTCTTCAGTTTCAATCTGCAGTTCATAACCAATAGATTGTGGTCAGAATCCACATCTGCCCCTGGAATTGTCTTACAATTTAAAACCTGGTTCCTAAATCTCTGTCTTACCATTATATAATCTATCTGATACCTTTTAGTATCTCCAGGATTCTTCCAGGTATACAACCTTCTTTCATGATTCTTGAACCAAGTGTTAGCTATGATTAAGTTATGCTCTGTGCAAAATTCTACCAGGCGGCTTCCTCTTTCATTTCTTCCCCCCAATCCATATTCACCTACTATGTTTCCTTCTCTCCCTTTTCCTACTGACGAATTCCAGTCACCCATGACTATTAAATTTTCGTCTCCCTTCACTACCTGAATAATTTCTTTTATCTCGTCATACATTTCATCAATTTCTTCGTCATCTGCAGAGCTAGTTGGCATATCAACTTGTACTACTGTAGTAGGCATGGGCTTTGTGTCTATCGTGGCCACAATAATGCGTTCACTATGCTGTTTGTAGTACCTAACCCGCACTCCTATTTTTTTTATCCATTATTAAACCTACTCCTGCATTACCCCTATTTGATTTTGTATTTATAACCCTGTAATCACCTGACCAAAAGTCTTGTTCCTCCTGCCACCGAACTTCACTAATTCCCACTATATCTAACTTTAACCTATCCATTTCCCTTTTTAAATTTTCTAACCTACCTGCCCGATTAAGGGATCTGACATTCCACGCTCCGATCCGTAGAATGCCAGTTTTCTTTCTCCTGATAACGACGTCCTCTTGAGTAGTCCCCGCCCGGAGATCCGAATGGGGGACTATTTTACCTCCGGAATATTTTACCCAAGAGGACGCCATCATCATTTAATCATACATTAAAGCTTCGTGTCCTCGGGAAAAATTACGGCTGTAGTTTCCCCTTGCTTTCAGCCGTTCGCAGTACCAGCGCAGCAAGGCCGTTTTGGTTAATGTTACAAGGCCAGATCATCAATCACCCAGACTGTTGCCGCTGCAACTACTGAAAAGGCTGCTGCCCCTCTTCAGGAACCACATGTTTGTTTGGTCTCTCAACAGATACCCCTCCGTTGTGGTTGCACCTACGGTACGGCCATCTGTATCGCTGAGGCACGCAAGCCTCCCCACCAACGGCAAGGTCCATGGTTCATAGGGGGGATAGAAATGGGTATTACACAGTAAACCTGAAGACAATGGAGATGCACGGTCTACGTAATCTCGTTGCTAGATTCTTTGCATCTTGTAATTCTTAGAATAAAATACAGATTTTGGTCCGACTTCCTAACAACATTTTCTACGAAATGGTTTTGTCATCGTCACACAGCCTACTTCGTTGAACCGGCAACCTTTAAGTTTTTATGATTTATCGTGTAACCGAAACTTAACGAAACTATTTTTAGTAGTAATGAGGAGAGCCTCGTGTTGTGTAGCGTCCACTACTACTGCACCTCATAGCGCACTGTTACCACCGAGCGACTCTTAAAGTAACATTCCGTGCCGAATTTGCATGACCGCGCGATTATGAAATTGAACAATTCATTCGCAAAGAGCTACGTCTGAACTCCCAGGAAGTGATAGATATTCACTATCACTGGCGGTGTTGTCTATGTTAAAATGACGGCGGAGGAAACATGTGCTGAGGTAGTTCGACAACACGCACACGGACCCAAGACCAAGCATTCTGTCGGGCATATTGGAGAGGTAAGGGTAGATCACTCTGGTTTCGGTCTTCGTACATTCGGGTCTTTGAGCTCCCTTTCAAAGTGCCACAAGACGCGGTCGTCGAAGCTTTCCGACCCTACGGCAATGTTGTGGGGCACATCGCGGGAAAATGGCAGGCTTTCACGACATACCAAGTGTTGAATGGCGTACGCCAAATCAAAATCTAAGTCTCCAAACATGTACAATTTTATCTGCCGATAGGTGGCGTGTGAGCCATCGTTATGTATGATGGCCAGCCACGGACGTGTGCCGGTTGCGGACAATAGGGCCGTGTTCGGTCAGACTGTCTCCGCCGACGTTTGCTCCAGGTTCCGACCAGTGACTCAGCGTCCACAGCGGCACTCACTTCCTTACCAGACAGTTACGCCACAGCAGTACGCAGGCTCGACGCGTCACTTCAGGAAGCGCTGTTCCACCCCCCGGCACTCCCCACTGCAAATGACGGTGCTTCCACGGCCTCACCGGCACCATCTCCCCCAGCGGCTACGAGACAACCACCTCTCCAGAGCTCGATACCAGCCCGCACGCTGCGATGGACGTCGATGCGAGTGCGGTGCCTACCTCCAATTTTCTTCGGACGCGACCTCGGACATTGAACGCCTACATTCTGATACAAAACAGCACCTCCGAAAAGGGAAGAAGAGAAGTCAAATGCCATTTAACGACACACTTGATGTGGCATCACAGGCAGTGGAGTGGATGCAAGACAGTGATCTCCCTTCGAGCGCCCTAACGACAGGAGTGGCTGCTCGTGATGTCCCATCTGAGGAACAATCCCACCCGACAACGCTGGATCCCTTGGAGGGAGAGTCCCTGGACCACGCTACAGCAGCGTCACCGCAACTCGTCTTCGATGAGTGCGACAGTCACTTGCCACCTACTCCTGTCTTTTGGGCTGATGATGTCGACGATGGAGCAGATCGAGATGGTGGCTCTCCCGTCAGGCACTGCCCCATTGAGATGGCTGACCCATCTTCAACCCAGTGATAGCGGCTACAGTGGCTGCATGCCAGCCGGACATCTCTGCCAGAACATCTGTGCCAATGGTGGGAGCACGCCCAAAACACAACCGCATCGCGACGATGATTCTGGTCACCATTCAGTTTTCCCACAACTGTCAGTGTTCCGAGAGACCATTTATGATGCTGATGTCGACATTTCCCTCCTCCAAGAAGTGTTCGTAGCTGATTTCTATGCCCCCCACTGGCTATGCAGCATACATCTCCCATGCTTCTGACAATGGTAGTGGAGCCGCCATCCTCCTCCGTTCTGGACTCCCTGCTGAAGATGTAGTGTACCTTCATAATGCTAGAGGTATGGCTCTCATGCTGTTTGGCGTCTGCATCCTCAATGTATATGCGCCGTCCGGCTCCAGTCGACGTCGTGACCGACACACCTTTGTTGACGAGGTAATGCCGCTTTTCGAGGGTCCTCTGGATGAAATGGTCCTCGGTGGCGATTTCAACTCCACACAAGGGCCTAATGACCAACTTCCTCATCATTCCCCACGTGCGGCCCTCTCTGTCATCATCGACAACTTCAGCTTGTTGACACATGGACAAAGGTTCAGGCACCCAAGCAGGTTTCACATACAATACGGCGCATTCGTGCAGTCGCCTCGACCGTATATATCTCACACGTTCACTTGCTGCCGACACTCGACATGCCGAAGTATGGCCTCTGACTTTCTCTGGCCACGACGCCTACATCTGCGATGTTTTCCTCAGCCGCCACCATGTGTGGCACAGCCGCGGCCTGTGCAAGTTAAACGTTTTGCACGTGACTGTCCCCGACTGCCGACGGATCGTTGAGGATGCGTGGGCCCTCTGTCGTCGACGTCGCCTCGCATACACATCCATCTTATCCAGGTGGCTATCCTGCGTGAAATCAGCTCTACGCAGGGCACTGTTGGGATATGGCAAAGACTTCAAGTTTGGCAAACGAGCACCATGGACTTTTATTACGCGGTGCTTTGTGACTGCACTTCTATGGCATTCACTCCTGTCTGTCAGATGACCCATCGATGTACCAACTCCTCACAGAACGCTGACGTCGTCATCGAACTCTCATCCACGACCTCGCCGATGTGGAAGGACGACGATACGCTACGCAATGCGCCATTAGTCACACTTTCGATTCTTATTTCCGCCAGCTCTACGCTGCCGTCATACATCCCCGAGCCTAATAGAGGAGGTAGCAGCACGGACTGTCAACACCATGCCAGAGGATATGGCTCAAGAACTTCAGGAACAATTGACCTCCGATAGTCTTAGATGCTATCAAGGCGGGAGCTGCCAACAAGTCCCCTCGACCTGACAGCCTCCCCCTCGAATTTTACAAGTGTTTTAGCTGTCTTTTGATAGCTACTTGGACTTTCGTCTGGCGCGAACTTATGTCACCCACAACGATGATCCCAGCCGCTTTCCTTGATGGGGGTCATAATCCTGGTTCGTAAGCCACATGGGCGATCACGGATCTGTGATTAACGGCCCATCACACTGCTCAACGGTGACTTGAAAATTTTTACCCGTTTGTTGGCCTCACGACTCAAGAAGGCAGCAAGATAGGTCTCACCTCTCTTTATCAGACTTCGCTGGGCGGTGAAAACACCCATACGACCCTTTGCCATTACAGGGACATGATCGCTCTCGCGCGGTCGCAGTATTTACCTGGCGCATTAGCTTCGCCTAACTTCAGTCAGGCATTCGACCGTGTCCACCATATCTTTTTGAAATCGGTCCTCCAACACATGGGTTTTCTGGCTCGTATAGTAACAGTGGTAATGCGGCTCTTGAACGGCGCGACTTCAAGAATAATCTGTAATGGTCACCTCACAGCGCCTCTAGCGATGAGCCCTCTGTCCGACAGGGTTGTCTACTTTCCACGATACTGTAAGTTTTGCATTAGAGCCCCTACTCCAGGGGCTTCGCCAACGCATGGTGGGCCTGACATTGCATGGGCACCGCTTCTGATGTACAGCCTATCCTACGATCTAGTTCTCTACCTCCGAAATGAAGACTTGGGTGGCGACATATGGGGAGGCATCGGGCAGTTCTCTTAACATTTCCAAATCGAAGAGTCTGCTCATTATGAGAGTCTCCCTGAGCGATATGTCGCTCCTATAAGTGTGGCTACCAGTGTCGGCTGTTTGGTCATTGATTTTATTAATGAGCTCCGTCGCTCAGCGGCAACCAACAGTAACTGTCTCCTCCAAACAATCAGGGCTGGCCTTGTGGACCACCGGCTTAGATCCCTCGACATTGTACAGCGTTCGCAATACGTGAATGTTTACCAAGCCTCACTCTTCCCCCGTATGGCACAAGTGTTCGCAGTCCCTATTACCCTCGCATATCGTATGTGATGGGATCCTTTGTCTGTACTGGGATGTTATTTAAAGTTCAATATTCCTCCCTTGCCCTCCAGCGAGAGCGTGATGAAGTGGGCTTATTCCATGGCCAGATAGAGATACGGCACTTTTTGTTAGCTCCCAACTGAAAGTCTGGCGTCGCTTCCCCACGAGCCTGACTGGACTGCTTTTGCATGAATACGCACCAGTCTCCAAGTCAGCCCCAGTCATGTTACCAGACATTTCACCACCATTTATCACTTTCGGCACTTCTATCTTGAATTAAGTTACATCTTGCACTCCTTACCCCTTTCACGTATACTCCAGACAAAGACTGTAAACGACACATTACAAATGTTTCCCCAGATCACTGGCGTCGTGTGTGGAAAGCGGTGCATGCTGGTTATCTCGACACCGGCGTACAGTCCACCTGGTACATCACCGTCAATGGCAAACAGGTCAACCAGTTTCGTTTGCACCGCATCCACCTTGCTGACACATCCCTCTGTGTTCACTGTGGTGTAGAGGACGCGGACGCTCATCGATTCTCATGTGGTCCATCATATGATGTCTGACGTCTGGAGGCTCGCGCAGCGTATCTTGGCTTTCCTTACCCGACAGACATCTGCTCAGATCACTTTCCTGACGCTTTCGTTCCCGGATGTGATTCGTTACCCCACAAGAAAAACTAACGCTGTGAATTGGATACGCGGTCATACGGTCCGCTACCTTTTTGGCCCCGACGAGAAATCAGAAGTGCCGTCCCCTGTGGCCGAGCGGTTCTCGGCGCTTCAGTCCGGAACGGCGCTGCTGCTACGGTTCGAATCCTGCCTCAGGCATGGATGTGTGTGATGTCCTTAGGTTAGTTAGGTTTAAGTAGTTCTACGTTCTAGGGGACTGATGACCTAAGATGTTAAGTCCCATAGTGCTGAGAGCCTTATGGGACTTAACTGCTAAGGTCATCAGTCCCTAAGCTCACACACTACTTAACCAAAATTATCCTATGGACAAACACACACACACACTCACATGCCCGAGGGAGGATTCGAACGGGAACGGGACCAGACGCACAGTCCATGACTGCAGCACCCTAGACCGCTCGGCTAATCCCGCGTGGCGTTTTGGGATAGGCCTAGATAGGAGCCAACTACTGAAGAGGTGCATTTTATTTTTATTATTATTTTTAGGTCACAAGTGGTGGTGGCAAGCAGATATTTTCTTTTTTGCAGTTTTCCCTTTCCTGACCAGAGGCAGAAAAAAAACAAGTAGTAGAGAAAAGAAAGAAGATAGGGTAACAGAAAAAAGTGGTAAACGTCGTGCATTCTAAACTTACAGTCGCCTGTTCGCGTCCAACCTTATCTCCCTTTTTCTTTTTTTTTACCATATTACGGCTCTCATCTAAAGATATGAGTCTGATAGAACATCGAAGTTAATTCGCTTCGCATTCTATCCGCTAGTAATAACAAATAACAAATACTTTCAGAAGAAATTCCGCAGGACAGATCGTGGACACGTCGCGGTCAGTGCAGCTTACACTAGAGCGTTTCCTCGCGACGCAGCGGCTACCGGCCACCACCCAGACGCCACCCGCCGTCTGAAATCGGGCGCCGCCCAGGTGAACGCGGCGCGACGCTGTCAGTGTATGTATAAACTGTCATTTTCGAATCTGAAGTTCTAGTTATCATCTTACAGTTGAGCATTGGATTTTACATACTTGAAAATCATGAACTATGGTTAAGTGATACGCCAGAAAAAGATATTCTTGTTTCAACCAAGATCTTTCTAGCATGAATGATTTTCCACATTAAGAAAGTCTCGACTACTGATATAGGTGATGGATTACCATTTAACCATCATGTGACATTCACATTCAACAGGCAAGGTTCAGAAGCCTAGTGTAAGAGTCATGCATGGTCTAATTCGAAACAACAAGAACCAATGGCGTGGCTATAATTGCAGTTTTCCTTGAACGTCATCAGGTCACTCATTCAGTGATACTATTACTGGTGACTAGTTATGATGCCCTTATTGTTAACTTCCTAATAAGAAATGAAAGGATGAGGCCCCCAAAAGACGTAAACTCGAGGAAAGAGTAGTGTCAACATAAAATTTTCCATCTGATAGCTCCAAAAATGTGTTTTGCACTGCGAAGTCTTCCCCAAGGGTGTGTCCATCACAGCTGGAATTCGTTGCCAACAACTGAGTCATCTTTCGGTCGCAGTGTAAGAAAATCAACAGACCAATCTTCATCACGTGTGCCAATGCATGATAACGCACTCTGTTGATGTGAGAAACAAAACTATCCAGGAGATTGACAGGGAAGTCGTCTCCCAGGCACTTACCCCTCTGATCGTATACTCGTAAAATTTTACCTTTCCCGCTCTTGATGGATCAACCATAAAGAAGAGTGATTAGCGTCAGAGCTTCGAAAGACGAACGTATGTAAGGCGACGGTTCGACTCCAGCTTTAACTCAGTTACTAATCTTCCTTTTTTTATCATATGTCATTTTATTTCATTTACATGGCATCTGAGAGGTAATATAATGAAAATCAAAACCACATGTAGCCGGCCGGTGTGGCCGTGCGGTTCTAAGCGCATCAGTTTGGAACCGCGTGACCGTTACGGTCGCAGGTTCGAATCCTGCCTCGGGCATGGATGTATGTGATGTCCTTAGGTTAGTTAGGTTTAAGTAGTTCTAAGTTCTAGGGGACTGATGACCTCAGTAGTTAAGTCCCATAGTGCTCAGAGCCATTTGAACCATTTTTTGAAAACCACATGTATTTCCATTAAGTATTTTCATGACGTTTAAATTTATGTTTTCCATGTCTGTATGCGAAATACCCCTGCAAGTGTGATGTCGACAGCACATCCGGCGAGTAATTGTACAATACTCTTCTGGTGTGGCATATTTAGACTTAGTGTATTGCTAACTGTAAATAACGTCATTAGCATGAGCATTTATCGAGGTTTGACTTGCGCTTTCCAAGCGGGACCCTCGTCCTTTAAAATTTAATTACAGATGGTAAATGACCAAATAACATATGAAATACACAACTTCATGAAAATGTACATGTTTTTTCGTTATATTACGTCTCAAATGTCATATGAATTAAATAAAGTCACCAGTGATGAAAAGATATGGATTTTAAAGGGATTCGAACCGCCGCCTCGTTCACAACCTTTTTGCTAAGCGCGAACGCTAACCACATGAGGAGAACCATTTTTTACAATCTTCGTAAAGATACATTCAGTACTTAACAGATGGGTAAAACTTCTCTGGTGATTTTCTGGGAACTGCCGGAGTGGTGCACCTTACTACTTGCACATTATCTTGTTTTATTGGCCTACTAAAGGTGTACAAAGTTTGAAGTAAATCCCTGATCCGAATGTCGTGTCCTCCCCCTCTTAGGTAATCTCCTTAATGGTTCATATTTCAGAGGAAACTGTTCCTTGCACTCACTGCTGTGGCAACGATGAATAAATTTAATGGTTAGTCATAAGTTTTTAATGAACACTTGGAAAAATGAAGATGCGGTTTCTTTTGCTTTATGCAGCTCAGATGTATATTCAGATCTCCGCTCCGCAGTAACGCTGCACGTCGCAAAATATTACTGTCCATTGATAAAATGAAGTACCACGCCGTAATTGTTTTCTGTGTTTGAAGGTTAAGATCACTGCAACATTGTGTGTTGAGTTGATGGAAGGATGCGGCTTCACCGCCACGTAATACGTCACAGCGGTTCTGTGCCAATTCGCCTTCATAGTGCTGATCACGAGGAACGGTGTGGCAGAACATGTCTCTCTGTGAAGAATCAGGAATCGCGATAGGATTGGAGTCCGTGACGCTGGACGAGCAGCATATTGCAATACGGACGATACCGTAAAAAACTAAAATGTCGTGGATCGATTTTCCCCGCCTTTCACGACATGTTGGACATGACGGAGAACACTAATAGCTGGATTCTGCGACGCTTCATCGCCATTCATAAAGCACACGAGACCAAGCCAATAGCGGAAATGCTGCACTGGCGTCAGACTCTTTCCAGACATTTTCAGCCACATAAGCGCCACGAACCAATGCGGAGTGAATCACTATGACCGCAGGAGAGAGGAGCAAATGAATCACTCCAAATGTGTGGAACCACCACAGCCAAAGAAAGCGAAGAACTGACAACCATCGGACAAGGTGATGTTGGTTGTTTCTTTAGTACTGCTATGGTGTGGTGCAAACACACCATGGCCATAAGGATAATACCGACACAGGATCATCCTGACACGATTACGGGAATGTGTTAAGACAAAGCCTCGCGGGTGTTCTGCTAGTTTTTTTTTCTTTTTTTCTCCTTGCTCCACTACAAGGTCTCACCGCATTCTGAGTGGGTCACGGTCTCACACGTTGCTACTTTGAACTCTCAAACTATGTTTTAAACCCCGTATTAAACTGACATGGTATCCAGTAATACCTTTCTTTTCCCTCTGGTGAAGAAATCCTTGCGTGTCAGACATTTCCAGAAAGATGACGGAGTGATTTTCGTGCTGGAATCTTTTCTGAAGAGCCAAAATGCAGAATCCTGTAACCAAGCTGTCCGTCATGTCATACATCGTTGGGATGGACGCGTAGAATTGATGGACTGAATAACTAACACCATAAGCAACCCTCATGTCCGCAGCTTTCTTTTCTTCTAGGTGATACGCCAAGAATGAAACATCATAATAAGTTTATTCAACTTTGACGTCATATTATTTCAGTGACGTGCTTCAGTTAGCTTTACAGGTGGATGCAATTGTAATTGGTCTTAATGTTTTACTTTAAGATAATTTTATGTAACTGTTTATTTTCTGTTAGAGATGAATATGCAACGTGCTTATCTGAAATTTTCGAATTCATAGTGTACGTAGTGAGTGACAGTTATGCATCAAAAGAGAATTAGTACCACAAAATTCTTTTAACAGTGCTGACAATTTTTGCTACGTCTGTGAGGGTAACAGAAAAAAAAAACATAACACACTTCATTAGAAACACCTACCACAAATATCTTTGTTACAAAATTGGAGATCAGGATAAAATCTGGGCGTCACTCGTTTGCTACATTTGTACCGGCAATCTCCGTTCATTGTCCTTTGCAGTTCGTATGGTATGAATAAAGCCCACAGATAGCATAACACATTGTTGTTTCTGTCACGGTTCTCCCTACCAGGCATGACGTACCCTAATATTCCGCCTGTCGTGTCTCCGGTTCTACATGGAGAAGTCTGACTTGTACCACAGTTATCAACAGAATGCAACGTTGATTCTGAAGATAGTAACTAAGAAACTCATTTTGTTAAGCCTCTCAGTTCAAAAGAGCTGGACTGCAGAACTTACGAAAAGACACACAGAGTTATCAAAATCAGCTTTCTGATCTCATAACAAAAATTTACATCTTCTTAAAATAAAGCTGATTTTCAAGAGCACGTTTTAATTCATCGAAGTAAGAGGAAGATATTTACAATTTTTTGTAGAATTCGAGCCTGTCTGGTGCCATACGTTAATGTAAAAAGCAGAATAGATGTTTTATAATATTGTACACTTCCAGTTCCGTAGGACCAAATTGAGGAGTAAATCTCCACGGTCATGGAAAGAGTCAGTACATGAAATTAACATCAGAAAGGTTTATAACAGAATTTAATCAATACTATGCAGACCACAACCTGCTGAGTATATGCTAGCGTAATGAACAATGTAATACAGAATTTTTATTTTTTCCAGTAACTCCATAACAGAATACAGGAGAGAGCGGTAAGGGAATTCTTTAATTTTAACTTGAAAGTGTGAGGATTACTGCGAAGATTTTTTGATTCTTGTGGTATTGTACTGAAAATGGATGCATTATAACAATGTACGACTTCCAACGCAGGGGTCAATGAGGTGCCATCCAAATGTGGATGGATTTCAATGAAAGCTGCTAATTCTTCGAAAGAAGCTCATATTGCTAACAACAAATGGCATTACAGAAAATATATACTGTGAGGCCAATTTCAGAATTCCCAGACTCCCGAACAGGTGTTCACAAGAGGTTCGAGAGTTTACATCACATACTGCTCGAACTGCCAGCTTATGAGCCAATGGGAAGAGTTACGCCAGAATATAACGTCTTGTGTCATAAACGAATAAAAACAAGTAGTTTAGACTAACGTTCTTTTTGCTATCACTTATTGCAAATACAGTTCTAAAGATGAATATAACAGTAAGCAATTTTTGAACAAGATTCTGAACATAGGCTTTCCATGAGATCTTATGGTTTATTTGAACACATAGGAACTTTAACGGTTCAGACTGAGTAATTATAGGTACATTCTGTGTGAACAAAACGCCAGTTTTAATTCAATTGTGTATCAGAAACAGTAAAATCTGAGTCTTACTGTGAGTCAACATCACTTTATTTTATACAGTCCGTGACTAATTGACTACATTGCACTCAAGGTTCTTCACTATTACGCTTGTGCCACCAGCGAACAACACTATTTTAGAATCACCTGACACATTAGAAGGCACATTATCTACATACATAAGAAACTGTGTTGATGCTAGTACTGGTCTCTGAGGTACACCATCTTTACTGTGTCTTAATCACACTTATGTCATAGCTGTGCTCATTATTGTGGAGCACGACCTTTTGCAGTACATGAAGTGTGAAAGAAAACAATTTGTGCTACACCTCTTACTCCTTAATGATCCGTCTTCTGCAGTAGTATATTTTGGCAACACAATCAAAAGAACTTGTTAAATCAAAGAACATGCCTAGTGTTCGCCAGTTTTTGTTATATCCGTTCAGCGCTTCATAGAGAAAAGAAAACATTTTCAGTTGCTAGACCACATCCAACACCAAGCTGTATGGCTGACAGCCAATTATGTGAACCGAAAAGGGCAATTTTCCTTATACTGTATATACACTCTTTTCAGTTACATTAGCAAACATTGATGGCATAGAAATGGGTCTAGAGTTGTCTGCTTTGCTCATTCCTCCATTTTTATAAAGCGGTTTCACTACCGAGTTCTTTAATCATTCAGGAAACTGAACATTCTGAAACGAAAAATCACATATGTGGCTAATAGTATACTCCTGCGCCTTCTACGATTTGATTGTCTCAATTTCGCCTGTCATTATCACGGTTGTGTATTTCAGACAGCACTTATGTAAATTCATGTTCTAAGAGAGTCATATAACTCCCTGTAGAAACTAAGTTTTTATATAATTTGCATATATCTGACCTACCAGAAAAAAAATCTACGTACTGACTTAATTTCCTCAACCTTGCGCTATTAGCAAGACGCTTACTTCACTACTCACCATATGATTTTAATTTTACCCTTACAACTGTCTATTCTGTTTGCTTGCCACATGTCTTCTGCCTTGCTAATAACATTTTAAAGCGCCTTACAGTGCTACCTGAAATGAGCTACTGCTGCTCTGTTGGACTATTCCTAGCATTTAGATGTAATTCCCACTTTGTTCTACATATCCTTGGCCCACTATCAGCCATCAGCTGTTTCAAACGTTGTAACTGATAGCAAATTTCGCAGAAATCGAGAAATGCGTAAAGGAAAGTATTATATTTATCGCCTACGTTAAAAATACAAAAATGCTACCGCTCCTATTTTTAATGAGGTTTAAAAAGTCTGTTTCCACTGTATTAACATTTACAAATTTATGTAATTATACTTAATATATGTGGTGCACAAATCCCCTCGGTAATAAACATGAAGTTTGGTTCATCAAGGGCTAGTTAGTTTATTTTGCGAACGTTGTGCCCCTCTAGTAATGAAGAATGAACAAAAGTGTTTTCTACAGTAGTGCTCTGGTTGCAAAGAATACAGCGCACACCTCACGGCATGAATCTGGGAGGTCTTTATAGATTCTTTTTCTTGCACGGTCAGTTATTAAATTGTATTAAAGTCACCACATAAAACTAATTTTTGGTACGTTCTATAGAGTCAATGATGAAGTATCTCCACCTTGAACAGAGATGTCCTGAAGCCAGAGTTAGGCAACGTACAGACATCTACAACTCACAGGTTAGCTGGACATTCAGTGATGTGTTCAGTGCAATGCTCTGATACCTCAGCGGAGTCTAATGGAGTACTGTTTTTCACGTACATGGCCACTCCTTCACGCCACAAAGATATACTTAAAAAATAGCCAAGAAATGTGTATGCCGATAGAGGAAGCCTCTGAATAGTCACTTCTTTGTTTAAGTTGTGCTGTGGATACCAATAACGTCAGCATTAACATTTGTAAGAGTTCGCTAAACGTATCTCTAATACCACTTATATTTCGATGAAACATGCTAATTTCTTAATTACTTAGAAAGCAAACCTGTTTTGAAGATGCTTCCTATGTGAAAGATACTTTCCTTAAGCAGCGATATCTACCATTTGGCTTGAATCTAAAAAAGAAAAAGGTGCAGATCTAACATCAATTAGTAAAGAATTTTCCCGTGGGTGGGGCCAGCATTCCGCACTGCACTGTCACATAGAAGCTCTGCCAACCCAACATTCCCACATGCACTGTAGTCCAGGTCCTGCCTAGTGAAATCCGATCTGTCGATAGACTCAACTAGTACCACTACACTGTGAGCGGTATCCTCGTCATCAGTGCGTTCTCAAGCCTCGTGTGTCAAGATGAGGCCGATCGTGACGCTGAAAGACTTTCATGCGGTACACATCTGTGCCACCATTTTGAGTAGGTATCTTCTCCATGTCACCACCTGCCTCATAGTCTCTGCCGCTATGAAGACTATTCCCAGCTCCACCAACAGCCACTAACTGATTCTCTTTTACAAACCTTCTACATACCTCACTATTAACAGTCACCTGAGCCAACCTTGCACAAGGCTTAACAATGGTAGCGACAAGCTACTCATTCCACAACACTTCCTGCAGCTGTTGACCTACACATCTGCCATGACAAATACCGAACAGCCCTACCTTCTTTTTCTATTTCAATTTACAACTGACATAAGTTTTTTAACCGATGACGCCTCCGTTAACGGACAGATAATGGCCTCAATGGGCTGTGTGTGTGTGTGTGTGTGTAAGTGTTGTCATGGCCAGTGAATCTGATGGTTGCTAATAGATTATGTACCAACCTTCAGCTAGGTTGTGACTTCCTTTAGGGGACGAAATTGCTACAATATTGTTCCAGCGGGCAATTTTATTTTAAATTTCAGGTGGATCAACCTGACCGGTTATGTGATCATAGTTGCGCCCAAGACGTTATTTAAGTTCCCAGTTTGGGTGATATTTTTGAGCTTCGCCATTTGTAGGTAAATGAGACCAAACAACTGTTGAATGATTTTAGACACATCCATGATTTATCAACAGGCAAGAACCTCTATCAGATGAATGACAAAATGATTGATAATGGATTTACTAGACCATAAACCAGCCATTAAGCGCCACCTACCCTTATTGCACCCAAGATGAACGGTGCACGTTACAGGTCAGTAATCCATTATCGTGCACGAAATCGGAGTTGTTTTACAATCTGTTCCCTTGCCCGATTTACATAATTGTTTCAAATGGTCCGTGGGAGCTGGTTATTTTATGGGTCTCTTATCTTGAGAAAGCCGACCGTCAGGTTCCTTTGACTGAGGATTTGACAACTGTGATGACTTTCTGCACTGACTGGATTTCATTCGAGTTCAGTCTCGTTGCATTTGGACGGCTTACAGTTTCCGCAGCACTTTTCTGGCTGTTGGTCTCGATTTAAAGGAACCTTAGTTTTAAAACTTTTTATAACTATTTGGATAATGTTGTGGCGTACAGTAATAGATTTCACGAGAATTGGGAGCATATTACACAAGTATTGCGTCATCTCCGTGGCACAGGTTTCACCTTAAGGCACCTAAACTAATGTACAAGTGTGTTCTTATTTGGAGCCAGGGTTTTAATTTGTCGTGTTGTAAGAAGATCAAATAATTGTATATTTTTGTGGCACCTCTAGATGATTGAGCTTTGCATATTTTTCTCTCCACGAGTGCTAACTCGAACCTCTGCGTCACTCTCAGTTCTGTTTATATCAGTTTTTCTCTCTCATATAAATTCCTCCAAGCGCTCCATCACGGCCATACGCTCTCCTGCCAAGCATCCGCTCGGTTTTTTCCAGGGCTGCGTTATCGCTAGCACCTAGCCACGGCCCCGTAGCAACCGCCAGCCATATGCTCTGCGGCGGAAAACTGCAGCTTGTATGCTCACAATTACCCTCACTTGCTACTGTATAAACGCTGTGGATGGTGGTGCAAGTAGCACCAAACTCAAGCTGCAGACTCAGAAACGAAATAATACCAAAAAATAAAGTCTACATATGATAGCAGAAGAATCGAAATGAACAAGTCCCTAAATATAGGGACTTTTGCCGCAGCACTTCCTTCCCTAACTTAACTAAACGTGTGCTAAATACATTTATTCATCATCATTTCCATGATGCTGATATGACTAGCCAAATTAAACGAAGGTGACCAACAAATTTTATTTGTCTCCTGTAAATATCGTCCTTTTTTAAATTTTTTTATCAATCCTTTTATTTCGATGCATATATTTCTTAGTAGAAATTACACAGTACATACAGTATGCACTACATCTTTTGTGTCGTCTGTGGTGTGCCTCTGACCTGCAGCTGTGTTGCAGCTCAGACCTCAGGCAGTGTTTCTCAAGTTCTCTTGCAAGTCAGCTAACCCGATTCTACCAGGAACAAACAAAATTCCCCCGGTCAGTTTCCTATCAGCAAAGGTGTGTAGGTACCAAGAACTGGTCAGATGTAAACCAGCCCCCTTTGGTATCCATACTTGACACACTTAAAGCCAAATTACAGCGCGAAACCTGACACAAACATACAGATGTTAGTGTTACCAAGAAATACAAGCTGGCTACATACTTTTCTTTGATCACCAACATTCAAGAACAGAAATGGCCCAAATTCTTGCAACTGTACAACACTGAGACAAGGTTTCTCTAACCAATGTGAAACTAAGAAAATATGTGACCAGAATAGTATTAAAAAATTTATCATATGATGGGTTCCATGGTAGGTTCCAGCAACAATCCTGTTTCTAGTTTTAACCCAAATAATAATATAACTGCTGCTCAATGACCCATGAAAATTACAACACTGCAAACTAAATAAAATCAAATATATAAAATACCCCATGGTACAACATAATCCACAAATTAGCCTATGTACCCATGAAACTAAGAGATCCCAAACAGATAAACAAAAATAAAAACTAATTATATATCCCCAAATCTAAACATTTCTTCAATGAACAAAAACTAAACGTCTTCTTAACAGACCAAGAAGGCCCAACGATACCGACTGGCCGCCGTGTCATCCTCAGCCTATAGGTGTCACTGGATGTGGATATGGAGGAGAATGTTGGCAGCACACCCCTCTCCTGGCCGTATGTCCGTTTCCGACGCCGGAGACGCTATTTCTCAGTCAAGTAGCTCCTCATTTTGCCTCATCAGGACTCAGTGCACCCCGTCTGCCAACAGCACTCTGACTGGATGGTCACCCATCCAAGTGCTAGCCCAGCCCGACAGTGGCAAGGGTGTCGGCTCTTCAGAGAATATAAGAACATGTAATATGTATACCAGTCAGTACCATATTCTCACCTGCCTATGCCATGCTGAACTATCTCCGTCCCCAAGCACAAAAATAAAAAATTGTGTGTGACCAAATCACAATCACCACTCATAAAAAATCGAATCATCATTATAAACAATAAGAAACTTTCCACTCAGTGTCCCTCTCTTACATTCACATCCTATTATGTATATATAAGCGCTGTACACTAACTACAACTGTTGCAACCTGTATCACTGGTCATTATGAGAGAATTAGCTCTGTCAAACAGCTGTTCCACAATTTTTATAGTCAATATACAAGCACCATTAAGTAAACACCTATTATTACTATAAAAAAAAGATGTAATCCCATTACAGTGGCTGTTTGTACAGTCGCAGCTCAGTTACAGTCCCATTGGTTTATGTGACTTAGGATACTCCAACCTGTAAGCACTTGGGTCAGGGCAGCTTACCACAAAAAATGGGCCATGGTACAGCCTGAAAAAGCTTTTAGATCTCAACATCTAAATCTTTTTGGCGTTCCTCTGACTTTACTAATACTAGGTCATCCACCTTGTACTTTGTCGGTTTGTAACTTAATTCATGACTCTTTTCTCTGTAAGGTCTCTGTTGCCAGCTGTCCAGTAATTAGTTTCTGTCTCTCTTGTTTAGAAATCCTCTTTGTACCATTCACTTCTTATCTCTTGCTCAACCTCCATCTCACCCATTAAGCACTGTGTTACATGCAAACTAGCCACCAGATTTTCATCATTGAGTGTATCTTTGAATTTAACCATTTTTCTTCCCTCAACAGTATACAGTTCCACCATCTGGTCCATACAATCTACATATGCCTCATATTTACTCAGGAAGTCAGACACATACGTAAATTTCGGAGCACCAAAAATGACTTGAAACCTCACCTTCAATGTTTACATCTAGGACTGCCCCCTTTCTCACTGGTTTACTGAAAGTCCCTGTAGCATTTTTAATCCTCACCCCTGTGACTGGAAATTCCACTGTTTCTCTGTTCTTAATATGGTCATAAAAGCTCTCTGCCACCCAGTATCCACCAAAACAGTTTGACAGACCCTTGCCACACCAACGGTTATTATTGGCTGCATCTTTTCTATAAAATAATGCTTCAATTCTGTTTCAGCCATCACGTCCTCCTCTAGCTCATGTATGCAGTCTGTAGTCATGGTGCACACTTGCTCTTCACTAAAACATTCAGTATCCTTATTCCCTGAAAATATTAAATCAAAAGCCTCTTTAATTCCAGTTTCCTACACTCAACACCCCCCCCTCCCCCCCCCCCCCCCAACTAGCTTTCTAGCAACTCTGTATTTTCATTTCTCCCAGGTCACTGGTATCTACTGCTGGTGCAATTTTCCAAATCTAATCCAGTCATCAACTTCATAATCGTACTCATCTTTCCCCATCCATTCAGTATCTAGCACCTCATATATGGCTATCTGTTGTTCATCATTTTACTCTATGAAATTTTGGATTTCATCAACATCCTCACCTTCCTCACTAGCTGCATCATTATACACATCCTTCATCAAATGATTTAACATCTTTAACCCCATTAACTATTTCTTTGTAAGCATGTTTGAACACCTCACTTTCCTTACGTAAATCCCTTATTTGCCTGGCATAGTCATGGTTGCTAATCTCCCATTCGTCAGGTGCCCATTTCTGAAACTATTTTGCCCTGGCTATCCAATCATCAGAATCAAGATCACTCTCTGCCTTATTCTCCCATGCTTCCTTGAAAAAATTTGTGTGCCCAGCTTCTTCACTCATACCATTAGCATCAGACATAAACTTACTTGAATCAACAGAATACCTCACAGTTTCAACCACAATTCAAGACCTGCTGCTCCATTCTGCACATTAAAAACATCGAAGACAACTATTGCTCTATTATCGATTACAGGAACGATAGCCTACTCATTGGTACATTCCCTATCAATACTGGAGTGAGTGCCTCCATATACATTAACAACACATTCTGCAGCTTTGTGTCGCATGTAAACATTATTACCCATGACAGCATCTGATAGAGGATCTGCTGCCTGCGCACTCTTTAATATATTCACACTGCTGGAGCACTTATCTTCCTGTGTATCTCCATCTACGAGGTGCATTCAAGTTCTAAGGCCTCCGATTTTTTTTCTCCGGACTGGAAAGAGATAGAAACATGCGCATTGTTTTAAAATGATGCAGCGTTCATTGTCAATACGTCCCAGAGATGGCAGCACCGTATGGCAGATTGAGTGGCGAGAATGAGAACTGTTTTAAATACTTAAAATGGCGACGTTTTCCTTACTTGAACAGCGTACAATCATTCGTTTTCTGAATTTTCGCGGTGTGAAACCAATTGAATTTCATCGACAGTTGAAGGAGACATGTGGTGATGGAGTTATGGATGTGTCGAAAGTGCGTTCGTGGGTGCGACAGTTTAATGAAGGCAGAACATCGTGTGACAACAAACCGAAACAACCTCGGGCTAGCACTAGCCGGTCTGACGACATCATCGAGAAAGTGGAGATAATTGTCTTGGGAGATCGCCGAATGACTGTTGAACAGATCGCCTCCAGAGTTGGCATTTCTGTGGGTTCTGTGCACACAATCCTGCATGACGACCTGAAAATGCGAAAAGTGTCATCCAGGTGGGTGCCACGAATGCTGACGGACGACTACATGGCTGCCCGCGTGGCATGTTGCCAAGCAGTTGACGCGCAACGACAGCATGAATGGGACTTTCTTTTCGTCGGTTGTGACAATGGATGAGACGTGGATGCCATTTTTCAATCCAAAAACAAAGCGCCAGTCAGCTCAATGGAAGCACACAGATTCACCGCCACCAAAAATATTTCGGGTAGCCGCCAGTGCTGAAAAAATGATGGTGTCCATGTTCTGGGACAGCGAGGGCGTAATCCTTACCCATACGTTCCAAAGGGCACTACGGTAACAGGTGCATCCTACGAAAATGTTTTGAAGAACAAATTCCTTCCTGCACTGCAACAAAAACGTCAGGGAAGGGCTGCGCGTGTGCTGTTTCACCAAGACATCGCACCCGCACATCGAGCTAACATTACGCAACAGTTTCTTCGTGATAACAACTTTGAAGTGATTCCTCATGCTCCCTACTCACCTGACCTGGCTCCTAGTGACTTTTGGCTTTTTCCAACAATGAAAGACACTCTTTGTGGCGGCACATTCACCAGCTGCTATTGCCTCAGCGATTTTCCAGTGGTCAAAACAGACTCCTAAAGAAGCCTTCGCCGCTGCCATGGAATCATGGCGTCAGCGTTGTGAAAAATGTGTACGTCTACAGGGCGATTACGTCGAGAAGTAACGCCAGTTTCATCGATTTCGGGTAAGTAGTTAATTAGAGAAAAAATCGGAGGCCTTAGAACTTGAATGCACCTTGTACAACAACATTTGAATCAGGCATTGTGGCCTCCACATACTTTATACCTCTTACCAATGGTGAAAGTTCCATTGCATTCAACACATTGCTATATCTGCTGTCACTTACATACACACCCTCAACATCACAGTACACATTTCCTCGCACAGGTTTTGCCCAAAACTACTACAAGATCCACCATTACTTCAGCCACGATTATTTTCTCACTTCATGGTCCTGTTTCCTGCATGGTTTATTGTCCCAAATTGGACCCTATGTGGAACAAATCTCACTTTAAGGAATTTTGTCCCTGAGGTCTCCTTGCATTAATTTCTCCTCTCCCATCTCTCTGTTCGTGCATTTGCCTTTGATTACTTCTGTTTCCATTTCCCCATTCTCCTCTCTGGTATCTAACATCATCACCAAATCTTTCCCTGTTATCCTACCCAATTTCGTTTTGAATTCTATCTCTGTTTTCTCCATTTACCATTCTGATTACCTTCCCTGCTTAAATTATGGTGGATATTACCCCAACTCACATTATTTCTTCTTTCTCCGTTATTCCTCTGTTTATTCCCTGAATTATTACCCACTAAGTTTGGGTTATAGCACATTGCCTGGACCATTTTCTCAATAAAATCCAAGAAATTTTCTATATAATCTGTTCGAAAATGTATCAGTTGCCACTGTACATTTTCGGGTAACATTCTCCTTAGAGTAGAAATCTGTCATAATTCCCAATGGCCTATCCAAATGTACCAACTTTCTTAATTCCTCCCAACAGAATTCTCTCATATTTTGCCTACCTCCTCTGTAAACTGCCCCAATCGCTAAATCATTCTGTAATCTGCGTTGTTTTGCTTGGCTCCAATATCTATTTAGAAATATCCGTTCAAATATGGTATATGATTTAAATTGTCCATTACATTGATTTGCCCATGTCTGAGCAGTTTAATTTTGCTGTTCTCGCTCATACCATCAGTAAAACAATCCTTGCATGCTGCCAGAAAAACTACAGCGTGGTACTTGCTTTCCCCTGAAAAAGTCTTACCACTGGGTACTTGTACCATAGCCCACCCCATACTTCCATTAGCCCAACCACAATTCTGTATTACCTTATCTACTGTCAACTTTCTCAATTTCCATATTGCTCTTTACAGTAACAGCAGCCACAGTTTCAACTTCCTTTCTTAGGTCGCTAGCTGTCCCTGCCAGTCACCTAATAACAAAGTTCATGTTTTATAACAACTAGCCACAATCTTCCTATCCACATCAATTGGAGCTTTCCTTGTTTCATCATTCCTTGTCACATAACTGCCTGCTTGAATCAGTTCTACCCCTTAATTCAACAACAATAGCATCAATCTTAGCATTCTAATTTCCTTCTAGCATCAATCTTAGCATTCTAATTTCCTTCTACCTCCTCAAGTTTTTCTGATAAATCCCCCAATTGATGACTTAATTCTCCCCCCAAAGAACTTTCCATATCCTCCATATCAGTTTTTAATTCAGTCTTGAAATTCCCCATTTGGATCATTAATGATCCAATTCTAGATTCTGCTTCTTCACGCTTTCTGTGTGGGCTCTGAGGCTCACCCCCACTCCCTGTAGACTCAGAATCACTAGCTGACTTCTGTATCACCATCTCGCTAAATTCGGACTCCATAGATAAACTGACTGTGCAATAGAGAACTGAGAAATTAATGCACCCGCTGTGTACACTTAGCTTTGTTGAGGCTCCTGCCGCGTGACGACTGCTGTCTGATGCTGTAGGCTGCCATGCGATGAGGTGCGGTGCGGTGTGGTGTGGTGTGGAACGGCTTGCAAATTGGCGGTGGAAGCGGCCCCAGCCCCGGAGTTCGGCGGCAAAGTCGGCGCGTCCATGTTTGGTGGCCAGAGGCACTTCAAAGCTCGCTTTTGTGGTCGACGACAGACTCAGCTTACTTTTCGGCTATCATCAACGCGTTTCTCCGAACCTTCCTCACTTTCAAACGCAATCCTGCACTGCCTACCGAGGCTGTTCAGTTTAGACAATCCCAGACGAGAAACCCCATATTACTACGGTACTGGGTACTACGCGCTGTAGACTGAATAGTTAGCTCGAGCTCCTACGTGCTATGACACGAAAATACGTATATTTGTTACACTCAACACTTAGCTTAATTGAGCGACCCAGCGATGTGGCAGGTAAATTTGTCAGGCAATGACATCTTAAAATCAAATTTTTTGTATCTGCCACCGTTTTTTTCACAAATAATGCTCTTGTGGCGTGATTCTGCGTTTCCCATATTTTTGATACTAAACATAAATAAACAAATAAAAATATACGCAATTATTCACTTACCTCTTTAAACTTTAGAATGTTGCCGCTAGTTTCATCTCTTTTAAATTTATTTATTCCCAAAAACACAGTTTCTTTCAGTTGAATCGCATATTCCTACCTCTCATTCAAAATTGGTACATATTCTGCTAAATTGGCTATGAGTGCTCAATGCAGCTCTACTAGCCGCATCGGTAAATGTTTTGTTCATATTAATCTGTCAAAGCATTGCCGAGATATTAGCTTTTAAACCTTCATAGTTCTACAATTTTTAAAACAACAATAACTTTTAAATTATTACATATTTTTATGCCGCGTCTAGATAATTGAGTTTTACATATTTTTCTGTCCATGAGTGCCAACTTGCACCTCTGTGTCACTCTTAGTTCTGTTTTTATCAATTTTTCTGCGGAATATAAATTCCTCCAGGACTCCAACACGGCCCTGCGTTCCCCTGCAAAGCTTGCGCTCGGGTTTTTCCAAGGCCGCGTAATCGCTAGCCACTCGCCACAACCCCGTAGCAACCACCAGCCATGTACCCTGTGGCCGAAAACTGCCGCTCTAATCTCCCCCCACAGCTTGTACGCCCACTCTCTGTTGTATAATGTAACGAAACTACCCTACCCCTTTATGAATTTTGGCAACGGAATTACAAGTTTATATCAGATGCCAAGAGTGGTAATGCGTGATCCGACAGACCTAATGGAGCCTGCCTCGAGCAACTCTGTACCACGAGCGCCTTATGCCGCCGCAGTGTAGGACAGCCAGCCGTAGCCAGACACCCCTATCACACTCGGAGCCACTTTGCTACATTTCGCTATACAGACGCCGCCTAATCATGGCCTCTACACCATCATTCATACTTACTTCAGAGGGCTTCATTGTTGTTGACGCTGAAGGAATGGAATCCGTTTCTTGTAGCATTATTTGCAATGGATCTTTGTTCACTTCTGTTTACTACGTTAACTTGTCCGCTAATAATTTCTGCTCCTATCCAGCTTTCCTACGACGACAGTTGCCGCACCATTCAGTTGCCCAACTCTAATAACCGTTGAGTAAGAAGTCATACACAACATACCTGGTGACGAGTCATTCTACTTGTGGCCATCTTCCAATCTTATAATTGACTTCCTCGTGTTCTGTCATCCCTCTGGCGTCCGCCCCCAATAGCTGAGTGGTCAACGCGACAGATTGTCAATCCTAAGGACCCGGGTGCGATTCCCGGCTGGGTCGGAGACTTTCTCTGCTCAGGGACTGGGTGTTGTGTTGTCCTAACCATCGTCATTTCATCCCCATCGACGCGCAAGTCGTCGAAGTGGCGTCAAATCGAAAGATTTGCTCGCGACGGGAGTCCCTAGTCACACATTTACGTTTTATCCCTTTGGTTGGTTTTTTCGGTTGCTTGTCTTCTGCGTCCACTGTGTTGCTTGTGCTCTTTAGGTTACAGGTTCCATGGTTGGGGCTTTGCATCCATTTTTGTTTTCTCTGTACTTATTTTTCTTGTTATTTTGCACATTACTTAGTTAATATGGCTACTCCACCACAGTCATCTGCCTCACCACATGTAGTTCATATAACTCATTTTATTCAGTTTCAGAGTCAACAATTTGCGGAACTGCTTCAGGTGATGAACCCCTTCATGACAGTGCAGATGGATTCACACAAGGCGCCGGAGGCAGTGACTAGGCCGCCGCCTGCAGCATCTACGTATGCACCGCCTTTTTGTGAGTTTTAGGTTGAGAAGAAAGACTAGACAAGGGTACTTCGAACATTCAACCACGCACATCGTAGCACTTCATACACAATGTACTGACAAATATTCCTAGTTCTTGGCCATATCGGTACTGTCTGTACACTGCTTGTGTACCAAGTTATTTCCTACACCCCGCCCTGAACTAGTTCAATTTGAGAACTTATTGCAGGTGGCTACGATGTATTATGACAGGGTACAAGTGGCGGCTGCTCGTTACAAACACTTTGTGTTGTATAAGCAAAAAGGACTAGCATACTGACAGTTGGTGACTAAATTGCATGGCCTTACTAGACAGTTCAAATGGTTCTGAGCACTATGGGACTTAACATCTGAGGTCATCAGTCCCCTACAACTTAGAACTACTTAAACCTAACTAACCTAAGGACATCACACACATCCATGCCCGAGGCAGGATTCGAGCCTGCGACCGTAGCAGTCACGCGGTTGTGGACTGAAGTGAAGTGGAATGATCATATAAAATTAATTGTTGGTAAGGCGGGTACCAGGTTGAGATTCATTGGGAGAGTCCTTAGAAAATGTAGTCCATCAGCAAAGGAGGTGGCTTACAAAACACTCGTTCGACCTATACTTGAGTATTGCTCATCAGTGTGGGATCCGTACCAGGTCGAGTTCACAAAGGAGATAGAGAAGATCCAAAGAAGAGCGGCGCGTTTCGTCATAGAGTTATTTGGTAACCGTGATAGCGTTACGGAGATGTTAAGCAAACTCAAGTGGCAGACTCGGCAAGAGAGGCGCTCTGTATCGCGGTGCAGCTTGCTGTCCAGGTTTCGAGAGGGTGCGTTTCTGGATGAGGTATTGAATATATTGCTTCCCCCTACTCACACCTCCCTAGGAGATCACGAATGTAAAATTAGAGAGATTCGAGAACGCACGGAGGCTTTTCGGCAATCGTTCTTCCCGCGAACCATACGCGACTGGAACAGGAAAGGGAGGTAATGACAGTGGCACGTAAAGTGCCCTACACCACACACCGTTGGATGGCTTGCGGGGTATAAATGTAGAATGTAGGTGTAGAAGCGCCTAGAACCGCTTGGCCTCCCCGGCCGGCTTACTAGACAGTGTAGACTGATATGTGACTGTAGTAATTACTACAGTGATGCAATGATTTTTGGTGCTCTCATGCACAATGTCACTTATTCTCGAATTCGGGAACAAATTGTTAAGGACTTGTACCCTTCCTTGCAACAGGTTATCCAGATTCTTTACTACCAGGATTCCTGCCAAAGTGGAGCAGACAGTTTTGAGGAAGTACCTGATTGTTCTGTAGACAGCCGCGACAAACAGTCCTCGCAGTCGGCTCGCAAACAGCGGCCAGGCCGGCCACAGTCACAGCTTGCACGTAAACATGTGTCACGTGCAGCACAAAGTGTGAAGTCATCGTTGTAATACGGCACACATTTATCGATCTTGTCCCTTGCGTGAATCGACTTGTTTTTTTGCGAGTAACGAGAAAATGTGCAGTCAGTGTGTTTACAAGAGCGTAAGGCATGCGTTTGTGCTACTCCTTCATGCAAATCTAAGTCACGACGAGTGTGTAGTGTGTTTTCAGAGCCACACAGTGTCATTAGTGCAAGACAACAACGCAATGCTCGTTAAGGAAAGGCTCCCGCCTCCTCTGCAGTGCTGTGTAAAGATCTCAAACTTTTTGTGTCTCTTGTTATTGCTGGACAATCAGTCAGTTAATTTCACATGGAGCTTGAGTCACTTTGCTAAGTCATAGCACTTACGAAGTGCTTGACAAACCTAAGTTGTGCACATCGCACCATTCGCTGACGACGAATAAAGGGCAACACATTTCTGTCTGAGGCACTTGTAACCTTCCTGCAACTTTCCGAAATTCTGTGTAGAGGGTGCTTTCTTCCAGAGACAGTACTAATATTTTTGGTCTTGACTCCTTTGATTTGTCTAGATTAAGGATTCACGACAATCTGCTTTCCGATTCCACCTTTGATCTAAAGGACAGTGTTGCTAAGTTATGTGCAGAAGTTCAGGATTTATTTTCTGAACTCTCCTCTGCCAGCCTCTTCATCTCACAAGGGGAGGCCGCCAATTGTGAAATTCGGATTCGATTCATACTGCGCATAATAGAAGCTCATGGCCAGAGGTGTAATGTGGCAAAGCACCAAGATGCACTTCTCAGCCGTTGTCGAGAAAATCGACAGTTAAAAGAAACCATTGCAGTGAAATACTCTCTACGATTAATAATTTTTTACAGCGTCGTGGCGCAGCGGTAAGTGCTCGGGTTCGTAATCCAAAGGTCGCCGGATCGAATCTCGCGCGATGCAATTTTTTTAATTATTAGTTTTTTGTAATTCAAATATATATATATATATATATATATATATATATATATATATATATATATATATATATATATACTATTAATGAATTGCTTATGCATGCTGGTGAAGGCGGATCGCTCTCCAATTGTACCGCCTCCATTTTTCCGTTTTTTATAACAGGGTGTACCAAAGCTCTCCCGTCCCCACTGATTTTCGATGATGTTACAAGTTGCGCTAGGGACCGGATCTACCTTCTTTCGAAGTTAGCAGGCAACTACGCTGTTATGCGGCGGCTCGTTTCGGCCCATTCAACATCTGTCCTTCAAGTGTAACGAGCGAGTAACGGAGTTTATATTTCATACCTGCCACAGCGAATTTGTGTTCGTAAGGTCTCTATTCTAATTCGAACATTTGACTTACGCTATATGTATTCGTTTCGGAATGTCGTTTCTACGTCTTCCGTTAACTATACGTGGTTAACATTATGGAGACAATTAATAACGCCGGCCAGAGTGGCCGTGCGGTTCTGGGCGCTACAGTCTGAAACCGCGTGACCGCTACGATCGCAGGTTCGAATCCTGCCTCGGGCATGGATGTGTGTGATGTCCTTAGGTTAGTTAGGTTTAAGTAGTTCTAAGTTCTAGGGGACTGATGACCACAGCAGTTAAGTCCCATAGTGCTCAGAGGCATTTGAACCATTTGAACAATTAATAACAACTTTGTTTGCGGAAAACATAATGATGTTCGAAGTCGCCAGTTTTTCCACGACAAACAACTTTCAACAACTTGTTATATGCATAATTGTTGCAACTGATTGCCGGGAATTATATATATATATATATATATATATATATATATATATATATACACATTTGAATTATAAAAAACAAATACTAAAAAAAAATTGCATGGTGCGAGATTCGATCCGGCGACCTTCGGATTACAGACCCGAGCGCTTACCGCTGCGCCACGACGCTGTGGAAAATTATTAATCGTAGAGAGTATTTCAGCGCAACGGTTTCTTTTAACTGTCGATTTTCTCGACAACGGCTGAGAAGTGCATCTTGGTGCTTTGCCACATTACACCTCTGGCCATGAGCCTTTATTATGCGCAGTATGAATCGAATCTGAGTTTCACAATTGGCGGCCTCCCCTTGTCAGAGTAGCACTTTCAACCTACGTCCTCAATTACTTGCTGGATGTATTGCAATCTCTCGCTCCCTCTACAGTTTTTGCCCTCTCCAGCTCCCTCTGGAACCATGGAAGTCATTCCTTCATGCCTTAGCAGATGTGGTATCATCCTGTCCCTTCTACGTTCAGTGTTTTCCACATATTCCTTTCCTCTCCGATTCTGCGCAGAATCTCCTCATTCCTTACCTTACCAGCCCACCTCATTTTCAACGCTCATTTTGTAGCACCACATATCACATGCTTAGAATCTCTTCTGTTCCGGTTTTCCCACAGTCCGCATTTCACTACCATGCAATGCTTTGTTCCAAACGTACGTTTTCAGAAATTTCTTCGTAAAACTGAGACCTATGTTTGCTACTAGTAGACTTCTTTTATCCAGGAATGTCCTTTTTGCTAGAGCTAGTCTGCTTTTGATGTCCTCCTTGCACCGTCCATCATTGATTATTTTTCTGCCAAGGTAAAATAATTCCTTAACTTCATCAAGTTTCTTGCTGTTCTCATTCTGCTACTTCCAATTACTTCCGTCTCTCTTCGATTTACTCTCAAGGCATATTCTATACTCATTAGAGTGTTCATTCCATTTAGTACATCAAGTAATTCTTCTTCACTTTCACTCAGGATAGTAATGTCACCCGCAAATCGTATTATTGATATCCTTTCACGTTGAATTTTAATTACACACGCGAACTTTTCTTCATTTCCATTATTGCTTCTTTTATATACAGGATTTGACAGATTGCATCCCTGTCTTACACCCTTTTAATCTGAGCTTTCCGGTTTTCGTCGTCCTCTCTTACTATTCCCTGTTGGCTCTTGTAAATATTGTGTATTACCCGTCTCTCCCTATAGATTACTCTTATTTTTCTCTGAATTTCGAAAATCTTGCACCATTTTACATTCTCGAACGCTTTTTCCAAGTCGAGAAACCCTATGAACGTGTCTTGATTTTTCTTTAGTCTTGCTTACATTATCAGTCGCAACCTCACGATTGCCTCTCTGAAATATTTACCTTTTCTAAAGCAAAACTGATCGTCATCTAACATATCTTCAATTTTTTTCA
This sequence comes from Schistocerca serialis cubense, assembly GCF_023864345.2. Lineage (NCBI taxonomy): Eukaryota > Metazoa > Arthropoda > Insecta > Orthoptera > Acrididae > Schistocerca > Schistocerca serialis. Next base: position 882,453,101 of record NC_064639.1, read on the forward strand.
TTCTTCTTTATATTAATCTTGTAAGCAACTTGGATGCATGAGCTGTTAAGCTGATTGTGCGGTATCTGAAAGTGAGATGGTATGTCGCCAGACTCAAATTCTACACACCAACGTGAATAGTTGTTTTGTTGCCACTTCTCTGCAATGATTTTAGAAATACCGATGGAATGTTGTCTATCCTTCTGCCTTATTTGAACTTGAATCTTTCAAAGTTCTTTTAAATTTCGTTTCTAATACTGGATCCCCTATCTCTTTTAAATCGACTGCTATTTCTTCTTCTATCACATCAATGAAATATCCCCCTTCGTAGAGTCCTTCAGTGTACTCTTTCCACTCTTCCATTCCCCCCTCTCCATTTAACCTGTGAGCATTCCTGATGCCTTTATTTGTATCCATTCAGTACCCCTTGTTACTGCTATGTGCTATGGGTCCCAAAAACTTAAGCAGTATTCTGGTGTATGTCGTAAGAGTGTTTTGTATGCAATGTCCTTTGTAGACTGACAACATTTTCTTGTATTCTACCAATGAACGGCAGTACGCCACTTGCTTTACCTACGACTGAGACTATGTGACTGTCCTATTACTAATCGCTACACGTTATTACACCTAGATATTTGTATGAGTTGACGGAATCCAACTGTGGCTCATTGACATTATATTCGTAGAATACTAGATTTTCGCTTTGTGGAGAGCGTAGTTTTACATTTACGAGAATTTAAAGCTAGAACTAGACTCAACTTACATTTACCAAGAATAAGTAAACATGAAACTTGAAACAGCATTTGCTACCAAGGAATAAAACTGTACAATAAATTATTAAAGGAGATAAAATAAATTGGAAATATACATGTATTTAAAAAGGCTGCTAAAAAGTACCTGTCATGCAATACTTCAAACATTGAAGGATCGCTTAGATAAAACAGAGTAAGGGTTGGTAAAAAAAATGTTATAGAAATAAATAAAAATAATGATTATAAAACATCCAACTTTCCATATAACAACCTTTCTAGAAAAACTTACCCCCAAGATATGCATAACGCAATACTAACACACCTTCCTCTTTCTTAGCTCAACATGTCACCCACTATAGAGGGATGCTGACTCAGATTTTGAGGATACCAAATGGGAAGCTTCGGAACAGAAAATGGCTCAAAGATCACCAGTGTATGCTTGTGTTTGTGTATGAAGTGAGTGAAGTGTTATGAAACAATGTGGATATAGTGTCTGCAACGACTGGTAGTGAGGTATGAGTGAACAGTGTGACATTAAAATATTTAATAAGCTACTTGTAAAAAAGGGTTGTTTACAAGGAGTAAATCTAATGATTGCCTCTAACTAGAAGTCTGTAAATATTTGCGTATACGAATTAGCTTATTTTAAATTGGTGTAAACATGCAAATACTTAGACATGTCGTATATCCTTGTAAAAAGGGATCTACGGATGAATAAAGCTACTAGTACTATTACTACTACAGCAAGTTGCCGATCTTTGTACCGTTTTGAAATTTTATCAAGATCTGACTGAGTATTCTCGCAATTTCTCTCAGACAATACTTTATTATACACTCCTGGAAATTGAAATAAGAACACCGTGAATTCATTGTCCCAGGAAGGGGAAACTTTATTGACACATTCCTGGGGTCAGATACATCACATGATCACACTGACAGAACCACAGACACATAGACACAGGCAACAGAGCATGCACAATGTCGGCACTAGTACAGTGTATATCCACCTTTCGCAGCAATGCAGGCTGCTATTCTCCCATGGAGACGATCGTAGAGATGCTGCATGTAGTCCTGTGGAACGGCTTGCCATGCCATTTCCACCTGGCGCCTAAATTGGACCAGTGTTCGTGCTGGACGTGCAGACCGCGTGAGACGACGCTTCATCCAGTCCCAAACATGCTCAATGGGGGACAGATCCGGAGATCTTGCTGGTCAGGGTAGTTGACTTACACCTTCTAGAGCACGTTGGGTGGCACGGGATACATGCGGACGTGCATTGTCCTGTTGGAACAGCAAGTTCCCTTGCCGGTCTAGGAATGGTAGAACGATGGGTTCGATGACGGTTTGGATGTACCGTGCACTATTCAGTGTCCCCTCGACGATCACCAGTGGTGTACGGCCAGTGTAGGAGATCGCTCCCCACACCATGATGCCCGGTGTGCCTCGGTCGTATGCAGTCCTGATTGTGGCGCTCACCTGCACGGCGCCAAACACGCATACGACCATCATTGGCACCAAGGCAGAAGCGACTCTCATCGCTGAAGACGACACGTCTCCATTCGTCTCTCCATTCACGCCTGTCGCGACACCACTGGAGGTGGGCTGCACGATGTTGGGGCGTGAGCGGAAGACGGCCTAACGGTGTGCGGGACCGTAGCCCAGCTTCATGGAGACGGTTGCGAATGGTCCTCGCCGATACCTCAGGAGCAACAGTGTCCCTAATTTGCTGGGAAGTGGCGGTGCGGTCCCCTACGGCACTGCGTAGGATCCTACGGTCTTGGCGTGCATCCGTGCGTCGCTGCGGTCCGGTCCCAGGTCGACGGGCACGTGCACCTTCCGCCGACCACTGGCGACATCATCGATGTACTGTGGAGACCTCACGCCCCACGTGTTGAGCAATTCGGCGGTACGTCCACCCGGCCTCCCGCATGCCCACTATACGCCCTCGCTCAAAGTCCGTCAACTGCACATACGGTTCACGTCCACGCTGTCGCGGCATGCTACCAGTGTTAAAGACTGCGATGGAGCTCCGTATGCCACGGCAAACTGGCTGACACTGACGGCGGCGGTGCACAAATGCTGCGCAGCTAGCGCCATTCGACGGCCAACACCGCGGTTCCTGGTGTGTCCGCTGTGCCGTGCGTGTGATCATTGCTTGTACAGCCCTCTCGCAGTGTCCGGAGCAAATATGGTGGATGTGACACACCGGTGTCAATGTGTTCTTTTTTCCATTTCCCGGAGTGTAGATAGCAGCGTCATCTGACAGGTTTTGGAAATGAAGGAATAATATTTATGTAGCCAATGAATGAGATAAATTAAGGAATATACTTTCCTACAGGTAATTAGCGTAGGACAGTCGCATGTTCTTAGTATATTAAACTACAACTTTAACTCTTCTATTAACTTTTTAACTCCCAAAAAAATTCACTAAACAGATTAAATCAATAAAAGAATTAAGAAAGATGCTAAAAAATCTTTCAACCTAAAAGAAATTAATTCATTATAAAGAAATAAAGGTAAATTGTAGAAACTGTACATTTAAATTTATAAATTTTCAGGGTGTGGGATGTGATGAATAGATATCTCTATAAAGTGGAACAGTCTCCTTACACTTCCTGTGGAGCTAGATTTTAACTGCAGACACATATTAGGGCTCCCATAAGCTTTGCATGCACGTGCTTTGACACTGCAACGACAAGTCTGATTTGAAGGGTGTTAAAGCAGCGATTCTGGAAGCTTTTTATATTACTTAGATTAAAACCTTATGATAATATTAATTTATTTGGAGAAACAAGAACTCTTTTTCACATTCACGTTGCTAACTACACAGTTGACCGCTTACAACCCATTCAGTCCGTTCTACACCATTGTGGGACTCATTAGTAGATGGTGTATCTATTTGTTGTTTTAGTTACTAAACAAATTAAATGTATCAAAGTTTCTGAACTGTGTTTCTTTACCGAAAGACAGTGTCGCTGCTACCTAATGAATTGAATCGCTGCTGTCAATATTCCAAACTGCGTACATGAGGTGGACGGTCCGTACATAACATGCACGTAACACGTTTCTCAGTAATGACTTGTTATTTGGAAAGTAAGATTGCACAATAAACTATTCCGTAAATCATTAACCACAGACAATAGTTGAGTTTAAATAATTTCAGCTACTCTCAAAAACTGTTTTCTGCTGTATAATGCTAAATTTCATTAACGCTGTCGTTTGAAGAACTCTACCTGTTTTGATTCTATTTATTACAAATAGTCAACCGAAAATTTTTGGTAATAGGTTAATCGGAGTCAAGTCTAGTGCAGTAAAGAATTAAATGCCCTTGCAAGTTTTAGGACAGTCAGTTCGCTAGAAATCAGTGTGCTCTTATGAGCTCTTCATGCTCACTTCCTGAGGATTACGTACTTCCGCTACATTTGACTATTATGGCTTCATAAACATATTATTTAGCCAACGTGAGAGAATATAGCGTTCATTCTCTGTTGCACTGAGCATTTTAAAAACGTGCGATGTTACATGTAACTCTTTTCTTCGCAGCTGTAAATCTGGCGACAGAATAATGCGGCAATTAAGTTGGATAGATTAGCTGGCATTTTACTGCCCCTGTGTGCGCTTGTAACACATCAAATCGGTTTATTACGTATAACCGGCTAATTCAGTTGGGATTATGGCTGGCGTGTTTTAATAACGCTATTTGCAGGGATTCCTGATGCGTCCTGAGAACCGTAGTCAACATTTAGTGCCACGAACTGGAAGAATTCTTATAATGAAAGACGTTTGCTGAGGGCACAGAGTTTTCGCTAAATTAACTTCGGATTTTTCGTGTAACTTTCAGAGTCTTTACCCTTGCAGTCTGTAAATGAGCAATTATGTCGGTAATTACTTTTATACTAAAGGTTTCGTTTTTTAAATAATAATAATAATAATAATAATAATAATAATGTTTCATTATTTTTACACTGAGCAACACAATGAAAACGTCAGATTTTCTAAATGCCGTAAATGTCTGCCCCTGCGACGCAGAAAGTTGAAATTCGGCTCAAAGGTGCCCACAAGCTTTCTCTCTAACGTTAGAAGAGCCTGGCACGCTGTTCGTCACTCTCCGACTGAGACACGTTTCGAAGAGCTAAGAAATGGGCTGGTGCTCAGAAATTCGTGTGCTTTGTAAGGTGGGTTAACAGTGTCACACAGGCACCAAATTTCACCACAATTTTGTCCAGCTCCAATGTGAGCGTGTTACACGATGGGAAGCCGTCACCCTCCCTTACCCACATTTCACCCCTACGCTTGAAGCCTCTGCGATGGAGGTCAGTTTATTGTGCAGCTCTTACTTTCCAAATAACTAGTAATTACTGAGAAATGTGTAACGTGCATGTTATGTACGGACCGTCCACCTCATGTACACAGTTTGGAATATTGACAGCACCGATTCTATTCATTAGGTAGCAGCGACACAGGCTTTCAGTGAAGAAACACAGTTCATTTAATTTCTTTAGTAACCAAAACAACAAATAGATACACCGTCTACTAATGAGTCCCATAATGGTGTAGAATGGACTGAATGGGCTGTAAGCAGTAAACTGTGTAGCTAGTAACGTGAACGTGAAAGGGAAAAAGAAATCTTGTTTCTCGAAATAAATTAATATGATCGTAAGCTTTAAATCTAAGTACTGTAAAAAGCGTCCAGAATCGCTGCTTTAAAACCCTTCAAATCAGACTTGTCCTTGCAGTGTCAAAGCACGTGCATGCAATGCTTATGGGAGCCCTAATATGTGGCTACAGCTAAAATCTAGCTCCACAGGAGAAATACACAAGGCACACCGCCACTCATAAACGTCACGAAAGGCCTCAAGACTTGGCGTTAGGGGAGTTAATGAAACCACCCGTTCCCTTGGGGCGTTGATTCCCTTACACTTCGCACTCGAATACCACAGTTTGCAGTGCGATACACGGTAAGACGATGTTCTTGAGACCCTCTGACACTACTGAATCCTTCCAGACGACTGAGTCCTTCTCTAAGGACGTCGTGATCTGGCCCATTTGGAGGGTAGGGCAAATGCAAGTCTAGCTCCGGTATACACAGCTCTGAAGCAGCAAAGTGTTTTTATTCTTATCTGACTTCCTGCTTCTCGCCCTCCTTTGTCGTGATTACGTGGGGAGCAACACTGAAACATGTTACAATTATATGGCGAAGGGCCTCTCTGATGAGGCCTCAATTTGGCAACACGCTCTGTGCCACCCACACACACACACACACACACACACACACACACACACACACACACACACAAACCTCTATTGGGCACTTCAAAAATGCCCCTGCACAGATACGGCCATTCTCTGGTCGCGAGGCGCCTTTGTGGCAGCAAACCCCTTCAACACTCCTTAGATTTCGTGAGGTCAGCAGGCGCTACTTCAGTGATGTATCACCACTCAGCTGACTTGTTTGGAAATCACACGCGGCGCCCAGGAATCAGTCGAGACACCGAGGATATTGCCGAGCTGGGGGCCTTGGAGGAACGCTATGCCACTACATTCACACACTTGTCAATGTATGCAATGTATGTCGCAACCCTGCCCCCCCCCCCCCCCCCCCGCTATAACCCCCATTGCTGCTTCGGATGACGGTCCAATTTAGTGGACAGCTTTGAAGGGTTCTTAGTGGTTCCACTCTGTTTACCAGACCAAAAATTGCAGTTTCGCTACACTCCAAAGGGTTCAAATCACAAAAAAATATTCAAATGGCTCTGAGCACTATGGGACTTAACATCTGAGGTCATCAGTCCCCTAGAACTTAGACCTACTTAAACCTAACTAACCTAAGGACATCACACGCATCCATGCCTGAGGCAGAATTCGAACCTGCGACCGTAGCGGTCGCGTGGTTTGAGACTGAAGCGCCTAGAACCGCTCGGACACACCGGGCGGCCTCAAATCACATGCTTTGTGGTTGCGTCTCCTCGATGCTTTTAGAGAAAGGCTGAATCGCTGGGGAGGATTCAGTAGTGTCAAAGGTAGTCAAGTACGTCCTATTGCTCATCGCACTGCAAACTGTCGTAGTTTCGTATGCGGGAGTGCAATGTGTGGGAATCAACGCCCCTAGGAAAGGAGTGGTTTCATTGACGCCCTTCGTGCCACACCCTGAGGTCTTCTCGTGCCGATTTCAAGAGGCGGAGTGTCTGAAATCCTATTCTCAGACACTGTTAAGAAAACTGGATGATTGCCACGCCGGAAGTCACGGAACGGAAGGGAGGAAATGTGGGTAAGAGGCTGTGTGACTAGCTTCCGATCGTGTGACACGTCCACGGTAGCGCTGGAACTACTGTGGTGAAATATTGGGCCTACGTAACGTCATTAACCCATCGTACACCACGCACTGAGCTCCACCCTTCCTTTCGCATCTGTTTTCGACAACTTGCTCTTTGTAGCTTCGCCAAGTCCGACGGTGCAAAGCTTTTGCATCATTTCAGAAGAAGGTTGTAGGCACCTTTGGGTCAAAATTCAGACTTCTGCTTCTCATTGAGAGACAGTGCCGGGACTTCGAGCAAGTGATCCTTTCATAGTGTTTTAGAGTGTATATAAATGGTTTTATGTATTACTGAAAATACTTGTTTTGTGTTGTATTACTTCTTTGCCGTACTCCCTGGGTGGCGTCCGGCAGTTAGAATTCGCCACCACACGATTTCACATCACAACAAGTCAAGCATTAAGCTTCCAACTCCGTAATGACTGCTTAATGGTCGACTCGATACAGACAACGACAACAGTCTACGCCTACATCTGTATCCACATAGATACTCCGCAACCGAACGTACATTGTGTGGCAGAGAATACCCCATACTACTAACAGTCATTTCCTTTCCCGTTCCACTCGCAAACGGAGCCAGGGGAAAACGACTATCTTAGAGCTGCGTATGAGCCCTAATTTCTCGTATCTTATCTTCGTGGTCCTTACGCGCGGTGTATGCTGGCGGCAGCAGAATCGTTCGGCAGTCAGCTTCAAATGCCGGTTCTCTAAATTTTCTCAACAGTGTTTCTCGAAAAGGTCGTCGCCTTCCCTCCAGGGATTCCCATTTGTATTCCCGAAACATCTGCGTAACACTTACGTGGTATTCGTACCTTCCTGTAACACATCTCGCCTCGGAATTGCTTCTATACCTTCGCTCAAACCGACCTGATACGGATCCCAAACACATGAGCAGTACTCGAGAACGGGTCGCATCAGCGTCCTGTCTGTAGTCTCCGTTACAGATGAACTACTCTTTCCCAAAATTCTGCCAATAAACCGAAGTCGATCATTCTCCTTCCCTACCACAGTTCTCACATGCTGGTTCCATCTTATATCACTTTGCAACGTTAAGCTCATATATTTAAACGAATTGACTGTGTCAAGCAGGACGCAGGTAATACTGTATCCGAACAATTCAGGTTTGATCTTCCTACTCCCACATCAACATATATTTTTTCACATTTACAGATAGCCGCCATCATCACACCGACTGGAAATTTTGTGTATGTAGTCGTGTATCTTCCTACATCACTCAACTTCGACACCTTACTATACACCACGGCACCATCAGCAAACAACCGCAGATTGTTACCCACGCTGTCCGGCTTATCATTTATGTATACAGAGAACAACAGCTGTCCTATCACAATTCCCTGTTGCACCCCCAACGATACCCTTCTCTCTGATGAACTCTCGCGGTCTAGAACAATTTACTGGGTTTTGTTGGTTAAGCAGTGTTAGAGCCACTCACATATCTGTGAAGCATCATTCTCGCAGTAGACTGTCACTCCATGGTAATGAGAAACTGATCCAACTTTGGAACGATACAGTGAATATTAACACTGTTGGGATGGAAACTTCTAAGGTGGTAGGGAACGCATGTATCTGATTATCAGTGGAAAATTAGGAATGAGCCAGATATGTACATACAGTCACTGTTTGTTTCACAACCGTCAGAAAATTTACAGTTCCCTTGCTGACTCGTCATTATAGTTATTATAGTATTTTCACTGTGGTTGCTGACATTCTGGATTTTTCCCCATAAAAACCACCAAAATTTTGTTGAAACATCGTGTATTACGATTACCTTCTCTTAGTATCCACAAGCAGTTGTTAACTTTAGTCATTTATCAACTTTCAAGCAGAAAACCACTTTTTCAGTGACTCCGCATCACAATATATTCTTCTGTATCACTAACTTTCTTCCTCAGAACACATTTCCACCCTTCACTCATCGTCTACATTAATCTCAGATTTAATGCTCATATCTGTTTCCTATAACGACACCCTTCTAACTTCTTCCACTCGACGGAGTGAGTCACATCCTACATGAAATCACGCACGAGTTGGAATACAGTATTCCGCTACAATGTCCCACGAATATCTGCCAAGTTTCCAAAGAATATGTAGTCGGTATATATGGCAGTTTTTATTTTAATAAAAACTAGTGCACAGCCCAATTACTTTTTTAATTTTAGTTCTGGTTATCGGTTTCGGTATTTAAGCCCTTTCTCAAACCAAAGACCCAGACGCCATGAGGACCAAGTTTACAAAGCCGATATAGTATCGACTGGTACTTGTCACGAACTGAAAGCAGCTCAGACGAGGTTGTAAACTTTAGCCATTTAAGCCACTTTTATCGGAATAATACTTCATTAAAAGCTCCTTGACCTCAGTGTTACTAAGCTAACAATTGCATGTAAACTGATGTCAGGTTGTCACAGGTACTACTCGATATTACAAAGCGATTCTGTACACTGACTCCTCAGGTCATCTAGGGTTTTGGTCTGAGGATGATCTTCCGAACCGAAACCAGTAACCAGAATTAAGAAAATATTGCGATCAGGACTGCTTTTTATGAAAGTATTAAGTACGATCACCGTGTTCCATAATGATTATTAGATTTGGTACTGTTCGAACGTGCATTGATCCAGACATAATAGCCGACCGAAGTGGCCGTGCGGTTAAAGGCGCTGCAGTCTGGAACCGCAAGACCGCTACGGTCGCAGGTTCGAATCCTGCCTCGGGCATGGATGTTTGTGATGTCCTTAGGTTAGTTAGGTTTAACTAGTTCTAAGTTCTAGGGGACTAATGACCTCAGCAGTTGAGTCCCATAGTGCTCAGAGACATTTGAACCATTTTGAACCAGACATAATAAATATAAGAAGGGGAAAATAAGCTGAAGATGTGAATTGAAGTTTGTGTTAGGAAGGGCATTGGACTAGAGTAGTCTGTGAAGTTATATTAATTGCAATGCTGTTGTGGTGTAATGGCTAGCATAATTGCCTAGTAAACGAAGTGAGATAGGTTCGAGTCCCGGCCCCGACACAAATTCTAATTCATTTCTTCAGAGTCCACCATTATCGTATATATTTACACTATTGGCCATTAAAACTGCTACACCACGACGTGCTACAGACGCGAAATTTAACCGATGGGAAGAAGGTGCTGTGATATGCAAATGATTAGCTTTTCAGAGCATTGACACAAGGTTGGCGCCAGTGGCGACACCTACAACGTGTTGACATGAGGAAAATTTCCAACCGATTTCTCATACACAAACAGCAGTTGATCGGCGTTGCCTGGTGAAACGTTGTTGTGTTGCCTCGTGTAAGGAGGAGAAATGCGTACCATCACGTCTCCGACTTTGATAAAGGTCGGATTGTAGCCTATCGCGATTGCGGTTTATCGTATCGCGACATTGCTGCTAGCGTTGGTCGAGATCCAATGACTGTTAGCAGAATATGGAATCGGTGGGTGCAGGAGGGTAATACGGAACGCGGTGCTGGACCCAACGGCCTCCTATCACTAGCAGTCGACATGACAGGCATCTTATGCGCGTGGCTGTAACCGATCGATCAGCCACGTGCCGATCCCTGAGTCAACAGATGGGGACGTTTGCAAGACAACAACCATCTGCACGAACAGTTCGACGACGTTTGCAGCAGCATGGACTGTCAGCTCGGAGACTATGGCTGCGGTTACTCTTGACGCTGCATCACAGACAGGAGCGCCTGCGATGGTGTACTCAACAACGAACCTGGGTGCACGAGTGGCAGAACGTCATTTTTTCAGATGAATCCAGGTTCTGTTTACAGCATCATGATCGTCGCATCCGTTTTTGGCGACATCGCGGTGAACGCACGCTGGAAGCGTGTATTCGTCATCGCCATACTGGCGTATCACACGGTGTGATGGTATGGTGTGCCATAAGTTACACGTCTCGGTCACCTCTTGTTCGCATTGACGGCTCTTTGAACAGTGGACTTTACATTTCAGATGTGTTACGACCCGTGGCTCTACCTCTCATTCGATCCCTGCGAAACCCTACATTTCAGTACGATAATGCACGACCGCATGTTGCAGGTCCTGTACGGGCCTTTCTGTATACAGAAAATGTTAGACTGTAGCCCTGGCCAGCACATTCTCCAGATCTCTCACCACCTGAAAACGTCTGGTCAATGCTGGCCGAGCAACTGGATCGTCACAATACACCAGTCACTACTCTTGATGAACTGTGGTATCATGTTGAAGTTGCAAGGGCAGCTGTACCTCTACACGCCACCCAAGCTTTGTTTGGCTCAATGCCAATGCGTATCAAGGCCGTTATTACGGCCAGAGGTCGTTGTTCTGGTTACTGATTTCTCATGATCTATGCACCCAAATTGCGTGAAAATGTAATCACATGTCAGTTCTAGTATAATATATGTGTCCAATGAATACCCGTTTATCATCTGCATTTGTTCTTGGTGTAGCAATTTTAATGGCCTGTAGTGTATTTGCTTGGGAGTGCCTTTGTACGGAAATACGTCCATCCCTTATTTATGTCGCTTGGGACATGTAGGAGCAACCTCCTCTGACACCATCTGTCACGTTTCGCAGTGCCGTCAGGAACGGGTTTCGCCCTGGGCTGCAGCGGCGACCTCGTGACACGTTTGGTAGGTGGTGACTGTGTCCGGTGTCCGGTATCTGTCTGTGTCTGCCCACAAACGTGTGCGGACTGACCAGTGCCTCAGCACGGAAAACAGTAGCGTAGCTAGAACTGTATACGTACATCTGGGACATTTCAATTTTAGTTCCGGTACGCGAGTATCCGAGGTGGCTTGTGTGTCTGCACTGACATGTTATGCCAGCAGGACAAGTAATGCTACCGTTATATTTGCTTAGTGCTCAGTTATTCTAGTAATCGGTTTGCCATTGTTACTGTGTAAAAAGCTCCCGTAGCTTGTAAGAACGCTGATGCTGAGTGTGTGCTGTGGTCACGTCGCATTCTTGCTGGTGTCCGACCACTCGTAATAGCGGTAGGCACATGCGGTGCCGCGACTGTTTTTAGCGCCAGGAAAGAGGGCAGTAGTAGTCTGAAGGAAGTCATTAGAAATAAGGAAGAAGAGCTCTACTCGGCAGGACGATATAAAAATGGTGGCAAGTTGTTTTGATCGTGCGCGCGCGCGTGTGTATGTGTGTGTGTGTGTGTGTGTGTGTGTGTGTATTTTAGAGAGAGGGAGGGGAGAGAGAGAGAGACGTAATTGATCTGTTCGTATTCCGACCATTGATAACCCCTATGTGACGTAAAAGTGCTGGTAGAAGGCACATCAGCTTAGTAATGGCGGCAGATAGTTCGTTACGGAGTGGTACACCACTTCAAGGATTAGCCAGGTTTATTCTACCCAAATATCTTTCTGACATGAAAATTTTTTATATGTGACGGTGGTTCAAATTATTGAAGACTTTTAAATTAAGCGTTGCAGTGTACATTCAAAAAACCAGAGCTAACTCCAAAAGAAACCTAGCGGTTAACGATGATTCGAGCGGCCGGCTTTACGCTTCATAATTAATTCGGTTGTGTGTTTACCGATCAATGAACACCGTTATCGATGTAAATTTTCGTTATTTGACTTCAGTTCTTCGTTTTTATTATAAAAACAGGTCCTTGAGTCGTAGTAAGAGTCTCACGATAGAGATAAATAGCACTATCGTTTCTTAATGTAAATTACAAAATTATTGTAATGGGGAGCTCCTCAGATTCTATCCTGAGACCATCATTATATTACCGTAAACAAGGAAATCATGTATGTAAATTACGAAGATGCGCTTAATAAACTATTCATACCCGAATGAAAAAGTAGGATATACTGTGTTCTTGTTTAGACTGTAACATTCCCATGAGTTAAGGTCTTCGCTTTTCAGTGCTGGCGCAAACTTTGGTACAATTTATGAAAGTTATACACTACGCTGACTGTTTTTATACAATGAATTGGTTCTGTACTTTCGGTTTGAAAGTTTCTCAGTTATGTTTAACTCTTTATGGCTTGATAACGGCACGAGAATTTAGGAATACATCTATGGTTAAAATCCCTAGAAATGACCACATAGAGTGCTTGTCGTAATATTTTTTATTTTGGTATGCTTGTTAATTATTTCGTTAAGATAAAAAATGTCTCTGAATCCTATATCTCAATCTGTCTGAAAGTCTCACTGTAACTAATAATTCGTCCTGATCGCTTGCTAAACGCAATACGCATATTTTCATCTGATAAATACTTTAAACGATTACGTATCAAATGTCTAGAGCTTTAGGTTCAGAAAAATATTTACGAAAATCTGAAGGATCTTGCAAAAAACTCCGTCCAAAAACAGCATGGGACTTTCGTAAAATATAGCTGTAGTCGATCAGCACTTGAATCAAACATCTGAAAACACTCCAGCAGAAAGAAACGGACTATATGGTGCGCGCTCAGTCGCCAAGGTCCAGGTGTTATCTGTAAACACTGTAATTAGCAGTCATTCCCACCAACAGCGACTGGGGAAAATGATGGACCACATGCTTTGCCGCCGCTTGTGGTCCATGTCCTGCACCGAACAACCACTACTGATCGCAGTTCCAAGTTCTCTGGAAGACTCTCGCTTTTGGTCATCAGTAGTGTAAGCTGGCACACAATTATGTCCATACACATTTGTTTTATGTTACCTCTTATATACAGTCTGTGATTTTATTCTTGTATGTCTTTGTATTGATACCTCTGACACGATAAAATGTATTTTGAGGCTAGACATCTTTGTACAAACTTAAGCTAGGACAATGACTCGCACGGAAGATTTTTTTCGTAACTAAGGTAAACACTCACTGATTAGGTCTTACACTGGCCAACTGCTACCTATATGGCAATGTGAGCCGTGGCCTGTGATCACGGGACACGTGATCAGCGTTTCACCAATCTGTGCAGCCGTCATTGCCAATAGATGAATCCTGATGATTCCGCTGGTGCCTTTTTCGTGCAGCTGCTCGTTTGGCCTCTTATTGGACCACCGTAACTAAGAAAAAAATTGAGCAGGTACCAGAAATTTAATCCTGATCCTTCAGCATCCAAAGCTGCGACGGAAATCACTATTTTTTCTGTAGTTCTTTGTCTTCTTTCCTTCGATTTCTTTCTTCCTCATTTTAAGTTAGTGGTTCTGTGCGGGTGTTGTATGATATCATTTGAAATCGATGGGAACTTCAACCACATTCTTTCTGCTGCAGAGATTGGCCAGTCGCACGACTGAACAAGCTGAGCTGAAGTGCTGCCAACTGTTCGGCTACAGAGGAGGCCATGTTTCTTGTCATTGGGCTTAAAATTAGTGTTCGACAAATAATGTCAGTAACGAGATTAATATGCCACACATAGGGTAAACATTTGCGACTTGAGTGGTATTCTATTGCAGTATAGAGGAGCTAGGTAACAAGTTTTACTGAAGGAACGCGGAGTTTCCGGCGTCGGGAGAATGCCGACTAACTAAGAGGCAGCGGCGAGAGCTTAACGTAGCCAACTCGAGTAACAGCGATTAGGTGCGCAGAGAAGAGCTAAGTTTGTTGCCCGTTATTACTGCGCTAACTAGCACTTAATGAGGCTTCCAGCACGTGTGACTGAGCAACAAAGCGAGAAGTTTTAGCAGCTTCAGCCATTCCCCTTCATTAAACATCGCTAACTGCAATACAAAAAGAAAAGGCGTCGAATGAGAATGAAACTTACTGTACAACTTTCCTGGTTATGCAAATGGTTAGAACTTAAGCGTAACTGCATAAAAAGGAAAAAAAAAGAAGAAATGATCGCATGGAATTGTTGGTCGGGAGGTCCCTACCGTTCGGGTCCGGCCGCCAAGCGAAAATCTTATTTTAGTCTGCGCCACATTGCGCGACTTCCGGCCGATGATGAGGATAACAGAACATCCACTTCCCGAGAAAAGAAAATCTCCGACCACGTCGGGAATCGAACCCAGGCCCAGTGCCTGGGAGGCAATCACGTTACCAGCCAGCTAAGCTGACGGACGCTGCATAAAATAGATATGAGGAACACCGTGTACATTTTATATAGGCTGATTGCGGGCTGATGTTATAAACATTATGGGATGACGAAGAAGAGTAACTGTACCAATTTCAGGGTTAGGGGCCCTGTTCCAGAAACGACCGAGTAGCAACTTGTAAGTGAAGATCGTTGTCATACCTGTGACAGTGGAATATACCTACTGATACTGTTGTTACTACGATTTTAGGGTACGACCCTGACGATCATTTACGTGTAGAGGTTACGGTAAAATTCAACTATCTAACGTTTAAATAATTTAAAGATTTATTGTAATAAATGGAGAATTGGTGACTGGTGGGCGTCACGTGCATTGTGGATTTTAAATAATTCACCCAAGGAATACCAACGCATCTTTCATAATCCGCATTACTAAAACAAATGAAAACTCATTAAGTGTTGTAGAGTTGCACAAGTAGGGTCCAGAACCAGAAAATATCGTTTAGCTGACTTTTAGGATTATCAGAGCACTTTCAGTTACATATACTACGAACTTTGACCACTACAAAATGGTTTAAATTTCTTTTGTTATTGTTCACTGGCATTCTAGACACAAATATCAAGGAACCGATGGCTTTTGCAGTCTGGTCCCTTCAACCCCCACAAACCAACCACCATCCAACCACACACTGATCAGCCAGAACATTATGACCACCGACCTGCTGTCTATAAAAACGCCCAGGTGGTAGCAGTCACCTGGCGAGGAATGACTACTGGTCAGACAGATGTGCGGTGCACGTGCTATCACTGAGCGTGCTGTCCGTGTGTAGAATGGAGACGGCGCGCAATGTATCAGAGTTCGGCCGAGGGCAGATTGTCATGGTCTGGAGGTTCAGCCTCAGGGTTTCTGAAACTGCACGACTTGCCAAGTGTCGGAGGAGTGCTGTGGCAAGTGTCTTCAGCATGTGGCGAAGCCGAGGTGAGACCCATGCACGTGCCAGACGGCAGGGATGCGTGGAGAGAGCGCTAATTGTTGGGGCTGCGGGCAGGCGCTGCAGGGGAAATGCCGAGCGCTGGTGGAGAAGTACCATTCCAAACTGGATGCCATGCTCACGTTTTTTTGTAAACATCAAGCGGGGAACTTCCGCACCCACACTTGCATGATTCAAAAAGATCTGTCACCTCTGCTTTGGTTAGTATCTAAAAAGAATTACGCCGCAGATACAGTGATTTACTTTTACCTGGGTTTCCGTCATTTGTAACTTTCAGAGAAGTGCCACGATTGGCGAATTTGAGTAAAACCTTCACATATATCTTGTTACCATGCTAAAATATGCTTCTTTTGCCGAAACTCAGCGGAGTTTACACAGTCTCACCTCACCAACGTTGTACACACACAATTGCGAGAGAATCCTGGTACAGTCGTTTATTAAGTTTATTAATCGAGGAATAGAGGAAAAGTCAGGTCAGTATCTTACGAAAGAGCACGCCCTCGGTACAAAGTAAACGTGCAATGACTTCACGTATGTTGTTCCAAAACCCATAACATTTTTCGTTTCACCAGCTATCGATGGCTCTCAGCCGGCCGGAGTGACCGAGCGGCTCTAGGCGCTACAGTCTGAAGCCGCGCGACCGCTACAGTCGCAGGTTCGAATCCTGCCTCGGGCATGGATGTGTGTGACGTCCATAGGTTAGTTAGGTTTAAGTACTTTTATGTTCTGTGGGACTGATGGCCTCCCATAGTGCTCAGAGCCATTTGATGGCACTTAAAAATTACATTCTTTCATTCTTAAAGTCTGTAGTTACTGGACTAACACGGTAAGTAATGAAAGTTTAAATAATAGCCATACGGCAAAATACTGCATGCTATCATCTGCCAAAATGTAATTACGATATCTCAAACCGTTTATGAAATATGAGGAATGTTGGGGGTGTTTCACTCTGGCTTTAACGCTGGCGCGACGCG
Source organism: Schistocerca serialis cubense (assembly GCF_023864345.2). Lineage (NCBI taxonomy): Eukaryota > Metazoa > Arthropoda > Insecta > Orthoptera > Acrididae > Schistocerca > Schistocerca serialis. The sequence continues at coordinate 882,470,093 of NC_064639.1, forward strand.
ATCGCAAATGAATCTGCTATCTCAGATCAGTTTTCTCGAGGTTGGTGACAGAGATATTCACCCAAATCTGCAGAAAAATTCAATACGTTAGCTAAAATTTCATACGCAGCAACATATTACGTAATATGTACCAAACGCAAAATCATAGCGACACGTAGTTTTAACTGCGAACTATTTGTAATTTCCCACAGTGTCTTACTTCCACTTAAATACCACACCGAATATGACCATCAACGAAATAATGGACACACGATAATAAACCTCTAAACCTGACACATAAAACTACAAGGAAAGCAAAAATGATTTTATTTTTTTTTTTTTTTTTTTTTTTTTTTTTTTTTTTTTTTTTTTTTTTTTTACTGAGTAGTTTCCGTAAAATTGTTTGAGAAAGATTATAGGGTGCTGTTCTCATTTCTGTCATTGCCGACGGGCCGAAAGTGGTCATTCAATGTTGGCCTCGCCTACTAAACAAACGAATAAACTTGCTTAGAGCTTTGGACGAACACTGTTCACTGCGCATTGGAAACCACATTCTACGTACTCTAACACCACGAAATCGGTAACTACAACTGAAATGGGTACGTGACCATAGGCAGTGGACGTCGGGGCAGTGGCAGAGTTTTGGGTGGTCTGATGAATCCCGAAACCCTCTGCATCATGCTGATGACAGAGCACAAACCCATCGTCTTCCAGGGGAACAGCTCCTCGACACCTGCACTACGGTACGGAGACAAGCTCGCCCGGACTCCGTTATGCTCGGAAAACATTCACGTGGGCATCCAGGGGCCTGTGGAGTTCGTGCAAGGGGACCCTGACGGACAAGTAGTATCGCACACTGGTTGCAGACCACGTACGTCCTTTCAGGACGATCGCGATTCCCGACAACAGTGGCATTTTTCAACAAGATAATGCACCATGTCATAAGGCCAGGAATGTGATGGAGTTGTTCGAGGAACATAGTGGTTAGTTCCAATTGGTATGCTGGCCTCCCAACTCGCCAGATCTGAACCCAGCCGAACACACCTGGGATGTGATTGAACGTGGCGTCAGAGCTATTCCCCCTTCCCAAGATTTCGAATCGGGTAACTTGTGTGTGCAGATGTGGTACCAATTCCCTCCAGCTACCTACCAAGGCCTCAATGCTTCCATTCCACGACGTTGCCTCTGGTATCAGACATACCAGCTATTAGGTAGGTGGTCTTAATGTTCTGGCTAATCTGTGTCCTGAACTAGAAAATAATGAATATGACATTCATAGGTAAAACTGACGTCTAATACTTAGACAAACTTTTGGGTTAGGTTTAACTGAAACATTTAAAACATTTCTGAAATCTTGTAGCAGAAAAAATAAAAAACTACGAGGGATAAACCGAACTCCCTTGCTAATTCGCAGCTATGAGGTGGCGACATCTTTTATCGCTATTCCTACTAGACCCGGAAGTCCCTTGTTTTCGCTCTCTGTTTAGTACTTTACTTACTTCAACGCCGATGTCGTCACCCAATTTCAGAACATTAGTCACGCCCTGACACTGGCCACCGCATGCATCCATCTATACGGATGAATCTAAAAGTGAGGCGGATGTGGGAGACGCTTACCTTAGCCCCATCCAGCAACACATACCAAATGTTTGCACTGGCTCGTATAACAACGGTCATAAGAACAGTAGCCCGAATAATTAAGATTCCAGATAACAAAAAAAATTATGTATAAATTAGAATTGATAGTGTTGTTTATATCTCCATGCAAGATTATAGTGTCTTTGATTGTTACAAACACTCCACAGTGTCAAACAGTCATTTCACTAAACAATTGTTAATATTAAATTTTGACATCACAGTAGCCGTGTAGATGTAGACATGGATGAAAAAGAAGAGCGGATGGTACGTTGGGCCACGGTATGTAGCAGAGGAAGACGCACACAACCTATCCTTAGATGCAGATAGCGGAGGAGCGGCTCACACCCTGTCTGACAATAAAATCCTCAACCAGGAACTTGACAATCTGAGGAATATCCTCCGGAAGAACGGCTGCAAGAAGAGACAAAATCAGAGAGCCCTACTTACTGCACCGACTACACAATCGGAGGAAACAGAAGAGGATACTAATAAGGATGCGGCCATTACATTTATTTCTTATTGTGGCGCAGTATCCGAAAAAATGGAGCGATTTCTCCGGAACTACCAAGTGAAGACGGTCGTCTACCCACCTGCTAAACATGGATCACTACTTGCTAGCATGAGGGAGGTTCTCGGATTACGACCACACCAAAGTTCTAACAAATATCTACCTTCTGGGACTGTGGCATGAAAGAATCTAATCGATCAAGGGGACCGCAGATCAGTCGTGATAGTGGATATATCTTTAGTAAGGCTAGGGAACCCGCAGTTAGTTTCATTAAGAAGAGGAAGGAGAATCCCACAATGAAGTGATTTCGGGGGCAGGCAGAGGAATAGGAGGTGCCGCCAGCACGCATACCTCGGTGCGAACCTAGGACGGAGTACAGTGTCGATGGGAGAGTGGAGGAGGGGATGGTGGGCGCTGACGACAGACGGAAGGTAGATCGGGGAAAGGGAAAGCGATAAAAGCTCCGCACCGGCACGGAAGCGGTCTTTTCGTGATCACATCTGCTGCCGGCAATGTGGTCGCTTGTCGAAATATTGAGCACACTGGACACTGATATCCGGCCGTTCACCCGTTAACTATTTCGTCAGATATCTATCTCTCTATACTTGTTGTTGTTGTTGTTGTTGTTGTTGTCTTCAGTCCTGAGACTGGTTTAATGCAGCTCTCCATGGTACTCTATCCTGTGAAAGATTCTTCATCTCCCAGTATCTACTGCAACCTACATCCTTCTGAATCTGCTTAGTGTATTCATCTCTCGCTCTCCCTCTACGATTTTTACCCTCCACGCTGCCCTCCAATACAAAATTGGTGATCCCTTGATGCCTCAACACATGTCCTACCAACCGATCCCTTCTTCTAGTCAAGTTGTGCCCAACTCTTCTCCCTAATTCTATTTAATACCTCCTCATTAGTTATGTGATCAACCCATCTAATCTTCAGCATTCTTCTGTAGCACCACATTTCAAAAGCTTCTATTCTGTTCTTGTCCAAACTATTTATCGTCCATGTTTCACTTCTAAATATGGCTACACTCCATACAAATACTTTCAGAAACGACTTCCTGACACTTAACTCTTACTCGATGTTAACAAATTTCTCTTCTTCAGAAACGCTTTCCTTGCCATTGCCAGTCTACATTTTATATCCTCTCTACTTCGACCATCATCAGTTATTTTGGTCCCCAAATAGCAAAACTCCTTTAATACTTTATGTGTCTCATTTCCTAATCTAATTCCCTCAGCATCGCCTGCCTTAATTCGACTACATTCCACTATCTCCGTTTTTCTTTTGTTGATGTTCATCTTAGATCCTCCTTTCAGGGCACTATCAATTCAGTTCAACTGCTCTTCTAAATCCTTCGCTGTCTCTGACAGAATTACAATGTCATCGGCGAACCTCAAAGTTTTTATTTTTTCTCCATGGATTTTAATACCTACATCGGGGACAGGTTACAACCCTGTCTCACTCCCTTCCGAACCACTGCTTCCCTTTCATGCCCCTCAACTCTTATAACTGTCATCTGGTTTCTGTACAAATTGTAAATAGCCTTTCGCTCCTTGTATTTTACCCCTGCCACCTTCAGAATTTGAAAGAGAGTATTCCAATCAACATTGTCAAAAGCTTTCTCTAAGTCTACAATTGCTAGAAACGTAGGTTTGCCTTTCCTTAATCTATTTTCTAAGATAAGTCGTAGGGTCAGTATTGCCTCACGTGTTCCAACATTTCTACGGAATCCAAACTGATCTTCGCCGAGGTCGGCTTCTACTAGTTTTTCCATTCTTCTGTAAAGAATCCGCGTTAGTATTTTGCAGCCGTGACTTATTAAACTGCTTTTTCGGTAATTTTCACATCTGTCAACACCTGCTTTCTTTGAGATTGGAATTATTATATTCTTCTTGAAGTCTGAGGGTATTTCGCCTGTTTCATACATCTTGCTCACCAGATGGTAGAGTTTCGTCAGGACTGGCTCTCCCAAAGCTGTCAGTAGTTCTAATGGAGTGTTGTCTACTCCCGAGGTCTTGTTTCGACTCAGGTCTTTCAGTGCTCTGTCAAACTCTTCACGCAGTATGGTATCTCCCATTTCATCTTCATCTACATCCTCTTCCGTTTCCATAATATTGTCCTCAAGTACATCGCCCTTGTATAGACCCTCTATATACTCCTTCCACCTTTCTGCTTTCCCTTCTTTGCTTAGAACTGGGTTTCCATCTGAGCTTTTGATATTCGTACAATTGGTTCTCTTTTCTCTGAAGGTCTGTTTAATTTTCCTGTAGGCTGTACCTATCTTACTAGTGAGATAAGCCTCTACATCCTTACATTTGTCCTCTAGCCATGCCTGCTTAGCCATTTTGCACTTCCTGTAGATCTCATGTTCGAGACGTTTGTATTCATTTTTGCCAGCTTCATTTACTGCATTTTTACATTTTCTCCTTTCATCAACCAAATTCAGTATTTCTTCTGTCACCCAACGATTTCTACTAGCCCTCCTCTTTTTACCTACTTCATCCTCTGCTGCCTTCACTACTTCATCCCTCAGAGCTACCCATTCTTCTTCTACTGTATTTCTTTCCCCCATTCCTGTCAATTGTTCCCTTATGCTCTCCCTAAAACTCTGTACAACAACAGTTTATCCAGGTCCCATCTCCTTAAATTCCTACCTTTTTGCATTTTCTAAGGCTTTAATCTACAGGTCATAACCAATAGATTGTGGTCAGAGTCCACATCTGCCCCTGGAAATGTCTTACAATTTAAAACTTGGTTCCTAAATCTCTGTCTTACCATTATATAATCTATCTGAAACCGGTCAGTATTTCCAGGCTTCTTCCATGTATACAACCTTCTTCCATGATTCTTGTACCAAGTGTTAGCTATGATTAAGTTGTGCTCTGTGCAAAATTCTACCAGGCGGCTTCCTCTTTCATTTCTTACCCCCAATCCATATTCACCCACTACGTTTCCTTCTCTCCCTTTTCCTACTGCTGAATTCCAGTCACCCATGACTATTAAATTTTCGTCTCCCTTCACAATCTGAATAATTTCTTTTATTTCATCATACATTTCTTCAATTACTTCGTCACCTGCAGAGCTAGTTGGCATATAAACTTGTACTACTGTAGTAGGCGTGGGCTTCGTATCTATCTTGGCCACAATAATGCGTTCACTATGCTGTTTGTAGTAGCTTAGCCGCATTCCTATTTTCCTATTCATTATTAAACCTACTCCCGCGTTACCCCTATTTGATTTTGTGTTTATAACCCTGTAGTCACCTGACCAGAAGTCTGGTTCCTCCTTCCACCGAACTTCACTAATTCCCACTATATCTAACTCTAACCTATCCATTTCCCTTTTTAAATTTTCTAACCTACCTGCCCGATTAAGTGATCTGACATTCCACGCTCCGATCCGTAGAACGCCAGTTTTCTTTCTCCTGATAACGACATCCTCTTGAGTAGTCCCCGCCCGGAGATCCGCATGGGGGACTATTTTACCTCCGGAATATTTTACCCAAGAGGACGCCATCATCATTTAACCATACAGTAAAGCTGCATGCCCTCGGGATAAATTACGGCCGTAGTTTCCCCTTGCTTTCAGCCGTTCGCAGTACCAGCACAGCAAGGCCGTTTTGGTTAGTGTTACAAGGCCAGATCAGTCAATCATCCAGACTGTTGCCCTTGCAACTACTGAAAAGGCTGCTGCTCCTCTTCAGGAACCACACGTTTGTCTGGCTTCTCAACAGATACCCCTTCGTTGTGGTAGCACCTACGGTACGGCTATCTGTATCGCTGAGGCACGCAAGCCTCCCCACCAACGGCAAGGTCCGTGGTTCATGGGGGGGGGGGGGGGGGGGGGAGGGGCTGTCTATACTTAGTGGGAGGATTAGCAAGAAAGAAGTACTTCTCTTGAAAAACAAAATTAGATATCGAAACCTTCAATATCTTCGTATTCTATTTTTAAATTTACAATTAGTCTTTAATCTTTTTACCTTACAGGTAACTAAACCGCAAAGCTCTAACTGCGGTAAAGATAATTTCACAGACAGTCCCTTTTTACAAGTACAGCTATTGTCTGAGTTACTAAATTTTGTAATTGTTACTGTCTAGATGTATTTTTTCCTACACATCAGTACTTAATGTATAAAATGTCCTGAATTCTTCTTTCTCTCACACCACTATCTGTTATTTAACTAAAGTACTAGAAATAGCTTACCTTAATCCACTGTAATGTTGAAGTAAAGTAATTTTTCCCTAGAGAACGCTACCGTATGCACCTGCGGAGAATTTCTGTTTTCCGTGTCTTTCCACGTCTGCTCTCGCGTTATTCGCTGCAGAAGAAGAAATTACTTGGGTTATTACTTTTAAATACCTGCTTTCAAATGTCTGTTATTACCAGAGAGAGAACCTGTTGTAATTAAGAATTAAAAAAGAGCAAAGCGCAGGCATTGTCGTTTACCTCGCACTTCCTCTGTTGAGGTACGTGAAAAGGAGCCGAGCGCAGGAATTTTGTAATCAAGTCGGAAATGTTGAACGGCCTGAATTCCTACGAAATGTTTACATGCTTTCATCACTGCGAATATGAAAGCACAAAGAAAGCAAGACTATTGTATATCTCGTTGCTCTATAGCACTTTCAAAGATCCGTTTTATAGAAAATCTCTGCAATAAACTACATTATAAGATGAATCGTTGCGAGACAGGATACATTTTCATCAGCTCGCTAAAGGGTCTTGATACCGCAAGGGTTTTTCGAAATATCGTCATCTGTTGCAAAGTGCGCACTATTTTCGTTGGCTAACGTTAAGCATCTCGGTATGGAAAAATTAGATTGTTAGCGGCTTTCGCGTGTTTATTACAATTCAGAAAATACTGAAAAACAGCATCTGTATTGGGTATTTTAAAAAGTATTCCAGTTATTATGAACCTTTCATCAGATGTACTTGCTAGCCGGCCGAAGTGGCCGTGCGGTTAAAGGCGCTGCAGTCTGGAACCGCAAGACCGCTAGGGTCGCAGGTTCGAATCCTGCCTCGGGCATGGATGTTTGTGATGTCCTTAGGTTAGTTAGGTTTAACTAGTTCTAAGTTCTAGGGGACTAATGACCTCAGCAGTTGAGTCCCATAGTGCTCAGAGCCATTTTGTACTTGCTAGTCTACCCAATTCAAGTCTTTCATGCAAAAGAATGTAACTCCATACATGAATGGCAACATTGAAGTGAAAAAAAGGAAACGAAACATAATTAAACTGCGTGTTACTTTTCTTACAGATTCACATTACATTATTCTTCTTCTCAGGCAAAACTAATTTCTCTAAACAGTAACCGTAAATACTAAATTTAGTCTTTATTCACTGTTCAGTATTATACTTTATGCAACAGAATAATGCCTACAACAAGAAAATTGTAAGACAATTCTGTGTTTCTTCAAAAGAACTTGGTGAATTTTAATGATGGGAAAAATATATCCGATGCATTCCTAGAAACGTACACACAAAACGAGAATGACTGCACACTGCTGAAACAGAGAGGCTAGTGAGGAGTAAATGACGTAGAACGGTGGGTTCAAGAAACTCTGATTTTCATCGTTAAATTTCTTTTATCCTACCATATTGACGAGACAACGAATTTTAATTCTCATACATCTTTGTTCACCGATTTGTTTGAAGATGTTGGGTGAAGCTAAAGTGTTACTGTTCATTGTACTATTGAAAGTACTATAACGTTGCCTTCCTCCAACCTACGAACTAACGTCCACAGCCACTTGTAGGGGGACCTAGACTTACACATGGAATCTCAAACGCAGCGAGGTTGAGAGTTTATCAGATTAAGAGAGATACCCAGCGGTGATAGAAGTGCTGAGTGACGGATAAAAGTCCTTGAACTGAGCGGGCATTAAAATCACGATTGTCAGACCTAAATCCTGGCATTTAGGTAATGAGCCACCAACTAAACAATTTGAAACAAAGAAATGAAATCTGACAATGACAGGTTTCCTACATTGAAGAACATGGTTCTTTGGCACGAGAAAATTGGTTGATACTCGACTAAAAGATACTTTTGTATGCGGTATAGTACTAGTATCAACTTATTGTCATTCTCATGCGTCACTTTATGTGGTTGTTGTTTCAACATTCTATTTCAGTCATGATGCCGACGAAACGTAAAGAAATAACAAATTAGAAATATCTCTGCATAAGACAAATTTCTGAAAGTTATAAACTCCATTAGAAAGCTATGGTTTGCTCAAGATGCACTCAGCGAGTTTCAAGGGGGATGTAGCAGAGGAGGGAAACTCCGCCTTCCGAAGCCCTACACACAGTTGACCAAGGCGGAGGACAAGTTGCTGTTTTATCACGCAGTGTTCGCACTACACACGTGCTTACTGATTTGGCACGGCCCGTCACGGCACAGTAGCCACTTCGTAATGTTTAAGGTAAACTAAGGTACTCGATTGTTAGCTCGCCTTAGTTGGCAGTGGCCAGACACAATACGATCGACTTCTACCGGCTTCGGCTTATCCTGAACGAGGATACCTCGTTAACGACGTTATGAACTAACTATGGATACGATATGTGTTTGGAGCAGAACCAGGCTAGAAGTACTAACTGAATGAGATCTTTTTCAACGGTAATAAATTTCCAGAAATGATAATTCAGCCGTCTTCCACGAGGAACAGGTGCTCGATCGTGTTGAAAGATGGAATCGCCATACCCGAATTGCTTTTCAACAGTGGGAAGCAAGAAGGTGCTTAAAACATCAATGTAAGCCTGTGCTGCAATAGTGCTACGCAAAACAACAAGGGGTGTAAGCCCCCTCCATGAAAAACACGACCACATCATAACACCACCGCCTCCGAATTTTACTGTTGGCACTACACACGCTGGCAGAGGACGTTCACTGGGCATTTGCCATACCCACAGCCCGCCATCGGATCACCACATTGTGTACCGTGATTTGTCACCCCAAACAGCGTTTTACCACTGTTCAATCGTCCAATGTTTAGGCTCCTTACACCTAGCGAGGGGTCATTTGACATTTACCGGCGTGATGTGTGGCTTATGAGCTGCCGCTCGACCATGAAATGCAAGTTTTATCGCTTCTAACTGTCTCACCTCTAACTGTGTCACTTCTAACTGTCATGGTACTCGCTGTGGATCCTGATGCAATTTGGAATTCTTGTGTGATGGTCTGGATAGGTGTCTGAATATTACACATTACGACGCTCTTCAACTGTCGGCAGTCTCTCTCAGTCAACAGACGAGATCAGAGTGTACACTTTTGTGCTGCACGTGTCACTCCACGTTTCCACTTCACTATCAAATAGGAAACAGTGGATCTAGGGGTGTATAGGAGTGTGGAAATCTCTCGTACAGACGTATGACACAAGTGGCAGCCAATCACCTGACCACGTTCCAAGTCTGAGTTCCGCGGAGCACCCTATTCTGCTCTCTCTTGATGTCTAATGACCACTGAGACACTAGGTGCAGCACAATGCACCTAATATGAAAAACGTATCTGTTTGGGTGTGTCCAGATACTTTTGATCACATAGTGTAGTCCTGGACCTTTGAATGGAAAGAGGAGATGATTCATTGTCCCTTGGGAGGCTGTCGCAGGAAGCGATCTGAAAGAAGCAGATGGCTGTGATTAGTTTATTAGGATAAGGTGGTCACGATATCATTTATTTACTGTTATACTTATTTCTTCAGTGTTGTAGGCCTGTTAATGGTGCGCAGCCAAAATTACACAAAAGTAATCAGTAACCGCTGCTGACAACACCACCTAGCTCTAGTCTTGGTCCACCCTGACGTAAACTGAAACATAGACGATGCTTGGGTACAGTTAGGATTACTCTCGCGTTTTTGAAAGCAATTTTAAACTTGAACTTCTGAAATATCGTTTTGGTTAATGTCAAGTACATAGTTCATAGTGTGGCACACAGAGGACTGCTGGCTGGTATGGGTGTACCAAGTAGTTGTACCCACTGACAAAAATTCAGAGGGGTTAAAACGCTCATTCTGGGCTTGAGGGAAAATATATAACTGACATGAAGTTCCCACAGCTTACTGCGGTTACGATAGGGCACATACGTCTTAGCGTGAGTTGTCTCTCACTTTTGTACCTCTCCCAAACAGTAAAGTGTCTGCTCCAGCACGCTGGACAGGAGGCCAGTCTTCTTGAGGAAAGCTGCTCTCTCAAAGCGATAGTGCAACCATTTCAAAGTGAGGCAGCAGCCTCAATAACGTGTGGTGGGCTTGCCAATACACTGGTGCAGCCCCTGCCGCACATTTGGGAACGATGCGGTTCAAAACTGGAGACCACTATAGACGATCGTGATGAAGATGACTTCGGTTTCTGGGGCCCTCAACGGCGTGGTTATCACAGTCCAGTCCCGCCATTTTCCCAAATGAAGATGAAATGATGAGGATAACACAAAGATCCAGCCCCTGGCCGGTGAAAACCCCCAACCCGGTCGGGAATGAAACCCTGGCCCCGTGATTCAGAGCCTCTAGACCACTAGCTGCGGACGAGAGCAGCTTACTCAAGCGACGAGGAGAGTGTTAACCATCGTGAGATCGGGAAATCGCTATGACCGGGACAGCAGATCCGCCAAGTTTCTGTTAGTGTACGATCAAAAGCATATATGAAAATATATGATCCAAGTAACTAACATTCAAGAAATAAACGGGGAGAGGTGGCGCTCGCGCTGAGATGCGCTATACTTTGTTTTGGTATTGTTTTACTTTCACGGAAATTGAATGCTAATTCTGAAGGTTTATCTTCGATAAGCAGTAAAGGCCGTTTTTCAGCTCACAGAGCACTTATTAGTTGACACATCGCGCACAGTTTTTACGATATAAAAGGGTTGATGATATTATTTTTCATTAGGCAGGATTGGGCTGTAGCACCGGGTAGTCGATTTTCCGTACACTTAAAAAGATTTGTCTCCTCTTCGATTCTCGTACTGTCCTAAGGTGGATCAGTGTTGCATCTAAAGTTCCCCTTTCATTGCAAAAAGATTCATTGTAGAAATACTTAAAAACAGACATGGGTATATACTTGTTGTGAAGCAAAAACAACAGCTAGGGGAGCATGACGAAACAGGCAACAGAATACAGAAGATATTCATGCAACTTCCTTGAAAAAACGGAAAAAATGTGTGTATAGCAGCCTTTAAGAATGAGTCTGCAGAGAAAGCTCACAGTTAAAATCGAAAGTATAAAATCTCTGCGCTTTTCGTTTCCTTTTGATTTTGAATAATTGTGAATGGTGTAAATATTGTTTATATTTACACAAATTGAAGAAGCACGAGTACTTGAAAAAATGTAAGTGTCTAGTGTTATAATTTTACACGCAAAAGCAGGGATGCTCAATTTGTGCGGTTTATAAAAAGCATTGCAGTGATTTTTATAATCAGTTTGCTATATTTGACAACTATGACTTCGAATTGTCGAAGAAAGATATGAAAAATGCTTAATAATACTAAACATCTCATTTTCAGTTGAATTTTTGTATAGCAAAAATATACCTTGGTTTTTTTTGCGTCAGCTGATAACAGATCTTCAGTACCTTCAAGTTTCAAAAAATGAACGGAGCCTAATCCACGACTATCACTCAACAATGACTATTATGGAATTTGTTAAATCTGTACTGAAACATGTGAGCAAAAGTCAAGTCACTTGCGACAGGCAGGTCATAAAATCGAGAAAAGCTTGTGTTGTTGACGAATTTTTTAACTCGAAACATAAAGCAGAGTTGATAATGTCTCACGCAGCATATTTTTCATAGTAACAGCACGGATGGATTAAAATGAATAATCGAACAGCATTATTCAAAATACTTAGCACGTTAAAGGCACCATCGAAAAGGCACTCTCAATGCTAGTATCCAACAACCTGTTCTAAAGGTTCTAGCAGAGATGTGGCACAATTAAAATGTTGGTTACAAATAGATGGTTGTTACAAGTGGCTCCACTACGATAGTCAAAACGAATTTCTCGATGACAACTACAATCTTCTCGGGAATTACGAGATAAAATCTGCTGAATATTTTGTAATTTTGTTGGATGCAACTTCTGAAGCGTCCCTAAGTGAGCACTCTGTTTTTGTCACAATTCTGAAAAACTGACAACTACTGAATATTTCATGGAATTGCATTCTGCGGATAGTACTTCGGTAAAATTCTTGTCTGATCTTGTCAAAGACAGTCTACTACTGCCCACTCGCAGAACTCAGAGCTCAGAGGCTAGTCTTACGACAGGGTGCCAAATGTTTCTGGTAAAGACTCAGCATTGCAGTCACGAATACGAAATGAAAAGCATCGAGCGTTGTTTGTGTATTGAAATGCTGATAATCTGGATCTCATGATGCAGGATTCAAGTGAAAACGTATTACCAACAAGATGATTTCTTGTACTAATCAAAGATTTAATAAGCTTTGCACATAACTCACCGAGGTGCTGTACTGTGTTCAAAGAGGTGCCTCCTCAAGCTGAGAAAGAAACTACTCTACATCAAGATTGTATTACGATTAAAAATGTTATTGATATTTTGTCGAATCTCTGAAAACTATAAGGACAAATTATAAATAATTACTGCAGTTTTTGTATGGCTGTTTTATTGACAAGTGAGTTTATGGCATGATACAGGCAAAAGCATCAGAATTTTATGACTATTTGTAAAGAATTCGAATGCTATTTTAAAAGCGTTTGCTGAAGTCTTCATCAAGTAGAAATTTTAAGGGCAGAATTACAGAAATCTAATCTGCATGTCATCCAATCGTATGAAAAAATAGCTACTGATGTTTTAAGTGCGCCTCGTAAATTTAAATTAGAGGAAATTTGGCGTAAAAGTGTTCACGCTGTTACTGATCTAAGTCTTTTCGAACCTAAAATAAAGCGTCAACACAAAACCACAAAACGTCTCAATCTAGGTAAGAAACAAAAAAGACTGATTCGAAAGGCCTAAAGGATTTATAAGAAAACCATATTTCGAAGTTTCCAGCCAAGTGATTATATCACTCAAAAGTCGCTTCCACGAAATTTTTTCTGTCCTCGCAAGGTTTTCAGGTTTATTTTCACGTCGAAGCATTTTTGATCGTCTATAATTTTGAAGTTATTTGGCTTTAATAAATTACCTTATCTGACTTCGTTTGATCCCTAGTGGAGTATGTTATGAAAGAAAAGAAAAATTTCTAGCTTTAGTTCTTCTCAGTCCGTTGAGGTCCTTTTAGGCTGTGTGTATTTTAGCATTCATTATTATAGAAAATTCTGAAAATATTCAATTTGCTAACAATGAAACGTATATGAGGGCACTAAGATGCGTATGAAGAAGTGAAGTAATTGTGTTTTTGAACAACGGAACGTCTATTTCAGTGAAAAGGAGGGAATGGGAGTACGAGTTATTGTTTTCTCCTGTAACCAAATAGGTTTTTAAAGGATTCACTTCTAGCCAGGTCACTAGGTTTCTACCTTTACAGTTCAAGATAATAGCCCCTCTGCAGGATGACGAAATAGTAGACATAGTGATTAACATATCTAGTAGTGATGAAGCAGTTTCGGAGGATGAAGATCATGTTTCGAAATGCAGCTCTCCATCTTCACTAGAAGGGGCAGATGATATACCAGAACAGCAAAAGGTAAGCAGTGTAATTATGATGTCAAAGAATAAGTCAGTTGAATAGAAGACAGAACCTCTGTCTCAACTGTGACGGCGTGCAGCGTGTAATGTAGTTCACCTGACTCCAGAGCCGACAAGGTATGCCACTTCTCGCATTACAAGTGAATACTCTGCTTCCAAATTGTTGCTTCCTCCATCAATTGAAAACATTATGCTCTCCTATTCTAATGTTGAAGGAATGCGTTTATATGGAGATAAGTGGAAAAAAATTAGATGCTGTTGACCTATATGGATACATAGGTCCGTTGTTATTAGCAGAAATTTATCAGTCGCATAATGAATCTGCTGAAAGTTTACAGGATGAATACAAAGGTCACTCAGTTGTCAGAGCTACGATGTCATTAGGAACTTCAGAAAAAATGTCAAGGGTCATTCGATTTGATGACCATGAGACAAGACTACAATGATGTGACCAACAGAAGTTTGCACCTAAAAGAGACTGGTGAGAGAAATGTTTAGAGATATTATCTGAATTATAAATTATAAAAATTATAAAATATGTTTGTTACTACCTAAATTATAATTTTGTTTATGATTTTAATATACAAACGTGTAAAAGTATACATATAGGAAGAAAAAATAGGGTCTTTCTTGACATAAACATCTCAAGTGTATGTTCAAAATAAACACAGTAGTAGGGTTAAATGACAGGAAAAATTTACTCTAGAGTATCCTACAGACGTCTATGACACAGTAAAATTTTACGAAAAGGTTTTTGTGGGAATAACCGGTAGACACGTGTCTGCAGCTTTTGAAGAGACAAAATGAACAGACAAAAAACTTGAGAGAAGTAGCAGAGTTTTTAAAAAGAGGTGAATGGACAAAAGAACTTATTCCAGAGTTTTTGCGCTCTGTTCGATTGCAGCTATGATTCCTGGATCAACCTGTTGTAACGAACGAAGTCTTTGCTTTATGCGTTGATTGAAGGCTGTTTGAGACCAACAAAGCTGCCAGATCGATTCAGTTATTGCTATTTTGTCAGTCAACTGTGACGTTACCGATAAATTTGATTTATATGATTTGTCAAATACATTTTTATTTAGTGAGCCACAAAGTGCAGCACAGTTTTTTTGTTGTGCCAGCCATTTCTTTGTAATGAACAGCATTTTATTAAATAAATGATGTTTTAAGAATTATTCTGCATTTGAATGTAATTTTTATCCCTAAAGTGTTGTTTTTCTGATTTCTTTCTACTTACAATTTCTTTGGAATGGGAGGGGGAAATCCTTCTCTCGACGGCTACCCACTGAGACAGAAGATGAACCGCAGGTCCTGGGCACACAGTTTTCTTTTTTATTTTGTCAAAGAATGTCTCTGACAGATGTTAGCTGTATGGCGAAGTGTTTTACTGGTTAGGATGGGTGGCGGCGTGAATGTGAGGTTCTTAGGGCGAGCAGGTGATCAGCATTCGAGTACAGTCCATTGATTCACTTAACTCTATTCAAATCATCTTAGTGCAAACTCTGTAGAGGTCAGCGTCCTTGCAGCCTGCCGACTCGCAGTCGACGCGGAAGCCCGGCTCGGAAGCACATTGACTGACGACAGAAAGGCTCACTGTTTTATTCTGCGTGGACAGCTGAATCGAGCGAGCGACGACCCGGCAGTGCGCACACAGCGGGGGCGTGCTTTCCGTGCTGGAGGGTACTTCATCGTTCCCTTACACTATCTTCCCCAAAAAAAATTAGCTACCATGTGGCTCATTTCAACAATTCTCTACCGAATAACTCCTAATATTGTTACATTTAATTCGTAATAGTTGTTGAGTCGACTGCAATGACACAGACGGAAACGCATTTGAGATAGTTGGGATGCGGAGTGCCTTGACCGCTTTAATACAAAGAAACCAAAGGTGATCATACATAAGAAAATGATTGCAAAAATGGTAGCTAGTCCAACTGAAAGTTTTAAAGTAGTATTACTCTCACTAGCTCGTCGATGCTGATCAATACTGCTGAAAGCATTAATTATATTCCAGTCGTTACCGCTAGTACTTGGATATGAACTAGACCACTGGCCATTAAAATTGCTACACCACTAAGTTGACGTGCTACAGACGCGAAATTTAAACGACAGGAAGAAGATGCTGTGATATGCAAATGATTAGCTTTTCAGAGCATTCACACAAGGTTGGCGCCGGGGGCGACACCTACAACGTGCTGACATGAGGAAAGTTTCCAACCGATTTCTCATACACTAACAGCAGTTGACCGGCGTTACCTGGTCAAACGTTGTTGCGATGCCTCGTGTAAGGAGGAGAAATGCTTACCATCATGTTTCCAACTTTGATAAAGGTCGGATTGTAGCCTCTGGCGATTGCGGTTTATCGTATCGCGACATTGCTGCTCGCGTTGGTCGAGATCCAATGACTGTTAGCAGAATATAGAATCGGTGGGTTCAGAGGGGTAATACGGAACGCCGTGCTGGATCCCAACGGCCTCGTATCACTAGCAGTCGAGATGACAGGCATCTTATCCGCAAGGCTGTAACGGATCGTGCAGCCACGTCTCAATACCTGAGTCAACAGATGGGGACGTTTGCAAGACAACCATCTGCACGAACAGTTCGACGGCGTTTGCAGCAGCATGGAGTACAAGCTCGGAGACCATGGCTGCGGTTACACTAAAAAAAAAAAAAAAACCGGGCCAATCAATTGGGCCATTCGTTTTCCCAGTTCTTAAACTATCACTCTGACTATCGTTTCAACTTAAAAAAAAAAAAAAAAAAAAAAAAGCACCAGCACTAAAGTCAAGTAACAACAACACCCACCATGTCATCCCACATTCTCACCACATCATTTAAGAAGGCGAAGCGCACAAAGCGCTAGAACTTCGTCCCCTGCAGAGGGTTCAGCCCTCAGTCATGCGCGTCTGCGTCTGCATTCAAACTAAAATGGATTGAATAAATAAGTAAGTGTTATTGTGGAATACCGTAGAAATGGGAGTTAGGGGTGACATGCCTTCGGCGGACAAGGATGGCTTAAGGATATTTGGAGTAAATAGTAAGAGTCACTTGACAGCTCATAGTCTTCTATGTCCATCAGAAAACCACTGCACTGTATCCTTTGGCTAAAGTAGGAGAGAGACATGTTACACATGAAGGTCGGGTCAATTTTTGAGTTGAAAGAGTAGGTGATCCTATCTGCGAATCGTTATATGGAGGATTGAGTGAATATTTACAGGCTCTTGGGACAGCAGTTCCAGAGATGAGTATTCATGAAGAGATCTGTCTCACAGCTGTACACACGCTGTAGTGAAATACGATATTCGAGGGACAATTATTTTTGTTTGCTCACTTTCATGTAAAGTGGTTACTGATAAAGCTAAGATGTATCTTATCTCCCGACTGATAAAAAATTCTCGGGCAGATGGTACTGAATATTAGTATGGAGGGGTGCCCAGAATACTGGAAGGTGTAACCAGGGTAAAGTTCAAAGTGATGTTTGGGATCGGCCGATAGAACGGTGATAATTACGGCTAATTCATTGTTCATCACGATGGCATCTACATCAATCAGTTGGTAGTAGGAATACCTATTCTGCGTTTTGTCAGAGAGGATCATGGTCTTAGGATTAGTTATTTTGTTATTAAATAGTTATTGACAATGCCACAAAATCCTCAGGGTGCAGCAAAACAGTGCTCATATGATTAGCTGCGCTAGTTTCAGTAGCCTACCACAGATAAGAAGCATCCAGTCGTGTATTTGACAAGCTGTCTGTAATTCCCAACAGTAAAGTATTTAATTCTACATAGGCGTTCAAATTACGGATTTCTTTGTGGATTCCTTGCTTCATTGCTGCTGTCGCTTGATGAAGTTGCGAAGTTTAACGACGAAGTCGTTCGTCTGCCATAGACAATTTCGTAAAGCCCAGAGCCGCACCTTGCACCAAGTGACTTACCATTTTCATTAGAGTTCGAGAAACTCGTTCCACTCGACCATTCCACTCTGGATAAGCTGGCGTTGTCTTTAGCTTGTCAATGTTCAATAACTTTCACACGTGCTGTACTAAATCGGGAGTGAAATTATAACCTTGATCAGTAATTATAGAAGAAGATGAGCCGTATTTCAAAATCCACTCTTTAACAAATACTCGTGACACAGTCTCGGCACTTTAGTGTTGATATCATTAATAGCTTTCGTAAAAAATGATCTAAAATAGTCAAAATAAAGCGATTTCCACCTTTCGTTTTCGGTAGGGTCCTAAGATGTCAAGTCCATTTCGTTCAAAAGGGGTGCCCGTTTTTGGGAGTTCTTGCTGAGGTCCTATGGTTTTCCCACATCATTCAATTTACTGCACTGTAAGCATAAGTTTTCTGGTTTGGGCACCGATAGAGTTGTGCTGTTTGCCTTCTTTTTGCCATTATGTCCTGTCAATGTCTTTTAACACTTGTTCCATCAGTACTTCATGTCTGGCAATGCTGTTTTGTTTAACGGTAATCTTGTACATTATCCCATCAACGACTTCGAATTTAGGATCGTGTTTCCATGATAGGCACTACATGTCCGCCTCCTGCACATTTATTAATTTATATTTCCTCATCTACCCGTGGTCTAGGGGTAGCGTCTTTGATTCATAATTAAAAACGTCTTCGGTCCCGGGTTCGATCCCCGCCACTGCCTAAATTTTGATAAAAAATCAGCATTGGCGGCCGAAGACTTCCGGCATAAGAAGTCAGCCTCATTCTGCCAACGGCCTTGTCAAAGAGGGCGGAGGAGCGGATAGACGTTCAGGGCACTCTCTTGTCCTAGGGGTGGGAAATTGCCCCTAAAGGCAAAGCAATGATCAACGACATGAGGATGCAGAACACAATGGAAACCACTGCATTAAAGACACGTAACGTGTATCCACAGGACATGTGGCCTGTAATTGAAGAAGTGTCATGATGATCTCTCCATTGGCGAAAGATTCCGGATTAGTCCCCCATTCGGATCTCCGGGATGGGACTGCCAAGGGGGAGGTTACCATGAGAAAAAGATTGAATAATCTACGAAAGGATAACGTTCTACGAGTCAGGGCGTGGAATGTCAGAAGCTTAAACGTGGTGGGGAAACTAGAAAATCTGAAAAGGGAAATGCAAAGGCTCAATCTAGATATAGTAGGGGTCTGTGAATTGAAGTGGAAGAAAGACAAGGATTTCTGGTCACATGAGTATCGGGTAATATCAACAGCAGCAGAAAATGGTATAACAGGTGTAGGATTCGTTATGAATAGGAAGGTAGGGCAGAGGGTGTGTTACTGTGAACAGTTCAGTGACCGGGTTGTTCTAATCAGAATCGACAGCAGACCAACACCGACAACGATAGTTCAGGTATACATGCCGACGTTGCAAGCTGAAGATGAAAAGATAGAGAAAGTGTATGAGGATATTGAAAGGGTAATGCAGTATGTAAAGGGGGACGAAAATCTAATAGTCATGGGCGGCTGGAATGCAGTTGTAGAGGAAGGAGTAGAAGAAACGGTTACAGGAGAATATGGGCTTGGGACAAGGAATGAAAGAGGAGAAAGACTAATTGAGTTCTGTAACAAGTTTCAGCTAGTAATATCGAATACCCTGTTCAAGAATCACAAGAGGAGGAGGTATACTTGGAAAAGGCCGAGATATACGGGAAGATTTCAATTAGATTACATTACATCATGGCAGACAGAGATTCCGATATCAGATACTGGATTGTAAGGCGTACCCAGGAGCAGATATAGACTCAGATCACAATATAGTAGTGATGAAGAGTAGGCTGAAGTTCAAGACATTAGTCAGGAAGAATCAATACGCAAAGAAGTGGGATACGGAAGTACTACGAAATGACGAGATACATTTGAAGTTCTCTAACGCTATAGATACAGCAATAAGGAATAGCGCAGTAGGCAGTACAGTTGAAGAGCAATGGACATCTCTAAAATGGGCCATCACAGAAGTTGGGAAGGAAAACATAGGTACAAAGAAGGTAGCTGCGAAGAAACCATGGGTAACAGAAGAAATACTTCAGTTGATTGATGAAAGAAGGAAGTACAAACATGTTCCGGGAAAATCAGGAATACAGAAATACAAGTCGCTGAGGAATGAAATAAATAGGAAGTGCAGGGAAGCTAAGACGAAATGGCTGCAGGTAAAATGTGAAGACATCGGAAAAGATATGATTGTCGGAAGGACAGACTCAGCATACAGGAAAGTCAAAACAACCTTTGGTGACATTAAAAGCAACGGTGGTAACATTAAGAGTGCAACGGGAATTCCACTGTTAAATGCAGAGGAGAGAGCAGATAGGTGGAAAGAATACATTGAAAGCCTCTGTGAGGGTGAAGATTTGTTTGATGTGATAGAAGAAGAAACAGGAGTCGATTTAGAAGAGATAGGGGATCCAGTATTAGAATCGGAATTTAAAAGAGCTTTGGAGGACTTACGATCAAATAAAGCAGAAGGGATAGATAACATTCCATCAGAATTTCTAAAATCATTGGGGGGAGTAGCAACAAAACGACTATTCACGTTGGTGTGTAGAATATATGAGTCTGGCGATATACCACCTGACTTTCGGAAAAGCATCATCCACACAATTCCGAAGACGGCAAGAGCTGACAAGTGCGAGAAATATCGCACAATCAGCTTAACAGCTCATGCATCGAAGCTGCTTACAAGAATAATATACAGAAGAATGGAAAAGAAAATTGAGAATGCACTAGGTGACGATCAGTTTGGCTTTAGGAAAAGTATAGGGACAAGAGAGGAATTCTGACGTTACGGTTAATAATGGAAGCAAGGCTAAAGAAAAATCAAGACACTTTCATAAGATTTGTCGATCTGGAAAAAGCGTTCGACAATATAAAATGGTGCAAGGGTGTAAGACAAGGCTATAGCCTTTCGCCCCTACTCTTCAATCTGTACATCGAGGAAGCAATGATGGAAATACAAGAAAGGTTCAGGAGTGGAATTAAAATACAAGGTGAAAGGATATCAATGATACGATTCGCTGATGACATTGCTATCCTGAGTGAAAGTGAAGAAGAATTAAATGATCTGCTGAACGGAATGAACAGTCTAATGAGTACACGGTATAGTTTGAGAGTAAATCGGAGAAAGACGAAGGTAATGAGAAGTAGTAGAAATGAGAACAGCGAGAAACTTAACATCAGGATTGATAGTCACGAAGTCAGTGAAGTTAAGGAATTCTGCTACCTAGGCAGTTAAATAACCAATGACGGACGGAGCAAGGAGGACATCAAAAGCAGACTCGCTATGGCAAAAAAGGCATTTCTGGCCAAGAGAAGTCTACTAATATCAAATACCGGCCTTAATTTGAGGAAGAAATTTCTGGGGATGTACGTCTGGAGTACAGCATTGTATGGTAGTGAAACATGGACTGTGGGAAAACCGGAACAGAAGAGAATCGAAGCATTTGAGATGTGGTGCTATAGACGAATGTTGAAAATTAGGTGGACTGATAAGGTAAAGAATGATGAGGTTCTACGCAGAATCGGAGAGGAAAGGAATATGTAGAAAACACTGATAACGAGAAGGGACAGGATGATAGGACATCTTCTAAGACATGAGGGAATGACTTCCATGGTACTAGAGTTAGCTGTAGAGGTCAAAAACTGTAGAGGAAGACAGAGATTGGAATATGTCAAGCAAATAATTGAGGACGTAGGTTGCAAGTGCTACTCTGAGATGAAGAGGTTAGCACAGGAAAGAAGGAATTCGTGGCGGGCCGCATCAAACCAGTCAGTAGACTGATGACCAGAAAAAGAAAAAAAAAATACAAATTCCCCGTCGAGTGTGAAACATTGTCTGACGTCCCTACTAAGTGCATTCGCACTGCTATTCAACTTCACGATTTGGTGGACTACCTTATACTCACACAACCCCAAATCCCAGGTAGTGAATCTACTATTGGGATCTTTTAGGCTGAGTAGCCACTTCAGTGCGACGTGATCCGTCACTGTAGTGAATTTTCGGCTCACTAAGAAACATCGGTTGCTGTATATGCCATAGACAAGTGCACGTAAATCCGATTTTTTTGTCGATTAGCGGTACTCGGCCTTGTTCAAAAGACGGGAAGCAAATGAAATTGAAAGCCTCTCTCCACTAACTTCCTGCGATAAACCTCCACCGCCAGTGAAATTGCTAGCGTCAGTTGCTAGGGTGAAGGGTTTCGAGAAATCTGGATAAGTCAATAATGGTGCTGTTGTCAAAACTGTTCCAGTGCCTCCGGCGCTTGTGAACATTCACAACTCCAATTAAAATCTGTTTCCTTTTTCAGTAATTGCGTCAATGGATGTGCTATGTCGACATACCGCTGAATGTTCCGTCAGTAGAAATTCGCAGTGCCTAGAAAAGGCTGTAGTAGTTCCATATCTGTCTGTACCGAATAGTCTTTCACGGCATCCACCAATTTTAGGTTAGTTTGGAATCCACCTGTGGTTATCATGTGTCCCAAATACTTTACTTCAGGTGCAGCAAAATGGCATTTTGACAAGGAAAGATTTGCTCTGTGCGGTCACTCAAATACAATGTTGAGGTTAACCAGACATACAGTGGGGAGTCAGTTCAGAAATCGGTATCCATCAGACGTTGGGATGTTGCTGCCGCATTCAGTAGACCGAAAGGATTACGGTTATGCTTGTACACACCTGTAGGCGTAATAAATGATGTTTTAGCCATATCATGTCGATGTACAAGCAGTTGATTATACCTGCAGGTTAGGTCTCAAACAGAGAAGATTTTTCACGAACCAAGGTTATCCAGCGAGTGTACAAGATCGGTAATTGAAGAAGTTCTGTAAATTTACAGCATTAATCTTCCGTAATCAACACAAAATCGATGTTTCTGTTCTGCTGTAGGCGATTTCTTCTTCACGATTATGATGGGCGATGACCAGGGTGGATCTGATGGTTCTCCAGAATCAATGAATCCGGCATCCAGTTGTTCTTTAATCATCTCGTTGCCTAACGCTTGTCGACTGTGCGAAATTCTGTATGGTCATTGAGCGATGGGTGCTGCTCCTCGTGCATGTATACTGTGCTGAACTGATGGAATTGATAGAAGTTTATCCCGCTCACGGAAGAGATCAGAGTAGCTTAGTAGCACTGGTGAAACCATTTCCCGATTCTCCAGCGATACCTGATTAATTCAGTAACCATCTCTTGGTCGATTGGTCCGCGTGCTTCGTCAATTGCTTCTTTCATACTGACATTCAGGGGTCAATAACTTACTGCCTGTACGTCTTTCTCCTTGTTAGGCACTTCTATTACGTCTTGTGGATCTATGTTCGATACCGTTACCACAATAGTTCGGTGTGGTAATTCTGCAACGGCGTTACTCGTATTATTAACGCTTACTGGAACACACAGTTTTCCACTTGGTTCATCCTTAATGACACTATCAGTTCTTTCTATATAGCAAAAGCTCTCGATTAGCAAGTCAACCGGTTACTGATGGTTCTGTGAACAACAAATTACTTCCGTGGCCCTTTATGTCCTCGGAGAGGTGGCTGTGGCGGGGGGTTGGGGGGAGGGCGATGTGCTCACTGTCACTCAAATATACGTCGAGTCTGAACTTGCGTCGCTACTCGGTTTGCACATTACCTCAGCGGCACTTTCAGTCTCTCTCTTAGAGTTCCTACTGTAGCCTAATCATTGCGACCGAACTGGGTTTCTCTTTTTGCTACATCTATCTGAGTGCGGTTAGCTGATTTGAAATCTAACCCTAGTAATATTTCGTGACTTTCCCCTCCGCTCCTTATCGTTTGCATTTCGGACTCATATGTGTCGTAGCCTAAAACCAACTTAATCACAAGTTCTCCATAATTGTGCATTCGTTTGTCATTTAACAACTTAATGGTACAGCTCGACAGCTTCCATATTCTTTTCTTAATTAAATGGCAGCTCATCAGAGAAATTCGAGCCCCTGTATGAACTACAACATTGACATTTTGCCCATAGTAAATTGCGTTAGCAAACAGACCTCCCGAAATGTCATTGGTGAAGCTTATAGCAGTGCTTCTTGGGGGCGGAAGTAGTGGTAGCTCTTCTGTCCCCTCTGTCATTTAACGTAAACCTTGCATTCCGTGCTCTACAGTTCTGTGCTATGTGGCCATTCCTTCCTCAAACCAAACAACGAATCTCCTTTATTTGTAGCCGGTTGCCGTTCTTGAGCACCATTTGAACACACGACGATCTGGTTTGTGGTCCATTTGGGGTCTCCATAGTTCTTCCACAAATCGAACCGCCATTTGTATGCTGACTTCACAGCACGACCGACTTCAGACTGTAGCCCGTTCCAAAACCTATGTAATGCCTTTTGTCCTGCTTCAAGCAATGTCGTCTCATTGTGATTATCGTTCTCACTGAGCTCATATATAATAGCATGAACTTTCCTAGGGCGTTCGGCAAAATGCTCAATAGAATCTTCGTCAAATATACGCATGCTGTGGAGTTGTTCCTTGTAAAGCCTTGCCGGTTTCTTCCTCCTGTAACGTTGCAGGAGTGTCTATTTAAAAGTGCTGTAGATAGTTGCTCGACTGTACGTAACAATATCGAATGCATCACCTTTAATTCGCAATTTTGTCACGCTTACTTTGTCCTAATCACTCCAGGATCATGACGTTGCTGCATTTCTCAGTTTACTGGAAAAAAAAACAAGAAAGCACTTCAATATCCTCATCAGATTTCCCACAAAAGTCTGGAACTGTATGGATCAAAGAAAAATTCTTAACTACCATTGAATCCATTGTGCTTGCATCAGCTCTATTCTGAGGGCAGCTATTTACCTGATCCACGTCGTTTCTACCATTTGCAACTGATTTTAAGTGGTGAATTAAATGAAACAACAATTTCACTGTTACCAGTCACCGTTTTATTTATTTCACGATGCGTTTCGAAGGTTTAAACCTCTATCATCGGGTGGGTTTACATTAGTAAGTATTACATTTGTGTGTGTGTTGTGTTACGATTTTTGGAGGAACTTGTGGCACTGCCTAGTGTAGAAACGAGACACTATTTCAGAATATGGTTTAGGATAACTTTTATGAAAAATTAAACTGATATCTAATGGTAAACATTAAATAAGTAAACTACAGTACCTTCAGTGATCACAGGTTCCTTTAGCTGTCGTAACACATCACATGTATACTGCCACATTTGTAAACAAATATGGCGTCTGGAATCAGCTGGGTGCAAAGTTCGAATAGCAGACGTAATCGCAAAGTGCAAAGAATATACATGATAACAATATTATTACAGAATAATTGCTTTAAGCATTTGGCGGTGTTTGTTTTCAGGTGTCAAATATATGTGTGTGTACTTCAGGTGGTATATAAATCCAATTCTGACAAGTTGAAAAAGCAAACATTCGTACTTGTTTATACAAACAGGTGAAATGTTAAAATGGCTTAAACATCATACTTATTGATAACAATTAGGTGAAATGTTACAGACTATAATTTCAATGATCATATTGGGTACAACAGTAAAATCATACATACATTACACTCTTTGATTGGGGTTAATAAACAGACGTGAAGTGAGGGGCTGGAGGCAGAAGGAGAGGTAGAGAGAGAGAAAAAGTGTGTGTGTGTGTGTGTGTGTGTGTGTGTGTGTGTGTGTCTGTCTGTGTGAGTGAAAGGGAGAGGGGGGGGGAGAGAGGGAGGGAGAGAGAGAGAGAGAGGGAAAGAGGAAAGAGTGATTATTGAGAGGAAACATTTACATGGCAAGGAGTCTTAAGATTGCATGTTGCATATAGTAGCTGCCTAAAGGTTGGGGAATACATTGGTTAATGCTATGAAATATGCAGATAGATATACATTTGTGCCAGTAGTTGATGTACATACAGTTTTAAGCTGACAAGGGGACAAGCTGTTGGTGTGATGAATTATCTTTGAATGAGGTCAGTCTCTTGTATTCTTGGCAGCTGTCAATATTTATGGTAAATATTAGGTGTGTGTGTGTGTGTGTGTGTAAGTGTGTGTGTGTGCATTTTTATGAGTGTAAGCAGTTGCTGAAAACGGAGATGATACTATTGTAAATATTGTCATTTTTGTCATTTAGGATAGATTCTGGTTGTTTCATTTGATGTTTGTATATTTGGAGTGTTTCAAGGATGTCTGGTTTTCTGCCTTTTGGTTGGGTGTGTAGGATGCTAATACTTGTGTTGTTAACATGGTGTTTTGTTTCATGCAAGTGTGTAGCTATTGCTGATGTGTGATATTTTTTGTTTTTTAGTGCTGCCATGTGTTCCTTGAACCTAATCTCAAATGATCTGCCTGTCTGGCCTATGTAGAAGCAGTCACAGTCCAAACATTCAATTTTGTACACACCTGTGTGATGAAGTGGGTTTCGTGTGCCGATGTTGTGGGGTAACTTCTGTCCAATCTTGTTGTCTGTTGTAAAGGATATGCTTATGCCTTTCCGTTTGAAGACATTGGCAATCTGGTATGAAATGTTACCCAGAAAGGGGATTGTATGGAAGATTTTATTTTCTTTTTGTTTTTTGTGTTGTGATTCCTTTGCCATTATTGAGTGTTTTAGGGTGTCTACTATGGAGCTGTTATAACCATTTTCAATAGCTGTTTGTTTTATTATTTCAATTTCTTGATCACATTTATCTTCTGAGAGTGGTAGTTGGATAGCTCTATTAATCATGTACCGGAATGCTGCCATTTTGTGTGCTGTGGGGTGGCAAGAGGAGTTGTGGATTGTGGTATGTGTTGTGGTAGGCTTCCGATAAATTTCAAATTGATGTCTGTTATTCTTTATTCTAATGGTAAGGTCTAGGAAATTTATACTGTCGTCTTTTTGGTGTTCAACTGTGAATTTTATGTTTTCATGGGAGTTGTTGAAAAACTGATTCAACTCACTGATGTCATCTTTAGTGCCTTTGATTAAAATGATGGTATCATCTACATATCTGTAGTAGTAGATGATATTTTTGAGGAGGTGGTGATTGGAATTCAGGATTTTCTCTTCTAGGTTACTTATAAATATTTCTGCTAGCAATCCGGAAAGATTTGAGCCCATTGCCAGACCATCTGTTTGTTGGTAGATTTTATTGTTAAATTTAAAATAGTTGTGTGAAAGTGTGAATTCAAGCAGGTCCATTAGTTCATTAATGTGAGTTGAAGGGATATTTTTGTGTTTATGTAGGTTGGCATTAATTATCTGTAGTGTGGGATCTATTGGCACAGAGGAATATAGGTTTTGTATGTCAAATGAGGCAAGTGTGGCTCCCTCAGGTACTTGTATGTTTTTGACATATTGTGTAAATTCTGTTGTGTTTCTAAGAGTTCTCTCATTATTGAATGTGTATGCTTGTTTGAGAATTCTGAAGAGTATTTTATTGAGCTTGAATGTTGGGCTGTTCCTACAGTTCACAATGGGCCTGATGGGGGTCCCGTTTTTGTGGATCTTTGGTTGTGATCTAAGGCAAGGTGGTTGTGGGCTCATTGTTACAATGTTTCTTGCTTCTTGGATGGTGAGTAGAAAGTTAATGTGGTTTGAAATGTGTTTAATCTCCTTTTGTATTCTGGCTGTTGGATCTTTATGTATTTCAGTTATGTTGCTGGTTTGGAAGAAGTCTAAAGTTTTTTCTATGTATGTTGTTCTGTCCATTACTACAGTTGTGTTGCCCTTGTCAGCTTTTACAATTATAGCATTATTCACATTTAATTTAGTCTTAATGGTACGTGTAAGGGCTTCTTCTCTTTTCTTGTATGCTGGGAAAGGTTTTGCAATCTCCTTTTCAATGATTTCGTTAATTTTGTGGCAGGCTGATATTCTGTCAGTTTGCTTCTTAAAGGCGATGGTCGAGATCTGTGTTGCACAAGTGATGAGCTTTTCTTGGTTCTTTTGATCCAGCGGAGCTTGAACATTGTGCTTTAAGCCTTTGCAGAGTAGTGCCTCTTCTTCTGCAGTGAATGTTATGTTCGTGTTGTTGAGGAAGGGTGTGTAGAATGTGTGTTTCTTTTGGCTGTTTTGGTTCGGTTTGGGAGGTAGTTGTTGCTTTATAAGATTGGCTAGTTTTTTCTTCTGTGTAGTTTTCGTTTTCTGTACGATGAACTCGGTGTACTCTTTGACTTTTTTGGTTATGGAATCATATTCTAATCTATGAAGCAACTTTCCCAACTGTAACTCTGCATTATAAAGCTGTGTATTGAACATTTGTTTTTTAATATAAAGCTCTTTCAGTTCATTTTTCACCCAGAGTTTTCGTGCGATTTCCAGTGTTTTCTTCGCAGTTGTTGTGTTTGTTTTGATGTCAATCTTGACATAATTTGGGATGACGTTATTCTTGAGACAATTCCTATTGAAGTGTGTGTGTTGTGTCGTCATTGCGACCTTTTCTGCACTGTTTTTGTACTCGAAAATAGCCTTGATTGCCTGACTGGGCAGATTAACTTTAAATGCGAACATTTTTAGGTTAGGCTTTACCGTGACTGTTACTGACATTAAATGAAACAACAATTTCACTGTTACCAGTCACCGTTTTATTTATTTCACGACGCGTTTCGAAGGTTTAAACCTCCATCATCGGGTGGGTTTACATTAGTAAGTATTACATTTGTGTGTGTGTTGTGTTACGATTTTTGGAGGAACTTGTGGCACTGCCTAGTGTAGAAACGAGACACTATTTCAGAATATGGTTTAGGATAACTTTTATGAAAAATTAAACTGATATCTAATGGTAAACATTAAATAAGTAAACTACAGTACCTTCAGTGATCACAGGTTCCTTTTGCTGTCGTAACACATCACATGTATACTGCCACATTTGTAAACAAATATGGTGTCTGGAATCAGCTGGGTGCAAAGTTCGTATAGCAGACATAATCGCAAAGTGCAAAGAATATACATGATAACAATATTATTACAGAATAATTGCTTTAAGCATTTGGCGGTGTTTGTTTTCAGGTGTCAAATATATGTGTGTGTACTTCAGGTCGTATATAAATCCAATTCTGAAAAGTTGAAACAGCAAACATTCGTACTTGTTTATACAAACAGGTGAAATGTTAAAATGGCTTAAACATCATACTTATTGATAACAATTAGGTGAAATGTTACAGACTATAATTTCAATGATCATATTGGCTACAACAGTAAAATCATACATACATTACACTCTTTGATTGGGGTTAATAAACAGACGTGAAGTGAGGGGCTGGAGGCAGAAGGAGAGGTAGAGAGAGAGAAAAAGTGTGTGTGTGTGTGTGTGTGTGTGTGTCTGTGTGAGTGAAAGGGTGAGGGGGGGGGGAGAGAGGGAGGGAGAGAGAGAGACGGAAAGAGGAAAGAGTGATTATTGAGAGGAAACATTTACATGGCAAGGAGTCTTAAGATTGCATGTTGCATATAGTAGCTGCCTAAAGGTTGGGGAATACATTGGTTAATGCTATGAAATATGCAGATAGATATACATTTGTGCCAGTAGTTGATGTACATACAGTTTTAAGCTGACAAGGGGACAAGCTGTTGGTGTGATGAATTATCTTTGAATGAGGTCAGTCTCTTGTATTCTTGGCAGCTGTCAATATTTATGGTAAATATTAGGTGTGTGTGTGTGTGTGTGTGTAAGTGTGTGTGTGTGCATTTTTATGAGTGTAAGCAGTTGCTGAAAACGGAGATGATACTATTGTAAATATTGTCATTTTTGTCATTTAGGATAGATTCTGGTTGTTTCATTTGATGTTTGTATATTTGGAGTGTTTCAAGGATGTCTAGTTTTCTGCCTTTTGGTTGGGTGTGTAGGATGCTAATACTTGTGTTGTTAACATGGTGTTTTGTTTCATGCAAGTGTGTAGCTATTGCTGATGTGTGATATTTTTTGTTTTTTAGTGCTGCCATGTGTTCCTTGAACCTAATCTCAAATGATCTGCCTGTCTGGCCTATGTAGAAGCAGTCACAGTCCAAACATTCAATTTTGTACACACCTGTGTGATGAAGTGGGTTTCGTGTGCCGATGTTGTGGGGTAACTTCTGTCCAATCTTGTTGTCTGTTGTAAAGGATATGCTTATGCCTTTCCGTTTGAAGACATTGGCAATCTGGTATGAAATGTTACCCAGAAAGGGGATTGTATGGAAGATTTTATTTTCTTTTTGTTTTTTGTGTTGTGATTCCTTTGCCATTATTGAGTGTTTTAGGGTGTCTACTATGGAGCTGTTATAACCATTTTCAATAGCTGTTTGTTTTATTATTTCAATTTCTTGATCACATTTATCTTCTGAGAGTGGTAGTTGGATAGCTCTATTAATCATGTACCGGAATGCTGCCATTTTGTGTGCTGCGGGGTGGCAAGAGGAGTTGTGGATTGTGGTATGTGTTGTGGTAGGCTTCCGATAAATTTCAAATTGATGTCTGTTATTCTTTATTCTAATGGTAAGGTCTAGGAAATTTATACTGTCGTCTTTTTGGTGTTCAACTGTGAATTTTATGTTTTCATGGGAGTTGTTGAAAAACTGATTCAACTCACTGATGTCATCTTTAGTGCCTTTGATTAAAATGATGGTATCATCTACATATCTGTAGTAGTAGATGATATTTTTGAGGAGGTGGTGATTGGAATTCAGGATTTTCTCTTCTAGGTTACTTATAAATATTTCTGCTAGCAATCCGGAAAGATTTGAGCCCATTGCCAGACCATCTGTTTGTTGGTAGATTTTATTGTTAAATTTAAAATAGTTGTGTGAAAGTGTGAATTCAAGCAGGTCCATTAGTTCATTAATGTGAGTTGAAGGGATATTTTTGTGTTTATGCAGGTTGGCATTAATTATCTGTAGTGTGGGATCTATTGGCACAGAGGAATATAGGTTTTGTATGTCAAATGAGGCAAGTGTGGCTCCCTCAGGTACTTGTATGTTTTTGACATATTGTGTAAATTCTGTTGTGTTTCTAAGTGTTCTCTCATTATTGAATGTGTATGCTTGTTTGAGAATTCTGAAGAGTATTTTATTGAGCTTGAATGTTGGGCTGTTCCTACAGTTCACTATGGGCCTGATGGGGGTCCCGTTTTTGTGGATCTTTGGTTGTGATCTAAGGCAAGGTGGTTGTGGGCTCATTGTTACAATGTTTCTTGCTTCTTGGATGGTGAGTAGAAAGTTAATGTGGTTTGAAATGTGTTTAATCTCCTTTTGTATTCTGGCTGTTGGATCTTTATGTATTTCAGTTATGTTGCTGGTTTGGAAGAAGTCTAAAGTTTTTTCTATGTATGTTGTTCTGTCCATTACTACAGTTGTGTTGCCCTTGTCAGCTTTTACAATTATAGCATTATTCACATTTAATTTAGTCTTAATGGTACGTGTAAGGGCTTCTTCTCTTTTCTTGTATGCTGGGAAAGGTTTTGCAATCTCCTTTTCAATGATTTCGTTAATTTTGTGGCAGGCTGATATTCTGTCAGTTTGCTTCTTAAAGGCGATGGTCGAGATCTGTGTTGCACAAGTGATGAGCTTTTCTTGGTTCTTTTGATCCAGCGGAGCTTGAACATTGTGCTTTAAGCCTTTGCAGAGTAGTGCCTCTTCTTCTGCAGTGAATGTTATGTTCGTGTTGTTGAGGAAGGGTGTGTAGAATGTGTGTTTCTTTTGGCTGTTTTGGTTCGGTTTGGGAGGTAGTTGTTGCTTTATAAGATTGGCTAGTTTTTTCTTCTGTGTAGTTTTCGTTTTCTGTACGATGAACTCGGTGTACTCTTTGACTTTTTTGGTTATGGAATCATATTCTAATCTATGAAGCAACTTTCCCAACTGTAACTCTGCATTATAAAGCTGTGTATTGAACATTTGTTTTTTAATATAAAGCTCTTTCAGTTCATTTTTCACCCAGAGTTTTCGTGCGATTTCCAGTGTTTTCTTCGCAGTTGTTGTGTTTGTTTTGATGTCAATCTTGACATAATTTGGGATGACGTTATTCTTGAGACAATTCCTATTGAAGTGTGTGTGTTGTGTCGTCATTGCGACCTTTTCTGCACTGTTTTTGTACTCGAAAATAGCCTTGATTGCCTGACTGGGCAGATTAACTTTAAATGCGAACATTTTTAGGTTAGGCTTTACCGTGACTGTTACTGACATTAAATGAAACAACAATTTCACTGTTACCAGTCACCGTTTTATTTATTTCACGACGCGTTTCGAAGGTTTAAACCTCCATCATCGGGTGGGTTTACATTAGTAAGTATTACATTTGTGTGTGTGTTGTGTTACGATTTTTGGAGGAACTTGTGGCACTGCCTAGTGTAGAAACGAGACACTATTTCAGAATATGGTTTAGGATAACTTTTATGAAAAATTAAACTGATATCTAATGGTAAACATTAAATAAGTAAACTACAGTACCTTCAGTGATCACAGGTTCCTTTTGCTGTCGTAACACATCACATGTATACTGCCACATTTGTAAACAAATATGGCGTCTGGAATCAGCTGGGTGCAAAGTTCGTATAGCAGACATAATCGCAAAGTGCAAAGAATATACATGATAACAATATTATTACAGAATAATTGCTTTAAGCATTTGGCGGTGTTTGTTTTCAGGTGTCAAATATATGTGTGTGTACTTCAGGTGGTATATAAATCCAATTCTGACAAGTTGAAACAGCAAACATTCGTACTTGATTATACAAACAGGTGAAATGTTAAAATGGCTTAAACATCATACTTATTGATAACAATTAGGTGAAATGTTACAGACTATAATTTCAATGATCATATTGGCTACAACAGTAAAATCATACATACATTACACTCTTTGATTGGGGTTAATAAACAGACGTGAAGTGAGGGGCTGGAGGCAGAAGGAGAGGTAGAGAGAGAGAAACAGTGTGTGTGTGTGTGTGTGTGTGTGTGTGTGTGTGTGTGTGTGTATGTGTGTGTGTGTGTGTGTCTGTGTGAGTGAAAGGGAGACGGGGGGGAAAGAGGGAGGGAGAGAGAGAGAGAGGGAAAGAAGAAAGAGTGATTATTGAGAGGAAACATTTACATGGCAAGGAGTCTTAAGATTGCATGTTGCATATAGTAGCTGCCTAAAGGTTGGGGAATACATTGGTTAATGCTATGAAATATGCAGATAGATATACATTTGTGCCAGTAGTTGATGTACATACAGTTTTAAGCTGACAAGGGGACAAGCTGTTGGTGTGATGAATTATCTTTGAATGAGGTCAGTCTCTTGTATTCTTGGCAGCTGTCAATATTTATGGTAAATATTAGGTGTGTGTGTGTGTGTGTGTGTGTGTGTGTGTGTGTAAGTGTGTGTGTGTGCATTTTTATGAGTGTAAGCAGTTGCCGAAAACGGAGATGATACTATTGTAAATATTGTCATTTTTGTCATTTAAGATAGATTCTGGTTGTTTCATTTGATGTTTGTATATTTGGAGTGTTTCAAGGATGTCTAGTTTTCTGCCTTTTGGTTGGGTGTGTAGGATGCTAATACTTGTGTTGTTAACATGGTCCTTTGTTTCATGCAAGTGTGTAGCTATTGCTGATGTGTGATATTTTTTGTTTTTTAGTGCTGCCATGTGTTCCTTGAACCTAATCTCAAATGATCTGCCTGTCTGGCCTATGTAGAAGCAGTCACAGTCCAAACATTCAATTTTGTACACACCTGTGTGATGAAGTGGGTTTCGTGTGCCGATGTTGTGGGGTAACTTCTGTCCAATCTTGTTGTCTGTTGTAAAGGATATGCTTATGCCTTTCCGTTTGAAGACATTGGCAATCTGGTATGAAATGTTACCCAGAAAGGGGATTGTATGGAAGATTTTATTTTCTTTTTGTTTTTTGTGTTGTGATTCCTTTGCCATTATTGAGTGTTTTAGGGTGTCTACTATGGAGCTGTTATAACCATTTTCAATAGCTGTTTGTTTTATTATTTCAATTTCTTGATCACATTTATCTTCTGAGAGTGGTAGTTGGATAGCTCTATTAATCATGTACCGGAATGCTGCCATTTTGTGTGCTGTGGGGTGGCAAGAGGAGTTGTGGATTGTGGTATGTGTTGTGGTAGGCTTCCGATAAATTTCAAATTGATGTCTGTTATTCTTTATTCTAATGGTAAGGTCTAGGAAATTTATATTGTCGTCTTTTTGGTGTTCAACTGTGAATTTTATGTTTTCATGGGAGTTGTTGAAAAACTGATTCAACTCACTGATGTCATCTTTAGTGCCTTTGATTAAAATGATGGTATCATCTACATATCTGTAGTAGTAGATGATATTTTTGAGGAGGTGGTGATTGGAATTCAGGATTTTCTCTTCTAGGTTACTTATAAATATTTCTGCTAGCAATCCGGAAAGATTTGAGCCCATTGCCAGACCATCTGTTTGTTGGTAGATTTTATTGTTAAATTTAAAATAGTTGTGTGAAAGTGTGAATTCAAGCAGGTCCATTAGTTCATTAATGTGAGTTGAAGGGATATT